>NC_089752.1:108339352-108364352 GCF_040412425.1 Macrobrachium rosenbergii
TCCAATCATCCAACATATCAAATTGCATCCCTCTAGCCTCAGTAGTTTTTATTTGATTTAAGGTTAAAGGTAGCCATGATCGTGCGTCTGGCACCGCTATAGGTGCCAACAACACAGGCCACCGCCAGGCCGTGTCTGAAAGTTTCATGAGCCGCGGGTGAGAGTTTCATGGGCCGTGGCTGAGAGTTTCATACAGCATTATACGCTGTACAGAAACTCGGTTTCCTTGGGGGGCATTTTTTACTTGTTATAGTTTATGCTCATTGAATGATTAAATTTTCTTAACGCTTAAAGAAAACGGGAAAAACAAACCTGGCGTTTCATAATGGAACACTAAAAAAGTGGTTTAAATTTCCTGATAGATTATTTGCATAATTTTAGCCTAGCATTCATGATAACGAGATGAACTTAGTTCCATCGCAACAAGGTGAAGGTCACTGGTGATACCTAACGCTTCGAGACTTATAAATATCCTTTGGATTCAAAAGCCCATTTGATGACATTGTTAATAAACTTGAATTTTCATTAATTCCGTTCGTTAAATTCGCCTTGGGAAATGTCAATCCGCTTATATTTAAATGGGATTCATTGAGATTCATCAAAGTTCTGTTTACGATAGTTTGTGTGGAATGAATGCATGATTTAAGGCAAAAAAATGTAAAGGCAAACGAGGTACGCAATCGGTCTACTGGACAATGTCTCTAGGGGTTTATTGTCCTTGTTTCTTTCTCTTTAGAAATTTTAACTTTTTTAAGCACGTCGATTGACCATTTATTACGCAAGGGCTACTAGAGAGAGAGAGAGAGAGAGAGAGAGAGAGAGAGAGAGAGAGAGAGAGAGAGAGAGAGAGAGAATGTTCAGCTTTCCCTTTGGCAAGAATTATGCAATATTCCCTCAGTGCAATGACCTATTTGGAGGCTCTTGAGACTAAATTGAGATGGATTTTTCTATTTGAGAGAACTTCTCTAAAAGACAAACTGTGACTAAGGTTGGTTGAAAGGGAGAGGGAGGGGGTGGGTGGTGGAGTAGTAGTAGGAGGTGATCAAGGTAGTGGACTCGGACTAGGGGACTCCCGGGTGTGGGGGAGATGGTAGGAGAAAGAGGGTGAGGGGGTGTAGCCACCGGGCGACCCCGGGAGGACGTCCGTTGTTTATCTTATTTCCATTGTAGGAATGAACCTGTATTTTGCCGCTGGGAGTCTATGTATATGAAAAGCTGGCGAGCGGCGCGTGTGGCCGTGTGTGGTGGCTGTGTCCTGGTGGCCTCCCCTCATTTGCTGTGATTTCCCTGAGGATGTTGGTCGGTGCTGGCGCTTATTCTCAGCGCTACCAAATTCATCCCCAGCTCGGCCATATTTCATAGCCAGTGACGGCCTAACACATTCACGCTGACGGTGAGCGTTAGCGACGGCCCCCGCCAACGCTCGTCCTGTTTTCATTTCCTCTTATCCATATTCAACTGTGTTAGCAGTGGCGGCTCTGTTTTGGTGTATCAAGAGGGAGGGAAGGGAGGGGGGGAAAGGGCAGGAGGTGAGGAAGGGAAGAAGAAGAAGAGTGGATCAGGTGAGTGAACGGGTTGCGGGTTGGGCAGTGCGGATAATGCTGCTGCTGATGATGAAGTACAACAGACGAGACTCGCAAGAAAAGAGATGAAGAAGTTTCCCGCTTTTCTTCATTTTTTTTTAGCTGTAAGAGGATTCAAAAACATTATTCCGGCTGTCGGAGAAGCGTCATGTATTGAAATAAACAATCTCTTTATTACAATAGATAAAAAACAATAGACAATTAATAAAAAAATAATTTTTAATCGAAGAAAAAGTCGTATAGAATTAATGATCTTTGGACATTAGCTGCAGCTCACTTGAACGATAATGAAATATAACGAACGATAGAGAAAGATAACGAGAGAGAGAGAGAGAGAGAGAGAGAGAGAGAGAGAGAGAGAGAGAGAGAGAGAGAGAGAGAGAGATGAGTGAACTATTGAACTTCCACTGTGAGAAAAACAAATGAATACTTGACACAAATAAATTTATTAGCAATGTCTCCAGTCTCCCTCAAAAAGGGTACAAAATATGAAAATATAAAGATATATTCTGTATATATGTATATACATGTATAATATATATATATATATACAGGTATATATGTATGTTTGCATATACAGTATATGTCTATATACATTATATACATGCATACATATATACGTATATATAATATATGTATATGTATCTACATATATATACAACTATATATATATATATATATATATATATATATATATATATATATATATATATATATATATATATATATATATATATATATATATATATATATATATATAAAGACAGAATGAACAATCTGAATACATTCTAAGAACTCAAAGAATAACAGAATAAGAAACGTATATACTATACATGTAATGACGCACATTTAATTTTCTATCATCCCTAAGAAAAATCCAAACAGGTGTCATGAACACCAAAATACAAGACAAGAGAAAAAAACCTAAATAGAGTTTATAAAACAGAAAAAAAGAAAGAAAAGGAAAATAAACAATCAAAAGAAAGGAGAAGAAGAATCTGAAAGTTTTTTTTTTTTAGAAATTCAACCTAGTAGTGAACATAAAAAAACTGAACATAAAAAAAGTAAAGTGGATACTGATTTTAATTCCGTTTTTCATTCCGTCTCGCGCTTTTTTTTTCCTCTCTCGAAATTATTATTATTTTTTTTTTTCAAAAGACTGCACCGGAGTTCTAGACGGGTACTTTGCTTTGTCTGAATTGAGGGAGATTAAAAGTTTTTTTTTTTTTGTCTTAAAGTTTAATCTTTTTGGTCTTTGTAGAATATTAGTAGGAAAATAGACTGTGATGTGGAATGGAGTTTGCAAAAATAAGAAATGATTTTAATTTTTGTTTCTCTAGATAAAAAAAAGACGAAAAATTTTTATGGATTTTGGGAATTACTCAAAGCTAGAAAACACTGCACGATATAAAAACAAGTAAAAAATGCGCCGAGTTTTCTTCGGCTCAATCGAGTTTTCTGTACAGCCGCTACAGCGTATAATTAAGACCACCGAAAATAGATCTATCTTTCGGTGGTCTTGGTATAATGCTGTATGAACCGCGGCCCATGAAACTTTAACGACGGTCCGGTGGTGGCCTATCCTATATCGTTGCCAGAAGCACGATTATGACTAACTTTACCTTAAATAAAATAAAGTAAAAACTGCTGAGGCTAGAGGGCTGCAATTTGGTATGTTTGATGATCAACATAACAATTTGCAGCCCTTTAACCTTAGTGGTTTTTAAGATCTGAGGGTGCACAGAAAAAAGTGCGGATGGACAGACAAAGCCGGCACAGTAGTTTTCTTTTACAGAAAACTAAAAAAATAACTTTAACGAAACTTGCATAGAGAACGAAGTCATAGAAAAGATTTTTTACGTTTAAAGACTTTCATTTTGCAAAAGAAGTATGAACAATAAGTCGAAATAAATTTTTGTCCTGAATAAGAACAAGAAATTCATAACAAGAAACACTGAGCTTCTTCTATATGGAAGGCGATTAAAACGTTTGATGTAATTCTTTTGTTGCTCCTAAAAGTGGAAAAATCATCTGCAATGAGAAATAAATTTGAAAAAGTGGATCATGTCAGGATCAGCGAACCCAACGACCCCATGCAAAGAATGGCCAGCCCTTTCCGGTCCGAACTCAAATTCCACGTGAGGGCTAGTACTAAACACGGCGAAACAGTGATTCATCTACACTGTTTCGCCGTGTTTAGTACTAGCCTCTGGGGGATCAAAATGTCTGGTACCGAAGTGTTCGTGTCTAGATCAGCGAACCCGATAATTCCCCCGTAAATAACGAACCCAATAATCTTCTTGTAAAGAACAGCGAACCCTACTGTGAGTGGGTTCGCTAATCTTGACATAATCCGAAAAATTAAGCCAAAAAAATAAATAAATAAAATGTAGGAATAGAAACCATTACCTTTTCCTACTTTGGACTGATGGAATTGAAAAGCTTTCTGTTTTATCTTTTTCAGTTTGATGCGAAAATTTATCACCAAAAAGATATAAAATATGATTTCATAAAAGAATGTAAACTTTAAATTTAACAAACATACAATATTTTCCACAGCGTTTAAAATCCATTAAAAAAACATGAAGGAAATCAAAAGCCTAAGAATAAGGTAAAAAAAAGACACCTTTCCCCTACATAAAGCTAAAAAAACACTGCACGATATAATAACAAGTAAAAAATGCGCCGAATTTTCTTCGGCTCAATCGAGTTTTCTGTACAGCCGCTACAGTGCATAATGAAGACCACCGAAAATATATCTATTTTTCGGTGGTCTCGGTAAAATGCTGGATGAGCCGCGACCCATGAAACTTTAAAGAAGGCCCGGTGGTGGCCTATCCTATATCGTTGCCAGAAGCACGATTATGGCTAAATTTACCCTTAAATAAAATAAAAAAAACTACTGAGGCTAGAGGGCTGCAATATGGTATGTTTGATGACCGGAGGGTGGATGATCAACATACCAATTTGCAGCCCTCTAGCCTTAGTGGTTTTTAAGATTTGAGGACGGACAGAAAAAAGTGCGGATGGACAGACAAAGCCGGCACAGTAGTTTTCTTTTACAGAAAACTAAAAAAAATAATCTTAACGAAACTTGCATAGAGAATGAATTCATAGAAAAGATTTTTTACGTTTAATGTCTTTCAGTTTGCTAAAGAAGTATGATCAATAATGTGGAATAAATTTTTGTCCTAAATAAGAGAAGGAAACTCATAACGAGAAACAGCTTCTTCTATATGGATGGCGATTAAAACGTTTAATGTAATTCTTTTGTTGCTCTTAAAAGTGGAAAAATCATCTGCAATGACAAATAAATTTGAAAAATTGGATCATGTCAAGATGAGCGAACCCAACATCTCCATGTCAAGAACAGCGAACCCAATGATCCCCATGCAAAGAATGGTCAACCCTTCCGGTCCGAATTCCAATTCCACATGTGGGCTAGTACTAAACACGGCGAAACAGTGATTTATCTACACTGTTTCGCCGTGTTTAGTACTAGCCCCTGGGGGCGGTCAAATGTATTTCGCCTGGTTTAGTACTAGCGCCTGGGGGATCAAATGTCTGATACCGAAGTGTTCGTGTCTAGAACAGCGAACCCGATTATTCCCCTGTAAAAAACGAACCCAATAATCTTCTGCTGCGAGTGGGTTCGCTAATCGTGACATGATTCGAAAAATTAACCCCCCAAAAATAAATAAATAAAACGGAGGAATAAACCCCATTACCTTTTCCTACTTTAGACTGATGGAATTGAAAAGTTTTATTTTATCTTTTTCGGTTTTGATGCGAAAATTTAACACCAAAAGGATATAAAATATGATTTCATAAAAGAAAGTAAACTTTAAATTTAACACACACATACAATATTTTCCACAGCGTTTAAAATCCATTGAAAAAAAAATGAAGGAATTCAAAAGCCGAAGAATAAGGTAAAAAAAGACACCTTTCCCCTACGAGTTTCCATTCTAAATAAAAAAGCAAAAAAAAAAAAAACTTGATCACCATCATCATCAACGGAGTTATTATCATCATCTGCATCTTTATAACAAGTCAAGAAATAATTCTGCAGTATGACCGAGTATTCATTATTACGGGGACACCAGAATCTTTCTCATTCCCTCTCGCCACAGAGAGAGAGAGAGAGAGAGAGAGAGAGAGAGAGAGAGAGAGAGAGAGAGAGAGAGAGAGAGAGAGAGAGGGGAAAAGCAAAACTCTTGGCTTTCATATATTTACTTAGGTTGATTTTCTTGTACATAACACTTTCAAGAGCGTGTAATGATATGCCTAAATGCCTGTACGTTCAGATAATATATATATATGTAAGTTTGTACACGCACAACTGCACACGCATACGCATATATATATATATATATATATATATATATATATATATATATATATATATATATATATATATATATATATACGTATATACATGCATACATATATACTCAACATATTTAAATTTATATATATATATATATATATGTAACAACCCTTTGGAACAGATATAAATATTCCTTGTAGGAATATTACGTAACGTTACCGATTTGGTCTGACTTCGGAAGGCAATGGAATTTCGACCCTGTTCTCCCCTTGAACACTCAACCCACGCAGACCTCCCCTCTCTCTCTCTCTCTCTCTCTCTCTCTAATGTCACGAAGATCTCTCTCTCTCTTGGCACTCGCTTCGTCTCGCGCATTCCACATTAAAGAAATGAAATGGGTCATCTAAGGAAACGCAATCTTTCCTATAAAAATAGATTTATTATTTTAAAGCAACCCAACAAGTAATGAATAAACAAAGCAAAGATTAAAATGCATCATAAATGAAATTGTCAAGTAAGAATAATCTAATCCTGACTAAAAAGTCTCATCACGGCTAATGGCCTGTAAATCCAAAAAATTCTCACATATTCCATTATAGACTTTGTAAAGTCTAGTCTAGTCTCAAAGTCTCCCACATAAAATAATAGACATTGCAAAGGTTTTGCATCTGTCTTTCTCTATGATCACACCAACATGATAACATCATGTTCTCTCACTATATTCTCATCACACCACCACCACCACCACCACCGACATCTGTCGAAAGAATTAAGCACAAATAATACTCTCCCAAAAATATGCAAGTGCAAAACATAATAATGAAAAGTCTAAAATGCATGAGTAAATAGCATACTGGTAAAATATAGAACACAATAAAATAGAATATTGAAATGGTAAAAGACTACATCCACTTCCCACACAAGTTCAAAAATGTCTTGAAACATGGTAAAAAACATAAGTTCACACTTCACACAGAAAAACGAAGAGTCTGAACTGTACCTTATTCTGCCAATTCTAAGAGCTTGCAACACTCAAAGATAATGTCTTCCCGATCTCGCTCTAGCTCCGCTAATGAACGATCGAACTAATTTTTGGGCAGAATTAGACATAAAATCTAGATTTCTAATGCACGAACTCATGTACGCACATACCAACTCGGTCATATGACTCGCCAATATTGTGAGTTCATCAGATTAACTGCAGATGTAACGAAGTATTTGCTGAATACAACGATTCTGCAAGTGACGGCTTGCCCCAGTTCCATCTCACAGCTACTCCCTTTCATCACACCTATATAACACCGTAATATTAAAGCGACCGTATTTTCTGAAATATATATATATATATATATATATATATATATATATATATATATATATATATATATATATATATATATATAATGTAAAGAGAATGTGATACAAATAAGTAATTAAGACTAAGCAAAGAGAAAAAACGACGAGGTATGATTTTGTCAATCAGTTTCTTCTTTAAGTGAATGCCAGTTAAATGTTCATGAGGAGAAAAGTCTTTTCAAAGAAGAAAAAATGGAAACTAATTATAAAAGCGGCTTGTAAAAGTGGCAAAATTTCTGCACTGGTCGTTTGCAGCAGTTGTAAAAGTGGCAGAATTTCTGCACTGGTCGTTTGCAATAGTTGTAAAAGTGGCAGAATTTCTGTATTGGCTGTTTACAGCAATTGTAAAGTGGCAGAATTTCTACATTGGCTGTTTACAGCAGTTGTAAAAGTGGCAGAATTTCTACATTGGCTGTTTACAGCAGTTGTAAAAGTGGCAGAATTTCTACATTGGCTGTTTACAGCAGTTGCAAAAGTGGCAGAATTTCTACATTGGCTGTTTACAGCAGTTGCAAAAGTGGCAGAATTTCTGCATTGGCTGTTTACAGCAGTTGTAAAGTGGCAGAACTTCTACATTGGCTGTTTACAGCAGTTGTAAAAGTGGCAGAATTTCTGCATTGGCTGTTTACAGCAGTTGTAAAGTGGCAGAACTTCTACATTGGCTGTTTACAGCAGTTGTAAAAGTGGCAGAATTTCTGCATGGTCGTTTGCAGTAGTTGTAGAAGTGGCAGAATTTCTGTATTGGCTGTTTACAGCAGTTGTAAAGTGGCAGAATTTCTACATTGGCTGTTTACAGCAGTTGTAAAAGTGGCAGAATTTCTACATTGGCTGTTTACAGCAGTTGTAAAGTGGCAGAACTTCTACATTGGCTGTTTACAGCGGTTGTAAAAGTGGCAGAATTTCTGTATTGGTTCTTTACAACAGTTGTAAAAGTGACAGAATTTCTGCATTGGCTGTTTACAGCAGTTGTAAAGTGGCAGAATTTCTACATTGGCTGTTTACAGCAGTTGTAAAGTGGCAGAATTTCTGCACTGGCTGTTTACAGAAGTTGTAAAAGTGGCAGAATTTCTGCACTGGTCGTTTGCAGTAGTTGTAAAAGTGGCAGAATTTAAGCTTACAGTATCTAATCTCACCTCGGTATTTCACTGTTACCCAATCAAATCATGCTTATGTAACCAACCTAGGTGACCCATTTTGCACAAAAAGACACATAATCATTCACAAATTCGCATGATACGATCCATGATATGATGTACATACAGATATACATACATACAAACGTACTTACAATATCGTGGCGACTCAGCCTCCGTAGTTTATCTATTTTTTAATTAATTTGTTAATTTATTTTTTCATTTATATTACCGATCTCTTCTTTTTGTATTTCCTATTACCATTGTTACTTTTTTTAATGAATCCTAAATTCTTTGGAAGCTTACTGTAGATTTCGAGTCAGTGGCCTCTGTGGGCTTGTTCCATACGAATAGGGTTCATAATAATAATAATAATAATAATAATAATAATAATAATAATAATAATAGTAATAATAGTAGTTATGTAGATTGTTCCAAAATTAATTTCGTGTTGTCGTATAAAAAAATCTGCGGTGTTTGAATGCCACACTTAAATAACCTATCCTCGGCGTATGTAATTATAATATTTCGAAGAGACACAATTAGAATTTTAAAAGCTGCCCATGACGACCCACAGCGTTTCTTCAAAGTTTTCTTACGTAATTTGAAGCTGCAAGTAAGAAAAACTATAAATACACTCAGTAAGACAAATCCACTGATACATTTTTTATGAAGAGGTGGCGTGTCCGGTAACTATCAAGTATTGTACGTGTTGGTTTTTCCTGGAAGATTTCCATTGGGACATATATATCTCCAGGAGTCAAAGATAATGAACTAAAAGCTTCATTGAAACCACCCCCGTAGGGTGGTAGTGTCGTCATTGCACGTCACATGGTACACTGTAAGCATCACTAAAGGATGTTTGCAGTGTCCCTGCGACCCTTAGCTGCAGCTATTTTTTAGCCTTTTAATTGACCTCCTTTCCCCCCTTCCTTTCTTCAATCTTTCTGTTCATAAACTAGATTATTACTTTTCAGTACAACTGTGGTGTTTCCTCACAGTTACACCTTTAGATTCCTGTACTACATCTACTTTATTTTCGCAATGTAATGTAATGTAATTCAATGTAATTAATATACAATTTGGGCCAAAAGCCTAACACTGCGACAAAGGAGGTCATTCAGCGCTGAAACGGATATTGAGAGTAGAAAGGTTTGAAAGGTGTAACAGGAGGAAAACCTCGCACTTGCACTATGAAACAACTGTTAGGAGAGGGTGGATATCAAGATGTAAGAAAGAATATATGAATGGAGGTACAGTAAATGGGAATGAAAGGGGTTGCAGCTAGGAGCCGAAGGGACGCTGCAAAGAACCTCAGGTAATGCCTATACTGCACAACGTGAGGAACACTGACGGCACTACCCACCTACGGGGCTCCTTTATTTTCTGAAACCTCTTTTGCTTGCAGTCCAAGCACGCCAACTCCCCCTTTTCGCTTTCTAAAGCGCCGAATGGCCGAAAGTGCCCCAGTGCTTGGCTTGCCAGCCTAAATTTCAGGGAATCAACGCACTGAAACCACAACGGCAGTCCTGGCTCTAGATGTTGAACACAGCGCAAGTCTCGCAATCTTATGGTTTGAAACTAAATCAACATTCAGGCCGAGTCTGCATTTTTGAGAGATTAAGAAAATTCGGGAATCAGCTAAATGTGATGATTATGGGTTACTAGTTTCCCATACACCACGGAAAGCTAATTACTCAAGGGAATCAGAGTAAAACAGTGTCTGTCCTGTATGGGGACACTAAGGGTGTTAAGAAATGTGGAAAAATTTATATTGCCTAGCAAGGATTTTTGAAGACTTCTTACGCAATGTCAGTGCAAAGAATTCGAGGTAAGTTTATTGACGTGTGGAAAGTTTAGGACCACTCTAGTAACGCAAAAATCGTTAGCATACCAACAACAAGAAATTGCGATCCATTATACTTAACAACAATCCAAGACAGTGAACTGGAAACCACAAGAATGAACAAAAATTTATATACAGAAAAACTTAAGTCCTCTGAACTAAACCCATAAACGCTGAAATGAAGGCCTGAATCAATACAGTCACTACGACAATAAATTCTGATGATAAACCAAAAACTTATTCAATAAACCTGGAATCAGTCCAGTGGGCCGTAATGGTAAACCATGACAAAATATCCTTTTGATCACAATTCTGAATCTTTACACCACAGGGAAAACCAATCTACTGAACCACATTGAGCTAAGGACCACACCAGCCACCCCCCCCCCCCCTGCAAACCGGTTTGTTCCCCCCGGGTTGGGGGCGGGTAGGTTGGGAAACTGGAGGGTAGGGGAGAAATCCACCCTCATCCTGCAAACCTGTTTGTCCGCCCCGGGTGGGGCGGGACCCGGGGCGGGGTAAGCTGGGGATCGGGAGGGTAGGGGAGACAGAATCGCCTTTTGAAACCACAGAAGAGGTTTAATTTCGTTATTAGACAATGCTGGTGAGCTGGTATAGTATTTAGTGTCGTGGCATGCCACTCAGATGTCGCGGGTTGCCGTCTCCCCCAGGGCGATGAAAAAATCACTGGCTCTGTATCATGATCAGTTACTGCTGCAGTGTGGAGTCTGCGGTGGGAGGTTGAAACCAACACTCTTTGGAAGGTTGAATTTAGTCAATGGCTCCTTTGGTGTGCTTGTTCCGTGTGAATAGGTTTCATCTATTGTTATAATAATAATAATAATAATAATAATAATAATAATAATAATAATAATAATAATAATAATAATAATAATAATAATAATAATAATAATAATAATAATAATATAATAATAATAATAATAATAATAATACATTCGAAGAATATTTCCAGCGGGAGAGACGAATAAAACTAAGTGGTCACGGCAAATGGAAACTTAAACTTTATACCAAGGTCGAAATCTTTTTGATTTTATCGTCTTTTTTTTTTTTCTAAGTGAGATTTTCCAAGGAAATCGAGAACTGAGTTTTCGGAGTCTAATGGAGGCAGATCGGACGCCCTGTGAGAAACCTTTTTTTTAATGTAATTCTATAGAGCTCCTCGGAAGGTTTTTTTTTTTCTTCCTTTATCATTATATTTTAAATATGAAATGGAGGTCGTATGTGAATTGTGTAATGATGCTAATTTTAAATGGCAATGCTTGCGGGAGTAGCTAAGAAGTTTAATGGTATACCATAGATGAAATGTGGATCTTATGTATAAACAAGGTCTTTCTCTCTCTCTCTCTCTCTCTCTCTCTCTCTCTCACACACACACACACACACGCACACACACAGTAAAGAACTAACCAAACTAATCACCGGTAGCCTCTACAGCTTCTATAATCTTGGAAAAGCAATTTCTGATACAAAATAATGGCTTTGGTTATGACTCAGCCGTGTGATTGGTATGAAGGATAGATATCTGAAAAAACATTTTACTATAATGGCCTTGAATCTTGACTCAAAAAACATTTTGCTAACTTACTTTTCTTTTGATCTAATTTGTGATTTTATATTTATCTTCTATCATTTCACTCCAAGGCCAAAGATTACACATGCCAAGACTTTGCAGTACAGGGAACTATTCCTTTATAATCTTGTAATCATCAGAGTTTCACCTTTCCCAGCAGACACCAGGTAATACTATGGATGTATTCCCACTGCAGTAAAACATGTCATGAACACAGGTCGACAACTTATCGCAAACGCACTAAAAACAAGTTAACTACAAGTCAGTGACTTATTAGGGAGTTCTAACTTCGTACAATCATCCAGCATTTGACAAGGTTCGCTCTCCACTTATAGTAACTGACTTGTCGCCAACCTGTTCGTGATTATGTAAGCAGTAAGTTACCGACGTGTGTTTACAACATGTTTTACTATAGTGTGGACGCACCCTTAGGCTCATCCTCTCCATCTTTTCCACTTCCTTTTCAGCATCAGTCATAACTCATTATATTTTCCATGGTTTTAGAATACTTATTCTTCTTCTTCTTCTCCGTCTGCTTCTTCTTCTCTCTTCCTCTTCTTTTTTCTTCATCACAGGCGTCTGATTTACATAAGGAGGGACGAACGCAACTAAGTGGTTTAATCTAAGACCGGAAACGGAACGTATATCAAGGCCGAATTCTTTTTCCTTTAACTTTAGCGTGTGAGAGACATTTAAGAAGCAGACCTTTCGGGCCCTGGGCATCTATACATCTCCACTTCTCCACAAGACAATGAAAACCTTTACCTTGCAAAGCAGTGGGGTAGTATGCAGGGTAGGGAGACGGGTAGTCGTTGGTAATCTGAACCTACTACCACAAAGGGGTAGCCTAGTCCAGTCCATGTGGTCGAGTTTAGTCCCCCCAGCCAGGTTAGGAAGGTAAGTTCTGTTAGGTCAGGTTGTTTTGGTTACGTCGTAGCCAGTGCCAGACCACGTGTCCGAACTGAAAAGTAGTCCTACCGATCTGTTTCCGATATTCAGCGTTACTTGTGGGGTCTAGGGCGGTGGGGGGCGCCGAAGGTTTAGCCCCCCCCAAAAACAACACCGGTCAGCGAAGGGCACGGCACCCTAAGTCAGGTTAGCAAGGGAAGGTCTGGTTAGGTCAGCACACGGCATTCTAGGAAAGGTTAGGTTTGGCCCCTTTTCAAGGTCGGATTCTTAATGCCTACCGCTGTCTTCCTACTCTGCATCCGCTCCAAGCAGTGTACACAGCATAACAACACGTCCAGTAACATGGCAACGGTTTACTACTATTCAGCCGTCCGTCAGATTGATGGAGGATAATCTCGCCTCTTGTTCTATTAAATGATTTTTTCATCAGATTGAGGCCTTAGGACACTAGACCACATCCTAGTTACCCTTCCTTTGGGATGCCCTCCGTAAAAATGAGTGGCGCAGACGAAGTCGGAGTTTGCCGCAATAACACTGGGAACTTTTAATTCTGTTGATCAATTCGAAGAACGTCTTATCCCTCTCTTTCCAAACGCTAATATTCGTTTTCCATACATGTCATGTTTCTCCCACAATTAGTGCTCAAGTATTTATTGTGACATTCATAACTCTCTATTCTCGAAATGAACCTGAGTTGTGGAAGAAAGCTTGAATTTTGTGACTCTCGAAGCCTGACGAGGGTTAGAAGAAGTTAAGTATACCTCAGTTTTACCAGACCACTGAGCAAATACCTTAGGATTTTCATCTAGCTCCAAGTGTGGTTTCATCAACATAAGTATTAATTCGTTTGGACCAGCTGGATTAGAGTGCAACAATTGCATACATTAATATTTAACTAGCTTGGGTCAGGCTATGGCAGCTTTCACTATCGCTACTCTGTCTAACAGGAGGTGAGAAAATAAAATTAACTAATGTACCGTGTCAAAATAACAAGTTTTGAAATATATTTTCATAATGTTGTTTTACTGGTGAAGGCTTTAATACGTTTTCTGTCAACTTTACAAAATAATAATACTTTTTTTAAAAGATTAATGATGGGAAAATTCACCCCTACTTTCCTCAACAGAGAGAGAGAGAGAGAGAGAGAGAGAGAGAGAGAGAGAGAGAGAGAGAGAGAACTGAATGCCTAACGTCTCGCAAAGCCTTTTACAATACGACTGTCTCTTTTTATTTTACTCCAGTTTGAAAAGCTCTTCCTTATCTACTTTCCATAAAGACTCGAATTTCCGTTTCTGGTCAATTGAGGGAGAAGTGGTTTCGAGAGCCTCGTCTTTCTTTGAGTCCACTTAGATCAGTGGTTCTCAATCGTTTTTGAGTGATGGCACCCTAACTAATGTAATCATTACGTGGCACCCATTCTTCACCATCCCACCATATCGCATGAATTAACTTCTTATTTAACGAATAAAATTATTATCCATACTCAAACCTTAAATCAGCACACCGTACATGCAGAAATATAATGTACAAACAAAGAGCATATCAGAAGAATTAGATAAACATAATTAGAGTAGACACACTGATAATAATTATATGAAGACTTCTGCAACTTTTTTTTTTTTTACAAATGTTCAGTGAGTTGATCTAGCCAAGACTAAATTCATGACAATCTTGCGGCAACCCTAGGCACTGTCAGTGGCACCCAGTTAGAGAATCACTGACTTAGATGATAACAGATGTTTCTCATGAACTGTGTTAAATGACAGTAATTCTTCATTTATGTTTTCCCTCTTCATAATTTGACCTAAATATACTCTCTCCTACCATATCTGCGCTCTTATTTAGAGTTTAACCGCCCACCTGATGGATACCATCTTGTGCTACGTCCAATTCTAACCTGGCCAAACACACACACACACACACACACACACACACACACACACGCACAAGCACACACAAACACACACACTCAAGCTCCCGCTCAGAGAAGAGGAAAATCTCCCGGCGACAAATCTGAGGGAAAAATCTGGCGATGCGTCCCAAATACCATCTTTTTTCCGCCCAGTCCCCCAGGGGATCGCTCAAGCTTCCTTCTGATTTAAATGTTCCTCTCGATATCACCTCCAAGATCCATTACTCTTCTCCTCTCTCTCTCTCTCTCTCTCTCTCTCTTGTCTTCTTGTTCTTCTTCTTCTTCTTCTTCTTCTTCTTCTTCTTCTTCTTCTTCTTCTTCTTTCGAGACAGACGCCGTTCAGAGCAATGTCTTTTCCCATTGCAAATCATCCGCTGACGGGTCTTTTAACTCTTTTTGTTTTTGTTTTTGTTTTTTCAGGTTTAATGAATCAATCATTACTTGAGTATATAGATATATATAAGTATATATGTATATATAAGTATATATATAATATATATTTATACATAATGTATATGTATATATATATGAAATATATATATACATAGAAATATATATATATATATATATATATATATATATATATATATATATATATATGTGTGTGTGTATATATATACATATATATATATATATATATATATATATATATATATATATATATATATATATGTTACAAAACACAGCAAAAGCTGATTGTAGACATCGAGAGAAATTCAGGAAAACAAAAAGCTGTTCTGGAAAAATTGTTGAACACAATTGATTTCCTCTCCTGGTTTCCCGTCAGTGGTTAGGAGAGAGAGAGAGAGAGAGAGAGAGAGAGAGAGAGAGAGAGAGAGAGAGAGAGAGGGCCGAGAACGCGAAACATTCACGTAAATTAGTGTCGATTCCAGGGGTCCCATTTGGGGTATTAGAACCCGTCCGGCAACAATAACAGTGTCTTTTGAATGCTTCTTTTCCCCTCCTTTTCACGTCATGGGGTATTTGCTTTGCCTTCTCTCTCGAATGGCTTTTACATGGGGGGGAGGGGAGAAAGGAACGGCGAATTCAGTTCCTGATGTGCTGCAAGAGAGAGAGGGTGCGGGGCGGAGGGAGAAAGCTATTCGAGGTTAAGAACTGAAACGAGATATTGCTTTTGTTTGCAGTTTCACTCACTCTTTGAAGTGGGGTGTTATGACAGTAATTGATTATAGTAAGGTTTCTGACAATAATGAGTTATCGTAAGGAGTCTGACAATAATAATTATCGCAAGGAGTCCGACAATAATCAGTTATCGTAAGACTTCTACTAATAATATTTATCGTAAGGTTTCTGCCAATAATAATTATCGCAAGGAGTCTGACAATAATCAATTATCGTAAGGTTTCTACAATAATAATTATCGTAAGAGTCTGAAATAATAAATTATTGTAAGGTTTCTGCCTGTAATAATTATCGTAAAATGATAAATTATCGCTGCCAAAAATAATTATCTGGAAAAAATCAATTACCGTTGAAATGATCAATTATCGTAATCTGACCATATTTAATTCTCGTAAGGAATCTGACAATAAATCAATAATCAATTATCGTAAGGAATCTGTCACTAATCAAGTATAGTAAGAATCTGGCAATAATTAATTATAGTAAGTAATCTGGCAATAATCAATTATCATAAGGAATCTGTCAATAAATCAATAATCAGTTATCGTAAGGAATCTGTCACCAATCAATTATAGTAAGAAGCTCGCAATAATTAATTATAGTAAGTAATCTGGAAATAATCAATTATCGTAAGGAAGATGACAATGATCAATTATCGTAAGGAATCTGACACTAATCAGTTATAGTAAGAATTAATTATAGTAAGGAATCTGATAATAATCAATTATCGTAAGGAAGATGACAATAATGAATTATTGTAAGGAATCTGACAATAACCAACTATCGTAAGGAATCGGACAACAATCAGTTATTGTAGGGAATCTGACACTAATCAATTATCGTATGGAATCTGACACTAATCAGTCATCGTATGGAATCTGTCCCATTATCGTAAAAGGACACTAATCAACCGTAAAGGAATCCGGCAATTAATTATTGTAAAGAACGTGACAATAACCAACTGTCGTAAGGAATCTGACACTAATCAATTATCATAAGGAATCTGACACTAATCGATTATCATAAGGAAACTGTCGATAATGAATTATCGTTAGGGTTCTGACGATAATCAATTACCGTAAGGAATCGGCCAATAATTAATTATTGTAAGGAATCGGCCAATAATCAATTATCATAACGAATCTGACAAAAATCACCTATATTGTAAAGACTCTGACAATAATCACTTATAGTAAGGAATCTGACAATAATGAATTATTGTAAGAAATCTGGCAATAACCAACTATCTTAAGGAATCTGACAATAATCAATTATAGAAAGGAATCTGACACTAATCAATTATTGTAAGGAAGCTGACTCTAATCAATTATGGTAGGGAATCTGAGAAAATCAATTATGCTAACAATAATCAATTTAAGAACTGAAAACGAATTATTGATAATTGCAATTTCATAAGTTTGACAGTTATCTTAAGGAATCTGCCACTAATCAATTATCATAAGGAATCTGACACTAATCAATTATTGTAGGGAATCTGACACTAATCAATAATAGTAAGGAATCTGACACTAATCAATAATCGTAAGGATTCTGAAAACAAGCAATTATAGTTAGGATTCTGACAATAATCAATTATCGTAAGGAATCTGTCAATAACTAGTTATTGTAAGGAATCTGACAATAATCAAGTATCGTATCTGCAATGATTCCGACAATAATCAAGTATCGTAAGAATCTCATTAATAAATTTGTCTAACAATAATCAGTTTTCTATCGACATTAATCAATTACAGTAAGGAATCTGCCAATGATTAATTATCGTAAGGAATCGAACAATAATCAAGTATGGTAAAGACTCTGACATTAATCAATTTGTCGTAAGGTATCTTACATTAATCAATTATCGTAAGGAATCTGCCAATAATCAATTATCGTAAGATATCTCCCACTAATCAATTATCGTAAGGAGTCTGACAACAATCAATTATCGTAAGGAACCTGACAACAATCAATTATCGTAAGGAATCTGATGATAATCAGTTATCGTGAGCAACTGACAACAATCAATTATAGTAAGGAAGCTGATAACAATCAATTATAGTAAGAAATCTGTCTATAATTAATTATCGTAAGGTATCTGACAATAATTAATTATCGTAAGGAATCTCAAAATAATCAATTATTGCGAGGACTCTGACAATAATCAATTACCATAAGGAATCTGCCAATAATCAATTATTGTAAGGAGTCTGA
Source organism: Macrobrachium rosenbergii (assembly GCF_040412425.1). Taxonomy (NCBI): domain Eukaryota; kingdom Metazoa; phylum Arthropoda; class Malacostraca; order Decapoda; family Palaemonidae; genus Macrobrachium; species Macrobrachium rosenbergii. The sequence continues at coordinate 108,357,370 of NC_089752.1, forward strand.
CAGTAATCAGTTACCATAAGGAATCTGCCAATAATCAATTATTGTAAGGCATCTGACAATAATCAATTATCGTAAGGAAGCTGACAACAATCAATTATAGTAAGGAATATAGCAACTATCAATTATAGTAAGGATTCTGGCAATAATTAATTACCGTAAGGAATCTGACAATAATTAACTTTCGTACAGAATCTGAAAATAATCAATTATCGCAAGGACTGTGACAACAATCAATTATCGTAAGGAATCTGCCAATAATCAATTATCGTAAGGAACTGATAGTAATCATTTATCGTAAGGAAGATGACAATAATCAATTATCGTAAGGAACTGAAATCAATTATCGTAAGGAATCTGACGTATTTTTTTACTTTTTCGTTAAAGCACCTGGAAATGTTTCCAGCAAGGCAAAACCGTTACCTATGTTTTGCTTAACTATGCAACAAGATACAAAAGTTGCTTCAAGCCACCACATATTTTTTACTAATCTCAATTTTTAAAATGTCATAAATCTGTCTTGAAAAAGAATTTCTTGGTATTCTTCCATTAGCTTAATGGAACATTCGCAGCCAAATTAAAAATGATGCGTTATGGTTGTCATTCAAATCCTATTTCAGCTCTTTTTAATGTAACTCTGATATAACCCGCAGCAAAACTTCATTCGTAACCCAATAAATAAATTGTTTTTCACAAAAATAAAACTCCTTTTTCGCTGTGTCTGTCAACTTCTACATATTCAGCATTTAATTGTCATCTCTTCTGACTTGTAACCCCCGGAGGGATCACCCTTCAGAACAACTGCATAACGATTCTTACTTTCGTCATATTTAGTTTTCTGTAAAAGAAAACTATTGAGATGGCTATTTGCTTGTCCGTCCTCACTTTTTTCTGTCCGCCCTCACATCTTAAAAACCACTGAGGTTAGAGGGCTGCAAATTGGTATGTTGATCATCCACCCTCCAATCATCAAACATACGAAATTGCAGCCATCTAGCCCCAGTAAATTTTAAAAATTTTATTTAAGGTTAAAATTGGCTATGATCGTGCGTCTGACACCGCTATAGTTACCAACAACAGTACTCGGTTATATCTCGGGGAGAATGCTACCGGGACCTTTCCCCGAAAAAAAAAAACTGGACGCCATATCTTAAAAACTAACCATAGAAATTTCTTAAAAATAATCTTATCATGTTTCCCACTTTAGTCTAACGTAACCTAACCTGGGGGCATGGCCAAAAAAAAAAAAAAAAAAATTTTTTTTTTTTTTTTTTTTTGGCCATGCCAAAACGGGGCTGGTGCAATACTATCATACATCTCAGGAATTTGCGTCTCGGTACTCGGTTACGTCTCGGGAAAATACCAACAGGCCAGCATACAGCAGGCTAGTCTGGAGAAACTATAAAACACGTACTTCCTGCAAAGATACAAACGATATAAAATGGAAACAAATGTGCTATGAATATTCGATGAGAACAAGAGAAAGTGATACTTTAAATTGATGGCCAAGTTTTACGTAAGGTTTCAGATAATATGATCAAAATGAATACCTTTTTTATAATTCCTAACATTCACGATAAAACTACGCATTCCTAATAACCGACGTTCCTAACCTTCTATACATAAGCACACAATGAAAAGAACTTTAATTATATTTTAATTAAAGCAGTTTATTTTTATTTTTTTTGCACTATTCACTCTGATAAGAATGCCCGTAATGTATCTAATGGTCTATCGTTTCTAGCTAAGCATACATTACTGTCTTCTGTTAGACTAATTCTCACAATGTGGAAATCGTGATACACAAAATTTATGTAGATCTGAAAACCATTTGTTTTGATTTCAGGCTAACGTAGACAAGAAAGAGAAGCCTCATCCGATGAAGAAAAAGCTGCCTAAATAACTAAAAGGAAGAGAGAGAGAGAGAGAGAGAGAGAGAGAGAGAGAGAGAGAGAGAGAGAGAGAGAGAGAGAGAGAGAGAGAGAGAGAGACTGTTTACAGCAGCGGGAGTCTAGCGAGATTCCAACGCACCTGAGATCCACCGACGATGATAAACAACCTCCTTACGCCGACTATATATCCATTTTAACTACACAGCGAACTTGTGTTAATTGATATATACTGCGCCGGTCCGAGGAGGAGGAGGAGGAGGAGGAAGAGGAGGAGGAATGGGAAGAGGGAATTCAACAGAAAAAGGAAATACATTCACACACATATACATGGATATATATATATATATATATATATATATATATATATATATATATATATATATATATATATATATATATATATATATATATGTATACACACATAGTATGATAATATACTGAATCACGAAAATATGGAACATGATGAATATATAAATAAACACGAAGGAAAGAGAAACACTGGAGCACTGCAAGGCCTTTCGACTTTTTGTCCTTGACTTGGCTAAGTAAAGGACAAGATTTCGAAAGGCCTTGCAGTACTCCATTGTTTCTCTTTCCTTCGTGGCATTGCCTTTATACACACATACACACATGTGTGTGTGTGTGTATATATATATATATATATATATATATATATATATATATATATATATATATATATATATATAATCTTTCAAACTCCTTGGTAAGAAACAGCATTCCAATACCAATATATCTTCTGAAATACTAGTGTATAAATCTTCATCATAGTTAGCGATATTACATTTCTTGACAATCTACTGATACAGTGTCTAAAGCTAGGTTTTATTATAATGAAAGCCAATGTTTGTACGGTTATTGATACCTGTGGCCATGATACCCTAACGATAAACGTCTCAGTGTTAATCTTGTGTATGATAAGTAAAAAGCCACGGTAATGTACATGAGGGATTGTATTTTTCCAAATTACAAAAAAGGGGGTTAAAAAATACAATCGCTCAAATGTACTGTTTTGGGTTTTTACTTATTATTTCCGGTCACATTATAGTGGTTCACCATAGATGATTCTGCATATTACCTGTGTCCAACTGTGTGCATTGATATATATATATATATATATATATATATATATATATATATATATATATATATATATATATATATATATATATATATATATATATATATATATATATATATATATATATATATATATATATATATATATATATATATATATATATATATATATACATAAACACACACACATATACACACACATATACACATATATATATATATATATATATATATATATATATATATATATATATATATATATATATATATATATATATATATATATATATATATATATATATATATATATATATATATATATATATATATATATATATATATATATATATATATATATATATATATATATATATATATATATGGCGTGGCTGAAGTCTCGTGTCGATTGGGAAACAAGAGAGCTTGATGGTACTGCTATAAAGATGACTAAAAGTAATACCAACCTTCATCTCATCAGTAAATTGTATCAAACGATATATCACAAATGTTAGATCGTTCTATCTCAATGAAAAATATCAGACTGACGATTTCTTGGTTTGACGATTACTATAGCCGGCCACGCCACGATAAATTGACCAGGTTTAACATAAGGCAATATAAACGTTCCCATTTGAGCAACAAAGCTTTGCTGAAAGGTGCAGTGAAGCAAAGACTATATACTGATTACCGAGAGAAATTAAGATGACGATCTACAAACGAAAGTGCTGGGAATAACTGATCCTTAGTTTTGCTGTGCGAAGCTGAAATCCTAGGTGCAATATTTTTCTCTTAAATATCTTTCAAATATTAGTAATATTGCAGGAACTGAGTAGTGGAATTTTAAGACCCTGAGCTTCAAGTCCTGAGAAGTTGAAATGTGACTACGGAACGCCTTAATATTGAACTGAAGACCTTTAAGAAGTCTTCATTTCTGGCAAAACTTACTATAAAGTATAAGATTCTAATAACAAGGTGAAATTACTCTTTCAGTGATTAATGATGTGCTTCCCTTTCTTATTACGAAGAAAAAGGGACGAGCAGTCTTGTAGGGGAAAGATGCTATTAAGATTAACTGAAACAAAAGTACGCCAAGAAAAAATTTTTCTTCTATACTTTTCTATATAAACGATAGTTGGTTTCACTTACCACATATATACGTGTAAATATATGTATATATAAACAATTATATATAGATACACAGTATATATATATATATATATATATATATATATATATATATATATATATATATATATATATGTATATAATATATATATATATATATATATATATATATATATATATATATATATATATATATATATATATATATATATATATATATATATATATATATATATATATATATGAACTTGAAAAGGCCCAAAAGACGCTATTACTCTTCACACGACAAAAAAAAAAAAAAAAATATATTTCGAAAAACAAACTTCTGTTTTCCTGATCGCTGGCGTATGCGGCCAGTTGGTACATGACAAAGAGTATTTATGTGGCACATACTGGTGTGGAAATATGACGCTGATGACATGTAGAAGTCAGTTGATCCGGGATTATTAATGACTGATGGAAAGGGGTCATCCCCATGTGTTTTGGTCCTCGATAACTCCCACCTTTTGTCGAGTCTGGTGGGCGTATCCGCTAAAGTTAAGTATATCTTAATTTAACCAGACCACTGAGCTGATTAACAGCTCTCCTAGGGCTGGCCCGAAGGATTAGATTTATTTTTACGTGGCTAAGAACCAACTGGTTACCTAGCAATGGGACCTACAGCTTATTGTGGAATCCGAACCAGATTAAACCCTTGTTTGAGAATAGGTCTTAAGATTAACTTGTCGGTAAAGACAAATTCCAGTGTCCTGATAGTCATACTATTATTATTATTATTATTATTATTATTATTATTATTATTATTATTATTATTATTATTTGAAGATGAACCCTTTTCATATGGAACAACCCTACCACAGGGGCCATTGACTTGAAATTGAAGCTGCCAAAGAATATTATGGTGTTCATCCGTAACAAGTAACAGAAGGTAATGAGAAATGCAGAAAGAGGAGATTAGTTATTAGAAAAACAGATAAATTAACGAACTGATAAATAAATAAAATTTCTTAGTTTGACTGATGATGGCGGATTCCAGACTGCTTTTGAAAACCAGCTCGGCTCCACTCCAATTTATAGTATGGCCAGTATCCCTCGCATGTACCAAAATCCCCGAACTCTCTGAAGCATATCGTACTGATCTTTTGTGCTCTAATGATCTTTGTGAGATGGATTTACCCGTTTCCCCAACGTAAATTTCATTGCAGTTACTGCATGAAATCTTATAATCAACAGCTTCTGCTTGTTTTTTTTAGTTTTCTGTAAAAGAAAACTATTGTGCCGACTTTGTCTGTCCGTCCGCACTTTTTTTGTCCGCCTTCAGATCTTTTAATTAAAAACTACTCAGGGTAGGGGGCTGCAAATTGGTATGTTGATCATCCACCCTCCAATCATCAAACATGCCAAATTGCAGCTATCTTTTTAGTTTTTTTATTTAAGGTTAAAGTCAGCCATAATCGTGCCTCTGGCAACGATATAGGACAGGCCACCACCGGGCAGTGGTTAAAGTTTCACGGACCGCGGTTTATACAGCATTATACCGAGACCACCGAAAGACCTATTTTCGGTGGCTTTGATTATACGCTGTACAGAAAACTCGATTGCGCCGAAAAACTTCGGCGCATATTTTACTTGTTTTTTTAATTAACTATACATTAATGAGTGAACTTCCGATGGATTTGTCATAGTGAAAAATAAACGGATTGTTAAATATGAGGTGTACGGCTACTTTTTTTGATGTTAAAATTTTATTTTAGCGTTAAAATCTGTTGGACCTCGAGAACATATTCTGTTCGCTTTATCGACGAACTTCTCAATAATGTATTCTGGGTAAAGTAACTGGGTCAGATGGTGAGGAATCGTATAAAAATCTATTTCTTGATAGCATTTGAATATATCCTAAGCCCTCTGAGAGATAGATTGCAGCCAACCATGATCTTTGTCGAGACCTCACGCTAGCGTAGAAAGTCAATACAAGAACCAGCGAAAGTAGGCTTCCTATATACTGCGAAGGCGTATCTCTTCTGTTAACTTATAGTTAGTACATCTAGGAAAGGCAATTTATCGTCCTTTCCCCATTTTGTTTGAATTTAATAGTCGGGGCTGGCGAAATTTGTCTATTAAAATATTCACTGAAGTCATCTCAACCATTGCCCAGAATATAAAAGAATATAAAGAAATCATCTACGTATTTAAGCCAGATCATGTTACGGGGCTTGATATGCGGTAGGATTTCTGCTTAGAAATATTTCATGTAAAGGTTCGCTTGAAGGGGGGGATGGGGTGGGGCGGGGGTGGTTGCCTATGCCATAGCCGAACTTTTGGTTTTTGCCGTGTAAATAATCTTTTTTAAGAGTCTTTTTAACCTTATGGAGAACTTAAAGATTGCGTTAAAAGACACACACACGCACGCACATTGATATATATTATATATATACATATATATTCATATGTATATATATATATATATTGTATATACTATATATATATTATATATATATATATATATATATATATATATATATATATATATATATATATATATATATATATTGTATATAATGTGTGGGAGTGTTCACTTTCAGTTGTGTCAGATAAGTACGCGTATGTTCTTAGAGAGAGAGAGAGAGAGAGAGAGAGAGAGAGAGAGAGAGAGAGAGAGAGAGAGAGAGAGAGAGATATGCAAGTGCATGTACGTTAGCTGCGCTCCCTCATCTAACGCTCATGCATTACTGCCTTGCAGTGAGAAGAATACCAGTCGTCGTCTGCTTTCTTCTGCTTTCGCCCTCCCCTCGCTCCTTGGCGAATGCGAGGAAATAAAACGGGCGGCCGGGTGGCGGTAGTAGCCGTAGGATTACGGACTTTTTGACGGCT
>NC_089752.1:108369352-108466852 GCF_040412425.1 Macrobrachium rosenbergii
GGAAAATTTCGTTTTATTTTCAGAGATATTAATGATGGAAATGAGAAGATTTGGCTTTCTCCACTCAAAAAAATCTTATCCATTTAGACTGGTAATTTTTTGAAATTTTATTTCTGTTTAATTTTCCATTTTAGCTCCAGAAAAAAAGACATATAAATCAGTATCACACTACATTTTTGTGTTGGCTAAAAGGAAGGAAAAAAATAATTCAATCTCCCTCTAAACAATCATGACGAGCCATTCATCCTGCGACGGACAAAAATCCTCTCCCGAACGGGATTTGACAACTTATCCGAACGGCCGCCTTAACTCACAATACGCAAAGCCGCAGATGCACAAACGCACACGACCTTGCGTCGAAGAAGAGTCCCGTACCGTAATGGAAAAACCGTGTCAAGTACTGTATTATTTTTATGGAACCTCTAAACGGGGAGGGTGTGTGGTGGGGCCTGGGAGATAGGATAGGGACGGGCTAGGTTTCCTTCCCCCCCAAAGGATGCTGAGAGAGGAGGGGGTAGGAGAGGAGGGGGGAGGGTTCTCCGCCCCCCTTGGCCGGCACACCGCAGCGGGAATGTGATCTTTTTATAAGCAGGCCTTTATATGGTACTTATGTGGACCTTTTTGTTTGCTTCTCTCCGAGGTGAAAGGGCCCGGTTTTGGGAGAAGGCAAATAAGCACCATCTCCAGCTGCAAGAGGTTTTCCTTAGTTAAATACTCACTCACACACACACACACATACACACACTCACACACACTGTTGGTCGGTGTTTACATACGCTGGAGAAAAAAAAAACATTCTGGGAAACTTCTCTTTCACAGTGAATCGCTGTTCTCTTTTACACTGATTGTGGAAATGAAAAGATTTCATACAATTAAAAACCTACATATGCTGTTAGGCTGCGTTGTTGTAATCTAAAAGCAAAATGATTTCAAATCTCTGTTCACTGATATGGTCGGTCTGGGTTGCATTAATTTAAAAAATATATATATTCAACCAAGCACACTCCTTTATGTTTTTTACGTTGCTTATTAAAATCATAAGACGTGATGTGGACACAGCTATTTTCATATTTGTTTTAGTTTTCTGTAAAAGAAAACTGTTGTGCCGTCTTTGTCCGTCCATCCGCCCTTTTTCTGTCCGCCCTCAGATCTTAAAAACTAGTAGGGCTAGAGGGCCAGAGGGCTGTAAATTGGCATGTTGATCATCCACTCTCCAATCATCAAAAATAACAAATTACAGCCATCTAGCCTCAATAGTTTTTATTTTATTTATTAAATTAAAGTTAGCTATAATTGTGCTTCTGGCAAAGATATAGGAAAGGCCACCAACGGGTCGTGGTTAAGCTTCATGGGCCGCGGCTCATACATCATAATACCGAGACCACCGAAAGATAGACCTATTTTCGGTGGCCTTGGTTATACGCTGTAGCGGCTGTACAGAAAACATTATTTACTTGTTTATTTTTGTGATGAAAAAAGGAAGTTAAAACTGAATCAGACCTTCGAAAACGCGTATTATTTATTGGTGATGCCTTTAATTTATTTTTTCCTTTAGCTCTAAATTATCGCCATAAAAATGTTATTAGATCGTGAACAACCTTTATTATATCCATGGTGACATAACCATCCTATATGCAATAACAGTACTCGGTTATGACAGGTTGTTAAAAAATGAACTTCTTTATATAATATTTAATGATCTTAATGAAGATGCTACACATTTTTCATTTTTTAAAAAAAAAATTTGTTTCTTACAGAGAGTGCTGAGAGTCTTGATCCTCAATATAGAACATTTTACTTCCTATAAAAGGCTTTCGTTTAGAACTGAATCGTATTTATGAAAACAGAATATGGGCATACATACGGTAATCCTATTTTTCATACACGCACACAGATACATACTCCAACACAAACACACACACATATATTTACACAAAATTATATATGTGTGTATATACTGTATATACATATGCACATATATACATATATACTGTGTATAGATATATATATATATATATATATATATATATATATATATATATATATATATATATATATATATTATATAATCACACACCCACACGACCATATACAACACACACACACACACACACACACACACACATATATATATATATATATATATATATATATATATATATATATATATATATATAATATGTATATATATATATATATATATATATATATATATATATATATATATATATATATTCATAAATGTATATATATATATATATATATATATATATATATATATATATATATATATATATATACATACATATACTGTACATATAATAATTATATACACATATATATAAATATACATATTAGTTATTATGCTTGCAGTCAACAAAGACTTCTTTGGCAAAGGTATTTTAATAAATCAACATCCCGAGCAAAAAAAAAAAAAAACCGAGAAAAAAAATCCTTGAAATACAAAAAAAAAATTTAAACAATAAACAAATAAATAAATAAATAAAAATTCAGCAAAACTTAGCGAAGGACTTCCGGCTGCGTCAAACCTGGCAATGAAATGTGTCTAAAATCGTCAGAAGGCCGTCCATTCAATTATTTCGAAAGTTTAGAAGTGGAACAAACTATTCAAACGTCGCCATGCGTCATAACTCATGAATTCCGGAAGAAGAATAACTCAGGACCGAGGGAATATATATATAGCTTGTATTCAATAGGGTCATAAGGTCACGCGAGATTATATTGTCACTTCAGAGCATTACTTTTCACCTAATTTGTTTAATTTTTCACAAGATATCAAAACTGATTTTTTTTGGCCATTCTGAATAGAAATAAATAGAGGTCTAGTAACACACAAGATTTTCTCCCAGAGTAAAATCTCTAGTCTCTGTCACAAGGAAGGTGACGAAGATCTGGTTAACATCTGCTGTTATAAAGGCAATGCTTACCTAATATAAACTTCAGACTATGACACTAAACAGCTATCGTGGATGGTCTCCAAAAAGGATTTATTTAATACGATAAACCATACAATAATGCTAAACAGCTATCATTGATGGTCTACAAATAGGATTTATTAATTACGATCTGTAATAAACCATACAGTAATACTAAAGAGCTGACATGGATGGTCTCCAAATAGGATTTATTTATTACGATCTGAAATAAACTATACAGTAATATTAAACAGCTATCGTGGATGGTCTCCAAAAAGGATTTATTTGTTACGATCTGTAATAAACCATACAGCAATACTAAAGAGCTGTCATGGATGGTCTCCAAAAAGGATTTATTCATTACGATCTGAAATAAACTATACAGTAATATTAAACAACTATCGTGGATGGTCTCCAAAAAGGATTTATTTATTACGATCTGCGAAAAACCATACAGTAATACTAAAGGGCTGTCATGGATGGTCTCCAAAAAGGATTTATTTATTACGATCTAAAATAAACTATACAGTAATATTAAACAGCTATCGTGGATGGTCTCCAGAAAGGATTTATTTATTACGATCTGCGAAAAACCATACAGCAATACTAAAGAGCTGTCATGGATGGTCTCCAAAAGGATTTATTTATTACGGTCTGTAATAAACAACACAACAATACTAAACAGGTATCATGGATGGTCTGCAAACACGATCTGTAATAAACCATACAGTAATACTAAAGACCTGTCATGGATGGTCTCCAAATAAGGCTAATTTATTACGATCTGCAAAAAACCATACATTAATAGCCTACAGTGATCCCTCCCTATGGACCAAGATTAACCTTCATGACTAGGTTTCGAGTGAAGAAGAATCATTAATGCACATGTTCCTATAACCTTCCTGAAGACAGGATTCTCCGGTTCCATTGGAAGACTTCAGCTATGGCGCCATGAATTTGCTCCTGACATATGGCTGCCGCAATGCGACGCCCATGGTGGGTTTTCTCATTGCATAACTTAGGTTCTGTCCATACCAACTTTTCTCACGCAAGGTTAAAAGGTTTTGTCAAAGGCTGTTGTTCCGAAATGCAGCTCGGGATAAAATTCAGTTCGATTAACCTTTCGTTAGTTACTAAGCTCTGATTCATGTTAATATTAATCGGTAAAGTATATGATACTCTAGATATCAGTAAAGTACCGCAAACCTCCACCAGGGTGATTAGCATAGTTACCCAAGTACTCTGTACCTCTGTAGCATCTATATTTTCTTACAAAAATACAAGGACGCAATTCGCATCATCACCAAAACACAATATAAGTATTTTTTTCCCCAAGCGGCAGAAAGCACGTGCTTTCGTTAGATACACAACAGTAACGTTCCTCGTTATTGCCAACAAAAGTGGCAAAACACAAAATATGAGTCAAGATTCAGGGCTATATTAAAACCAAAAGCTAATCAGTGATTCCCTGTAAATGTAAAAATGCGAATCTTTTCAGACATGGTGTAAAGTCCATCACTCCAGTTTCAAGTAATTCTAATAGCAGAAGGACCGATAAACTCAGCCAAGAAAAATACATCTCGACCGAGATAACAATAAAATCATACACACACACATACACACAATTATATACATATATGCATATATTATATATATATGTACATACATATATATATATATATATATATATATATATATATATATATATATATATATATATATATATATATATATATTGGAAAATGAAACTGACTATTCGTTTACATAGGAAAGTATAGGAGAAAAAATTGTTTACTGACCTACGTTTGTTTCAGGTAATCTTGATGGGATCTTTCCTCGCGTCGCTTTTTTTTCGCAATAAGAAAATTAAGCACAGAGTGTATTACTGAAGGCATAATTTCGCCTTTGAAATTAGAATAATATACTTTGTAGTAGGGTTAGCCAAATATGAAACTTTAGAAGTCTTTAGTTTAACACTGAAGTATTTCATGGTGACATTTCAGCTTCTCATGACATAAGGTTCTAGGCCTCAAAATTCCATAACCCACTTGCTGCAATATTACTAATATCTTCCTGTTACCCAGGAGAACAATGGCATAATTAGCAATCAATGAAAGCTGCACCCTTTGAATACCATCTATTCTATTTTGAAAGAAAACAGTTACGTCAAAAATAAAGATTAAAAACATCTAAAGTCCCCGAACACCTCTCTGTGGAACACCAGCCGTGTTAGACCTAAACTCAATAAAGTATCGACATGATAGTCTTATGAGTTGTCTAGTCAAGAGCAGCACTGCACTAAAATCAGTGAACATAATTCCGGACTCAGTTATTCTCAAATACGTCTAGAATCTAACTCATTACGTCTAAATGGGCATCACAAGTTCTTGTTTATTTCCTATAAGTGTACCGCCTGTCAATTAGCAAATTGTAAGGCTTATGGTTTTATGCATAATCTTTCCATTAAGATTCGGGAAAATGGTTAGTCTGTAGTTCTTGCACTCAGTATTCACTTTCCCTTTTTGAACCTGCACAGTATTTCTTTGTGTTGCTTATACAAAGATTACTTTTAAGTAAATAAAAATAACAAAATGATTAATCACTGGAGACATAGCTGGCAAATCCCTAAATGTCTAATGTACAAAGATGTTATTAGATGTATAATTAGATGCATGCCACTCTACTGCCGTTGAGAGTCAAAGGCCCTATGAAATCTTCTAATACTAAAATCCCAGTGGATCTTTCTTGTTTGTCCGCCCCGGGTGGAGGCGGGGTAGGGGATCGGGACGGTAGGGGAGACATGACACATCCACTCTCATCCTGCAAACCTGTTTGTCCACCCCAGGTGGGGTCGGGGTAGGTAGGGGATCAGGAGGGTAGGGGAGAAATTACACACCCACCCTCCTCCTGCAAACTTGTTTGTCTGCTCCAGGTGGGGGCGGGGTAGGTAGGGGATTGGGAGGGTATGGGAGACATGACACATCCACCCTCCTGCAAACCTGTTTGTCAGCCCCGAGGTGGTGACGGGGTAAGTAGGGGATCAGGAGGGTATGGGAGACATGACACACCCACCCTCCTCCTGCAAACCTGTTTGTCCTCCGCGGGTGGGTAGGCAGGGGATCGGGAGGGTAAGGGAGACAAGACACACCCACCCTCCTCCTGCAAACCTGTTTGTCCGTCCCAGGTGGGGGCGGGGAATCGGGAGGGTAAGGGAGACAAGACACACCACCCTCCTCCTGCAAACCTGATCCGCCCCAGGGATCGGGAGGATGGGGAGACATGATGGGCAGTGCCGAGTTCCAGCGCACCGTAGCGAGCGCCATCAAGCTCGTACTCATTATTTATCATCGCGGTTGGTTCAAGGTTTCATATCCATACCTAATTAGAGAACAATAACAGAAGAAGGATTTCAACTCCGCACAGTAAAGCTGAGGATAAAGTATCTCCTGTATTGTCGTTTTGTAGATCGTCATTATAATTTCACTCGGTAATCAGCATAGCCTCTGCTTCACTGCACCTTTCAAAGAAACCTTGTAATTCAAATGGGAACGCTGATATTTCTTTATATTATATCTGGTCTGTTTACCGTGGTAAGGCATACTACAGTACACTCATCGTCAGACCGAGAACTCATCAGTCCGAATTTTGATATTTTTCCTTGAGATGGAACGATCTGACATTTGTGATATCGTCTGATACAATTTACAGTACCATTAAGCTTTCTTGTTTCTCAATTGACAAGCGATTTCAGCCACGCCCTATTTCCAAGTCGGGCACAAGTTATGCACAGATATTACTAACTATATACTGAAAATTTATAAACTAATATTTCTGAGTATATATATTTTACATAATATATATATATATATATATATATATATATATATATATATATATATAAATAATGTATTTATGTGTGTATAAGTTTGTATATCTTTATATATATACATATATATGTATATATCTATATATATATATATTATATACATTTATATATATATATATATATATAAATTTATATATATATATACATTTATATATATATATATATATATATATATATATATAAATAATACAATACGTATTTATACGTGTGTAAGCGTTTATATATCTAGTATATATATGCATATATTTATGTATATGTATGTTAGTTTTCACTCCAGTTCTGTATTTACCTTTATGGGCAGATCTGAAGAGGGCAATAAATATGTATCCCAAAAACCGAATTTTTTTTTCATCCATGCCAATTTTCGAATAATTTACATTGGCCTTAAACCATCCCAATACCAAACTCAAAAAATACGCATAGAAGCTAAAAAATAAAGAAAAAAGAACCACGAGAACAAATGAAAAAGAAGACGGCAATTTGATAAAGAAGAAAAATACCAAACCATAGAATTTCAACCGATAACTCCTGATGAACTTTCTCTAACTAACAATCACCTGATTGACTCCCTCACTAGAGGGACCACCCCCACACCACCCCACCCCAAACCTCGGAAACCCTAGCAGCCAATCATCTGTCCCCGCTCATTTGCATGTCCGCGAAGATGCAGCAAATAAAGACAAACAAATTTGGAAGGGAAATGCCAAAGTTTCGACGGGGAAAAACACGGAAAAGTGCAGTCACACGTGCGTGGATGAGTGATGAAGAGAGAGAGAGAGAGAGAGAGAGAGAGAGAGAGAGAGAGAGAGAGAGAATGTCAGTGTGTAGCTTTATTCAGAAACGATACGAGAAGGAGCGCAACATACGCCTAAATAGAACCTTTTAGGTAAGTAAATCTAACGTCATTGCACTGACTGGAATTCTGTAACATCAAATCAACGAGGATTTTCAAACTTCAAAGAATGATAAAGGTTATAAAAGCAATTATGAGCAGAGAATCCAGTGACTGGAAGTCTGCAATATCAAATCAACGAGAATTTGCACACTTCAGAGAATGATAAAGGTTATAAAAGCAATTCTGCAATATCAAATCAATCAGAATTTGCAAACTTCAGAGAATGATAAAGGTTATAAAAGCAATTCTGCAATATCAAATCAATCAGAATTTGCAAACTTCAGAGAATGATAAAGGTTATAAAAGCAATTCTGCAATATCAAATCAATCAGAATTTGCAAACTTCAAAGAATGATAAAGGTTATAAAAGCAATTCTGCAATATCAAATCAATGAGAATTTGCAAACTTCAAAGAATAAAAGTTTATATTATGAAATTATGAGCAGAGTAGCCAGGGATTTTTAACCCTCCTGCAAAGCGAAGTAAAGCCTTTTATTTTATCTTGAGAAGTATGACCTCCACCGTGGGACAAGTGAGGAGATTTTATCGGATATCTCCACCTTTACCGGAAGACACAGGACTATAGTTTTTTACGTTCTGTAGAACTGTAGTCATTCAGCATTATGTAGATCTGATCGTGTTGGTTAGGCTTTTGTAAACGGGCGTGTCTGTTTAAGGTTCATCTGACTTTTAGCTTGAGAGTGACTGCAAGCGCGTGTTTATAGGCTTTTATTCACTATAGATATTTTACGCTCACTCTCTGTCTGTCTGTCTGTCTCTCTCTCTCTATATATATACATATATATAGAATCTATTAGAATTACATATACATATATATACACATATATGTACACACACATACACACACACACACACATATATATATATATCTATATAAAATATATATATATATATATATATATATATATATATATATATATATATATATATATATATATATATATATATATATATATAAAAAATATATATATATACATATATATATATATATGTGTGTGTGTGTATAGATATGAATGTATGAATGCAAATACATAACGAATCTGTGTTACTGAGCTACAACTGAGAGTGGCATTACCGGCATATAATGAGCAATTTTAAATAAGACTCTCCTAATCAGACAGCGATATATATGATTTTATACCGACAGTAAAATAAACACGAAAATACGTACCATCTATATTCAGTTTCTTAATTAATAAAGGAGAAAAACATAAGAAAGCATTCGGAAATCAAGCCTTACCACTGATCAGAGACAAGAAAAGCAACTGAGTCTTGAATTTTCCTGATTATTTAAAGGGGAATCAATAGTTAGGTTTTGCTTTTTTTTCCAGTCAATACCAACCAGTTCAGACCCGTAACCACTTGATCTCAGCGCTTTTATGCTGAAAGCATCGCAATCTTCACTGAAATGAAGCATTGAACCCCGTAGGGGGGCTAGTGCCGTCAGCACACCTCATGCGGTGCACTGTTGGCATTACTTAAGGTTCTTTGCTACAACCCCTTTCGTTCCTTTTACTGTACCTCCTTTCACATTCTCTTTCTTCCATCTTACTTTCCACCCTCTCCTAATAATTGATTCACAGTGCAACTGCGAGGTTTTCCTCCTGTTACACCTTTCAAACTTTTACCGTCAATTTCCGTTTCAGCGCTGAACGACCTCATTAGTCCCAGTGCTTGGCCTTTGCCCAAAATTCTATATTCAATTCATGAAGCACTGAATAGCTGTTCATCAGCTTGTAACCCAAATCAAACAAAACAAAAGAATAATAACTACTAAATGACTACTGCTAGACAAACAGCGTTATCTCGGCAAATAACTACTGATGATGAAGATTTATGATAAATTCTCCATAACTACAGAGGCTAGTTAAATTAAGAACTATTTTGATTTCGAACTCAGTGATATCTACATTTCAGAGCAGCCAATATCAATTTTTTGTTGCCTAAGATGAATATTAAAAAGTAGGCAGCAGAATTAACTTATAAACTTCTTTAATTCGCCATGCTATAGGATAACAATCTGAGGGTACGATTATTAGATATCCAGTGGCAACCACTGGATATCTAGTTATCGTACTCTCAAATTGTTATTATATAGCATTCCAAGTTAAAGAAGTGTTGGAAGCTAATTATTTCACCCAAACATTATTAATATTCATTTAGCGAACAAAAAATTGATACTGGCTGATGTGAAATGTAAATATCACTGAGTTTGAAATAAAAATATTTCTTAACAAGTTACACACAATCATTCACTGGAAAAAAAAAAAAAGAACCGGATCCATTCTGAGAAAACATCCATCTCGCTTCTGTAAAGAAATAAAAAAAGGTGAAAGAAGAAGAAGAAGAAGCATCAGGAAAGGACATTTTGATTTGTGCATTTCCTCCCCCAAAAGACGCGCCGGAATCCCATAAGATTCATAAAACGCCGAGCGAGGGAGGAGCTGGACGGGGCGCAGCTATAGAACATTTCCGCAGTTAAAAACAAGTTATAAAAAGAGCGAAAAGACCGTTCAAAAGGAGAGAAGGAGAAGCAGAAAAAGGACGTCGGTGTGTATGAGTGTGTGTGTGTGTGTGCGTAGTTTTAAAACCTCGGGTTCCCAAGAGACGAGAGGGACCGAGTAGCAAAGAAAGAAGAAGACTTAAAAACAACGAGGGGATACACAGGATGTACAGCCATTAGAGCGGAGAGGGAAAACAGGACATACATGACCGCACACACATACACATACACATACACACACTCACGCGCACATACGCACGCGCGTACGCACACACGCACCCAAAGCAGAAGGAGGAGAAAAAGGGCGTCTCGTCGACTGACCTCAAAGTGCATTTGGTCATCACGGAACAGGAAACGAAGCGGTTAATTTGGAAAGCAGGGGGAACAAAGGTTAACTCGGAGGGAAGGGATAAAGAAAGTGCGTGAGGTGAGGCGAAGGGAAAGTAAAATAAAAAAACAAAAAGAGGACGAAAATAAAGAAAAGGGGAAAAGGAAGAAGGACCTTTTGCCGGGAAGAAACAAAAAAAAAATAAGGAAGGATGGCAGAAGCATTAATGCGATCAAGAAAACAACAATAACATCTCTCGAAAAACAGAAGCTTAAATGGTTCCTGAGACTCTGAAGACCCTCCGAGAGAGAGAGAGAGAGAGAGAGAGAGAGAGAGAGAGAGAGAGAGAGAGAGAGAGAGAGAGAGAATGCATGATGATTTTTCAGCTCTTCAAAAACGTTAGCAAAACTTATAAACGACACATTTGACAAAGGTGAGGGATATTTTTCTTATGATTTTATTTTCAGTGGAAATAAGCAAACAATTTGATAAACTTGTCAGCTGATATTTGTATCAGTGATTGATAAGTTTATCAAAAGGAGATCATTTTAATAATAAGACATTATTCTAGACTATCATCGAGAGAAGGACAAACATCATGAAAATCAACCAATGACGGTTTATTTCAGTTGCTGCGTAAATGAATTGCCTTTTTACGGCACTGAAACATTCATTCATCAGAGCTTATATCAACATAGAGTAAGTCATGAAATGCAAAGCATTCATCAGAGCTTATATTAACTTAGAGTAAATCACGAAATGCAGAGATGAATCGTAATTCAGACATTACAATACAGAGCCACTACTCTACTCTTGAAGAAAAGATACACGGAATCTTGTCACTACGAAGTTGAGTGTATCACTATTACATAAAATTTATTTTTATTCGATGTACGATTATTGCGCATGCGCTAAACTGACCAACGAGATGGGGAAACTGATGGTAGTGAAGACAGAAGCATATGGTATGATAATTTACTTTTTTTTATAAGAAGACTACAGCAAAATGTGAATGAAATCACGGGGCAAAATCATTTTACTGAGTGATCGAAACGTGGAAAAGGGGAACTTATTTGTGACGTGCAGAGATGAAAACGCAATTGACACCATATCTCTCAGAATAAGCAGGGGAATATATATATATATATATATATATATATATATATATATATATATATATATATATATAATATATATATACACACACATAAACACATATATATATATATATATATATATATATATATATATATATATATATATATATATATATATATATATATTAAAAGAAAACTATGACAACAAGTCAATCATTTCACACCAGGACGAGAAATTTACATACGCATAAATTGATTTGAAAGTCATGTCTTAGTTCATGCTGGGATTTTCTAAAATTGATATCTTAAAAGAAATTTCACAACGATATGAATTTCATCGACAAAGATACAGAAACACAAAGAGTATGTAGTACAAAATAAAATTCAATTTTTAAAATTACTGGCAACAATTGAAGCTTGTTCGCAAAATGAGGATCCTTTCTGATTTGTAAAATTCTGTGATAATTTTGGACGGATAATTTAAGCCATCTCGAATAACAGACTACCTAATTCTTTTAAGTACAGGAACTAATCGCCTATTCCTTGAACTTGGAAAAAAAAATTACACTCGCTCAACAAAAAAAAAAAAAAAAACTAGGCCTTGAACGTAAAAAAAAAGAAAAATTAAACTCTCTCAGAAAAAATATCGTTTTCGCCCATTCCTTGAACTTACAGAAAATACACTCGCTCAGAAAAAAAATCTATTTTATGCCTTGATTTGAAAATGACAAAACCCTGCTTTTAGGTGAACTGATTATGAAAAGCATAAAAAACCGCTCTTAACTGATGATTCTATAACAAAATACAAAGTTACTTTTTTTTTAACTACATATTCAACATTGTTAAGCATGACAGATTTTTAGCGGATATGGAAGAAACTTCACATTGCGAACATAAATATGGCTGAATGATTTGGATAGATCAAGCAAAGGTTACCAGTAAAAAAAACTGATACATTGCCATTCTAATATAATAATAATAATAATAATAATAATAATAATAATAATAATAATAATAATAATAATAATAATAATAATAATAAGTGGCCCCTTTGTTTTTTATATTTAGTTCACATTCGCTATATAGCTGGGCCTTTGATCACTGGAACTGAACGATTTCATAGGTCTAGTCCATAGTATTTGATGACTGGTTTATAACCCCTTATCTCTCTGCATAG
This sequence comes from Macrobrachium rosenbergii, assembly GCF_040412425.1. Taxonomy (NCBI): domain Eukaryota; kingdom Metazoa; phylum Arthropoda; class Malacostraca; order Decapoda; family Palaemonidae; genus Macrobrachium; species Macrobrachium rosenbergii. The sequence goes on from NC_089752.1 coordinate 108,382,196, forward strand.
GCTAAAGCTGTTACCTTAAGGAACCGTGATAAAGCATCATTTTATCAAAAGCATAGTCGACAGCTCCCGTAGTCAAAATATTCAGATAAGATAAGACGAAGACTATTAAAGGCAGAAGGAAATTATCTAAGTCACTGACTTTACTAAACAAGTGTTAAGAAAAAAGTTAATTTAATAAATAAACTCTACTTTCAAAAGTAAAGAGCGTGGGATTACAAAAAAAATAACATGAACAGAAAATAGGGTCTTTCCCATGTAACGCATCGTTAAGGAAGTTATATGTTCAATAATTTTACTTAATTGTGGTACTGATTCTAAAAGCTATAAAGTACTGAGCGGGGTAAACAATTTCAAGGTTAATTTAACAATTGGTAAATTTTCCCTCAGTATACAAATAAGACTGTTCTATACTCGAATGATGTCATTTCATTTAGGAACATATGAAAACAGTTATTACAACCTTCCATAATAATAATAATAATAATAATAATAATAATAATAATAATAATAATAATAATAATAATAATAATAATAATAATAATAAAAATAAATGGAGAAACTAATCCACAGTTATGTATGGGTATAATGTATTTGAAAATAAATCTCAAAAGATTTGTTTCTCCATTTCAAGACCCAAGCTACTGAGTATTTTAATAATAATAATAATAATAATAATAATAATAATAATAATAATAATAATCAACTACCCACCCCACCACACAATCAGCCCCTGCCTGATGCACCAACTTACCAAGTGGCACAAGCACTGAATAATAATAATAATAATAATAATAATAATAATAATAATAATAATAATAATAATAATAATAATAATAATGCTGTTTCTACAACTGATGAAAACAAGCGTGTTAGATGTATAGAGAAGACTCTATATGAATTGAATGCCGTAGAAACAGCCATTATTTTCAGTGCTACTGTCCTCAGAGAAGGTCTCCTTCCTAATAATAATAATAATAATAATAATAATAATAATAATAATAATAATAAAGTGACGAGCAGGCTGGAGAGTGGGGAAGGAGTAATCACGACGATTGTTTTTGAAAGGCAACATTACAACAAAAAACTCGGAGCACAAAAGTCTATCCTCCAGGTAAGTAGGCACAATATAAGATCTTCCAAGGCCACCTTTGAGTAGTTCCTGCTCAGAGAAGCTCAGTCTTTATTTCCGGCCACTGAGAGACCTCAGTACGAGAATGGAACACGTTTTGTTCTACCGCGGGGCAGATGCAACGTTGAGAATTCTTCATACACGTCAAACAGTCCTCAGGGGTTGAGAGAGAGAGAGAGAGAGAGAGAGAGAGAGAGAGAGAGAGAGAGAGAGAGAGAGAGAGATTTTTTTCAATGACTATAATTTTAGTAGAGAGAGAGAGAGAGAGAGAGAGAGAGAGAGAGAGAGAGAGAGAGAGAGAGAGAGAGAGAGAGAGGGAGAAATTTTCAATGAATATATTTTTAGTAGAGAGAGAGAGAGAGAGAGAGAGAGAGAGAGAGAGAGAGAGAGAGAGAGAGAGAGAGAGAGAGAGAGAATGAATATAATTTTAGAAAGAGAGAGAGAGAGAGAGAGAGAGAGAGAGAGAGAATTTTATTTCATGAATATATTTTTAGGAGAGAGAGAGAGAGAGAGAGAGAGAGAGAGAGAATTTTCGATCATGAATATAATTTTAGTAGAGAGAGAGAAAGCGAATTTTCGTTCATGAATATAATTTTAGGAGAGAGAGAGAGAGAGAGAGAGAGAGAGAGAGAGAGAGAGAGAGAGAGAGAGATTTTTGTTCATGAATATAATTTTAGTAGAGAGAGAGAAAGAGAGAGAGAGAGAGATTTTTGTTCATGAATCTAATTTTAGGAGAGAGAGAGAGAGAGAGAGAGAGAGAGAGAGAGAGAGAGAGAGAGAGAGAGAGAGAGAGAGAGAGAGAGAGAGAACATATTTTCTTTCACGAATATAATTCCAGTGAAGCATGCAAAAAAAAATAAATAATAACAAAAACAATAACAGTGTACAAGAGAAAGACACCGCAAATCCATCCTAGAATGTTTATGGAGACAAATAAAAAAAAAAGACCTTGCACACTGGATGTTGCCACAGCAAGAGCAACAACGCCTTTCAGCTGAGCAGGTGCCAAGCCTTTGCTCTTGTTAGAAACTTTCCAAAGCTTTCCAAATAATCCTTTCTAAAAGTGCTTCTTGTTCAGAGTTGCTTTCACTTGAAAATTCACGCTATCTTTATTTTCCACCGGCGGTGCTATTATTATTATTATTATTATTATTATTATTATTATTATTATTATTATTATTATTATTATTATTATTCACTTGTAAAATCGTGCTACGTTTGGGTTGAAAGGGAGATTATTATTATTATTATTATTATTATTATTATTATTTTATTATTATTATTTTTAGGATTATTCACTTGTCAAACCATGCTACGAGAGTGTTGTAAAGGAGGCGACTTTATTATTATTATTATTATTATTATTATTATTATTATTATTATTATTATTCAGAGAGCTAAAACCATGCTACGTTTGGGTAAAACGGACAATGCTATAACAAAATTATTATGTATTATTATTATGCAAATTATCCTAGAATATGATCAGGTCATTGCACACTGGATTGTTTTGCCGGATCTGTGACTCGCCTGAATAAGCAGGTGCTGAATAATCTCTTGTTAGAAACTTTCCAAAGTTTCAAAAATCCATCAAACTTTTCTTCAGAGAACACGAAATTCACGCTACCTAAGATCATAGGGGAACTCACCTGAAAAATTATAAGTTTGTTATTATTAGAGAAAATCGAGAGTTTGAGTTGAAAGGAGATGATGAGATTATTATTATTATTAATTTTCGTATTCATGAAACCATATTTTCAGTTGAGGACGATGCTATTATTATTATTATTAGAGATTATTATTATTATTATTATTATTATTATTATTATTATTATTCAATCTTATCGGCCATATGACTCAATGTTTTGCCGGATCTGTGACTCTGAATAACTCTGAATAATCTCGAAAGCTTAAGTCATAAGGCATCAGACTTTGTACACGTAGAGAGAAGATCATAGAGAGCTCACCTGAAAAATAAGTTATAATAACAGGTAAAATCCCAAAAAAACTGAAGCACCATACATTTCAGCATATTAGCACAATTCTCTCGACAAACCATTGAATATTTAGACAGATAGACTTACATTACCATCTGCTACAGGAGAAAACAAGTAAAAAATGCGCCGAAGTGTCTTCGGCGCAATCGAGTTTTCTGAACGGCGTATAATGAAACTCTCAGCCACGGCCCATGAAACTCTCAGCCGCGGCCCATGAAAATTTCAGCCACTGCCCGGTGATGGCCTGTGTTGTTGGCACCTATAGCGGTGCCAGACGCACGATCATGGCTAACTTTAACCTTAAATAAAATAAAAACTACTCAGGTTAGAGGGCTGCAATTTGGTATGTTTGATGATTGGAGGGTGAATAATCAACATAGCAATTTGCAGCCCTCTAGCCTCAGCAGTTTTTAAGATCTGAGGGCGGACAGAAAAAGTGCGGACGGACAGACAAATAGCCATCTCAATAGTTCTCTTTTACAGAAAACTAATAAAGAGTAACCTACCGCCATTATGGTGAAAATTAACTATCGATAAAAAATCTGGCACACAGAAAAAGCTTTCTATTTACCTGAGTAAACACTTGATTGGATGGGTGGATGGAAGCAGTTTTATAGATTAAAACACTGTATTACGAACAGCGACTCAACAGTAGACTGTGAACGGTGAACTTACCGTTGCTGTGGAGGATGTATTGCTGATCTCCTAAAACCAATCATCTTTTGCTCAGATATGAAAAATAATGATAGAAAACTAGATGACAATTAATGAGATCAGGTCCCTTGATCGGTAGAAAACTGGTGTACAAATCGATAGAAATAAGTAAATCTCTACAGTACTCATTCATCTTTATTGCTTAGATCAGCATTAGCAATCATGTAAGGGCGCCATCTTTATTTAAATATTAGTGATAAGTATTTTTAAACATTGTAAAATCCCAATCTGAAGTTACTAATACATACATTATTTCAAGTACTTAGTTTTTTCTGGCCTGACATTTCAGTTTCTGCAGGAACTGAGAATGAAAAGTCAAAACATCGGAAAGAAATGAACAGATGATTTGGGGATCTTATGTCTGTTATTGTGATTTGCGTGAGAATCACAAAACCAAGTATTTTTAGATAAAGAGTTAGATGCTTCACCACCAAATGAAAGAATATCTAAAAAAGAAGAGAAAGCTGTTATGAGGCAACTGTCATCTGGCTTGACTGGAATATCTTGAAAATAAGGAACGATCGAGCAGTATTCAGGAAAATGCAGATTAGTAGAAGAATCCTTTCTGTCCCTGAGTTATTCAGTGTCTATGGTCCAGTCACGGAGAAGAAACAGATTGGAAAATAACATCTTTGGCATGTAAGCATTGGAAAAATATATTGAAATGGGCTATTTAGATACAAATACAAGTCATGTGGAATGCCAGCGATGAATGAAATGAAGAGACAGTAATGAGCAAGTAAAAAATGCGCCAAAGTTTCTTCGGTGCAATCGAGATTTCTGTACAGCCCCTACAGCGTATAATCAAGGCCTCCGAAAATAGATCTAGCTTTCGGTGGTCTCGGTATAATGCTGTATGAGCCGCCGCCCATGAAACTTTAACCACTGCCTGGTGGTGACCTATCCTATATCGTTGCTGGAAGCACGATTATGGCTAGCTTTAACCCTGAATAAAATAAAAACTACTGAGGCTAGAGGGCTGCAATTTGGTATGTTTGATGATTGCAGGGTGGATGATCAACTTACCAATTGGCAGCCCTCTAGCCTCAGTAGTTTTTAAGATCTGAGGGGGGACAGAAAAAGTGCAGACAGAAAAAAGTGCGGACAGAATAAAGTGCTTAAGGACAGACTAAGCTGGCACAATAGTTTTCATTTACAGAAAACTAAATTGTGCTTAGATTTAGACCTAAGTTCTTGGAACAGTAAGGTTGTAAAATTTCAAAAGAGTATTACGGATCAATAGCTCTGAGAAAATTTGTTAGCCCGCAAACGCTTAGAAATTCTTAATTTGGAGAAGCCTAACAATCTGGCTTCTTATAAAACCATTTGTCTCTCCTTCGGTAAAAAAAAAATCTCTTACTTCCGTTGTTTTCCTGTAGTTCGCCTTTAAACGATATCTTTGCAGTTGACAATATCCCTTAACTTGTTACAATTCTGTAACTTCATCTATTAATCAAATCCAAGGAGCCATAGACTCAAGACTTTGAAGATGGGAAACCCAGTGGGTTGGACAGCATCTCTCTCTCTCTGACATTTTGAATATTTTATTTTTCCGCTCCGTCCAGAACAGTCTGTCTTGGAAATATGGATTGTCTTCGAAACTGTTAAGAGAAAAAGAGGGTTTATGCGTGGCGTAACTATCCTTTAAGCCATTCTATTGAGGATAAGTTCTTAAATCTTTAAAGACGATTAGAAGCTTCTAAGTTCCTGGCCAACTTACATTCAGAATCTGGAAATATAAAATTCACTCCAAGAAAATAAATATAAAGATAAACTTAATGTCTTAAATGCTCCTAACAAATAAATATGGCAATTAAACAAAATCGAAATAACTTTTCCCCTCGAGAAGGTTTGAACTCTCCTTCAAGATGCTTTGAGTGTCAAGCACACAGGCACAGCACCACGCCTCGACAGAAAACGTTTTATTCCTCCTTCCTGGGGGAACCATTATGTTTATGGGCTGACAGCGTTTGTATAGAAAGCTCTCTCTCGTACACCAAAATCTGTGACATTGTTTAATTATTTTTTAGACACACATATATATATATATATATATATATATATATATATATATATATATATATATATATATATGAATATATATTTTATATATTTATATATATATATATATATATATATATATCATTATATATATATATATATATATATATATATATATATATATATATATATATATATATATATATATATATATATATACACACATACACATATATACCCCTGGAATTTTCAATCAGCCAAAAGAACCTTTGTGGTTGAATGCTACTGTGTAGGGCTCACGTTTGCAAGGTCCAAGGATCTTTCAAGGAATACTCACCACCCAGTTGTAACTGAGCACCAAGGTATACTGGGGTCAAGATAAAAAGGTCAGAGAGAGAGAGAGAGAGAGAGAGAGAGAGAGAGAGAGAGAGAGAGAGAGTAATGTATTGGTGGAAGATATAATTAGCATTCAGAAATGACAAAAACAAATATTACTGTGAATGTTTACAAGCATAAATTGCTTCAAGAGTGAAGCAAAGGTGTCTCTATATGTCACTGAAAGTCTCCATCCACCCAAACATTCCAAAAAAAAACCCAAAAAACTTAGCTCGATTTGCATATCAAAAGGGGAAACGTTGCACGAATACGCGATTTACACGGATGTAGAAAATGCATTAACTCAATATGGATTACAACTATTTTTTAAAAGCAGATCCTATTAAAATTCCTTTTACCTTCACCTTCTAACGCTGGGCACTTGTTAGCTCCATTATTTTACGGAATCATAGCTACGTATTTTCAAACAAATATAACTTTGACATGCGCCCTGATGTATTACATGACTGGCTGAAAATATGAGCCAAAATTGTTCAAGGTGATTTTGGTGGGGTCTTTGACTTGTTGAACAGAGGGATCTTTTTCACAAAACTTGTAATTTCATAAAGATTCGTTCCAGGAGTGGTGGATGAGTTGATGCTGATGTGACAGGGTCATCGTGCCTGGTGTTCCGCAAGAGGGTGCTCTGAGCTGCATTTTTCCACCAATGATGTGATTCAAGGTCCTTACAATACAAAGTAAGGTATTCAGAGGAAACCACTCCAGTTTGTCTGAACAGAGATCTGGAGTACATTACTCAGTTGTTTGGTCAGAGATGTGAGTGACAAAACTCCGGCAAAACTAAAATTTTCATTGACTGGATGATCTCGTACCATGCTCCCGCTTAATTCGTTGTCCACTTAGTTAACTGTCATCAATTATCTGCTTAAATAACAATAACTGATTTGCTATTTTCCCGTCACTTTCAGGTCATAATTATCTGATGTTGCCAGAACTCTTAAGCACTGTATTGAGGATCTTTCCTAGACAGTGACCCCCAAGCAAAGTTCGGGGATCGTTATCTAGGACTAATATTTATTGGGGTCATTATCTTTATGATATTTACAGTCTTTTGTTTATGTTTTTACGATCATCCCCAACGGGCTTGTACTAAACACGCCGCAAAGGTTATACATACCAGGTTACAATCCTTGGGGGTCACTATCTAGGAAAGATCATGTATTTACTCCATAAGAATTTATTTATGTACAGAGAAGATGATAGTGCTGACCATTTCTTCAAAACAAATCTGTTTTAAATCGCTATTCTGTTTCTTCACAGCAGTGGTTATTGTGGCTTATACCTTTGTCAGAGCATCGCCTACTACGCCGATGTATGCAAGCTCGGTAGAAATAAAAACCTTTATTATTAAGCGGATTCTCAAAAAGTTCGCCAAAAGGATTTGATCCTAAAAATGGGGTGACAAAATTATTATTATTATTATTATTATTATTTCAGTAGATGAAACCTATTCACATGGACAAACCACACAGGGGCCACTGACTTGAAATTCAAGCTTCCAAAGAATGTTGGTTCCAACCTCCCACCGCAGACCCCACACTGCAGTAGTAACTGATCATGATACAGAACCAGTGAATTTTCATTGCCCTGGGGGAGATGCGAACTCGCGACATCTGAATGGCACGCCACGACACTAACCACTGCACCAGCGGACCAACTGGAATAGTGTAACATCTCAGAGAAACTGGATGTGTTTGTATCTAAAAGAAACTACCTGTGATTCTTGTGCAGAGTCAGCAATTTGTTCCTCAAGGTCAGCACGCAGAACCAGAGGTCTGTCATTCCCTTTACTGCAAAGCTATAGAAGAGTCCTCTTGCCTGAGTTTTGGATGCTAATGTTGTTAAAACTAAAATCAAGACTGCCCTGCTGGCTTTAAACGTCCATACTACTTTTGTCTTTAATTCCTTTACTTGTTCTTTACCCTATTGCTATCTATTAGTTGGAGGAGGTATAGTTCTTCATTGAACGGGTCGGTATCGTTCTCGGCTAGCACTCTGCTGGGCCCCAGTTCGATTCTCCGACCGGCCAATGAACAATTAGAGGAATCTATTTCTGGTGATATAAATTCATTTCTCGGTATAATGTGGTTCGGATTCCACAATAAGCTTTAGGTCCCGTTGCTAGGCAACCAATTGGTTCTTAGCCACGTAAAATAAGTCTAATCCTTCGGGCCAGCCCAATGAAAGCTGTTAATCAGCTCAGTGGTCTGGTTAAACTAATGTATACTTAACTTTAACTTAAATTGGAGGAGGTTACGTTTTTATTTATTTATTTTTTTTTGGTAGAATTAAAAAAATGTTCATATGTGGATTTTTACGAATATTTGTGGCATTCTTATCTTTAACCTTGCTTACTAAAATACTGGTGTTTTATCAGATTCCATTTGAATAAATGGGCATTTGGAATAATGATATCTCCCGAGCAATACTGCTTTGTAACCAAACGTGCTGGACAAACAGCGCTACAGTACTCTGACGTGATGACGAGATATTCAAAACTCGAAGGAAGAATGAAGTTGGCCTGCACTGCATATTTGGCCCCCAGGACTCTTTCCTCTGTGCTTGAAAGCTATTCTACTTTCTAATACTTTTCGCCTTTTACTACGAAATTTTTGAGTAAAGGCATCGAGAGCGTTTCCGTGTCCATTTATAAAAGAATATAGACTTTTGAGAGAGTCGAGAGAATTAACGCTTCTCTCCTCTGTCCTTCCGGCTATCATTCCCCACCCATGCACACCCACACACCGGCCCACCCACCCACACCCTTCCCCCGCCCAGGAGGACTCGTTCGGCGTGCCATAGAGTTCCGTCGGTGGTTCAGATATCTGAATACTACCTCCCTCTCCGCCCCTCGACGCTCGAAGAAGGCTCAAATGGGGGTGGGGGTGGGGGGGGGGAAGGAAGGCCGAAGCCCTGTGAGAACGCCGCCGTTGGAGCCTCCCTGATGGGAAACCTCGCATAAGGCAGCCTTCTGTAGTTGCATAAAAGAAACAACTGATAGGATGTCATTAGCTGGAGGGCCGAAAAGAGTGTTCGCCGCAAGTTTGATGAAAAGAGACCATTTAAGATTTGGGAGCCTGGGGTTGCAGCAGCACGGCGGGTCTTGGGGGAGAGGTAGGGAGAGGGGGAGGGGTGTGGGGAGAGGTGTAGCGAGGGGGAGGAGGGAGGTGGGGAGAGGAGAGATGGGGAGGGAGAGACGTGAGGCCCTACACAGTAATCAATGGTTGAAGATGATGATGAGGGGGGAAAAATGATCATTCGAGGGGAACTGATATTTAAACACCTCATATTATGGCCGTTATGATTTATCAGAGAAAGATGGACGGTTAAGAAAAAAATATATAGACAGATATAGGAATTTAGACAGTTCAGGAAAGCATACATACGTATATATACATATATATTTGTAATTTATATAAATGTATATGTATTCATATGTGTATATATATATATATATATATATATATATATATATATATATATATATAATTAGAATTGTGTGTGTAAACAAGAGAGAGAGAGAGAGAGAGAGAGAGAGAGAGAGACTGTTTTAGACATACAGCACATACAGAGATATATTGATAAATGAACAGAGAGACTGATATACACTTTACAATTAAAGTGCATCAGATTATGAAATAAAACCAAAAGAATGACGTGAACGGAACAACTTAATAGAAGAGAGAACACCGCCACTACGACGAATATTAATTCTTTTTATTATGATGATGATATTACTATCGTTATCATTGTGATACTATTTGTATAATCGTGGACTCATTCTTCAAGGCATAGCGTTTTTTATATTAGTATGGATAACAGCATGACTATATAGTCACAATAACAATAGCAGTAACGATAACTCAAAGGCGATAACGGCAGAACAAAACAATAGCAACAAGGTCGAAGGAGATATCAACAACTGGACTCATAATAAAGCATTTCAGGTTTTCCCTGAATTTTCCTCTCCATTGAATAGACCTACAGTCAGAGAGAGTCTTCGTTGGAAGGGACGATGATATTGCGCCGGGACTTATTCAATGTCATTTCTGCTGTTCGGACCAACTAGATCGTTGACCCACATTCTGAAGTCTGATTCAGTTTATTTATTTACGTATTTATTTATTTATCTATTTATTTATTTATTTATTGATAGACGCCCTCGGTCTACGGCGTGCTAAAACAGGAATGTGTCTGTTAAATTAATGAGCAGAAATCTACGCTCCATCTGACAAGGTTTTTATTTATGAAATTACAGCAACTTGATCGTTTACTCACATTCTGAAGTCTGATTCAGTTTATTTAGATATTTATTTAAATAATATTTATTTATTGATAGACACCCTTGGTCTACGGCGTGCTAAACCAGACTTGTGTCTATGGTCTAATGCGCTGAAGCACTTACTTCAACTGACATGGTTTGTATTTATGAAATTTCAGCTCCACTTTTCACGTTAGTGAAAATATTAAAACCCTGTTCTTGCAGACGACATTTTCTTATACTATGAATGTGTTATTAGGATATAACAGTTAAATTTGCTGTAGATGAACTATTTTGATACATATCTGCTAGTAATAAAAATCTTTGCAAAATACTTTAAAAGCGGGGAATAAATTCTCATTTGATTTAGCTGGATTAATTTAGCGAATTTAGCGACAACGTTGTCAGGTCTTGAAGGAAGTAAAATAATAGATTAATAAAGAAAATTCGGTACACTGAACTGTACAATATCTTTGCCTAAAACACATACACCCCTCGCTATTGAATCAGCCTTTACAGCCAATCACCTTAATTTTTACGGTGCAGTCAGCTCGCTTTGTAACACCCATTTTTAATCAGAAGCAGTATTTCCCATCATCCAGTCGCATAACCATGCTTGCTTACTGTGGCGTCACTCTTTTTTGATATGATTTCAGAACTCTCCGTCGCTTTTCCTGATAATGGGGCTTTCTCAGAGATTTGTGTTGTACAGTCCGGGTAGGAGCTACAGAAGGAGAATAATGCCTGGTTTAACACTGGGGAAGGCGATAGACCTACGTAGTGGGGACGATCTTACTTTGGCGTCAATCTTTTTTTACATGATTTCAGAATTCGCCGTCACTTCCTGACAATGGGGTCAACGGACGGGGCTTTCTCAGGGCTTTGTCTTGTCCAGTCTAGATGGGATTGAGGGAAAAAGAAAGAATGTCTGACTTAACGTAGAAGAAGGTGCAGACCTAAGTTGTGCGGACGATCTTACTCTTGTGTCAATCTTTTTTTTACATGACTTCAGAGTTCTCCGTCACTTTTCCTGATAATGGGGTCGACGGACGCGGCATTCTCGTAGCTTTGCCTTGTCCAGTCTAGATGGGAACGAGGGGAAAAAGAAAGAATGTCTGGCTTAACTTAGAAGAGGGCGATAGACCTAAGTTGTGGGGACGATTTTACTCTTGTGTCAATCTTTTTTTTTATTTTACATGATTTCAGAATTCTCCGTCACTTTTCCTGATAATGGGGTCGACGGACGGGGCATTTTCGTAGTCCAGTTTAGATGGGAACGAGGGAAACAGAAAGAATGTCTGGCTTAACTTAGAAGAAGGCGATAGACCTAAGTTGTGGGAACGATTTTACTCTTGTGTCAATCTTTTTTTTTTACATGATTTCAGAATTCTCCGTCGCTTTTCCTGACAATGGGATCGACGGACGGGGCATTCTCGTAGCTTTGCCTTGTCCAGTTTAGATGGGAACGAGGGAAAAAGAAAGAATGTATGGCTTAACTTAGAAGGCGATAGACCTAAGTTGTGGGGACGATATTACTCTTGTGTCAATCTTTTTTTTTACATGATTTCAGAATTCTCCGTCACTTTTCCTGATAATGGGGTCGACAGACGGGGCATTCTCGTACCTTTGCCTTGTCCAGTTTAGATGGGAACGAGGGGAAAAAGAAAGAATTGTCTGAGTTAACTTAGAAGAAGGCGATTTGTGAGGACGACTGGCTACTGGTTATCTTGCTCTAGCTCAACGTCTCTCTGACGCCGAGCTTAAACAAATGCTCTCCTTTTATTCTAGGAATACGTCTTCACAATAAAAAACCTTCAAATCCGGACAGAAAACAAATGAAGCAACACCTCGGACAAGTGTGGCTAAATGTAATTCATTTTGAGCGAGAACGAAATGTTTAATATTTCCTCACCATAATGGGAATGGCTTCATATTGTTCCCGGCAAAATATCTGACCTCTCTAACCTGTGCAAGAATGTCAAGAGATTTTTTTTCTTCTTCCTGGGTGCGCAATGGATAAGTGTTAAACTGGTATTTTCAAAGAAATATTTGGAGGTTTTCAGAACTGGAAAGGTATCTAGTATTATGTGGTGTGCATTAAGGGTTCTTTGCAGTGTTTTCTATATATTGTATATGTGTACACCCATTATATATATATATATATATATATATATTTATACATACATACATACATACATACATATAAAGTTAAGTATATATTAGTTTAACCAGACCACTGAGCTGATTAACAGCTCTCCTAGGGCTGGCCCGAAGGATTAGATTTATTTTACGTGGCTAAGAACCAATTGGTTACCTAGCAACGGGACCTACAGCTTACTGTGGGATACGAACCACATTATGAGGAGAAATTAATTTCTATCACCAGATATAAAATCCTCTAATTCTTCATTAGCCGGCAGGAGAGTCGAACGCTGGGCCAACAGCGTGCTAGGCGACAGCTCTACCCACCTCTCCAACGAAGAGCTATATGTATGTATACATATGCACATGCATAAATATGTATTTATATATGTACATATATAAAACTAGGCAGGGGGGAAAGTACTAAATGTCAATTTTAAAGGCCGAAATCCGCCCCCCCCAACAAAAAAAAATCGTTTCATCTCACCAATAGCACCTTGTTGGCGATCTGTTATTTTGGTTTATCCAAAACGCCGGCCTGGAATCGCGAATGTTATGCAACTCTAAACGAATCTGCAAACATTTCTGGCCTTCAAATGAAAAATATTTATGAAATCTCCCCAGGAAAATAAAAAAAAATGGCTAGAAAAAGCTCGACGAATATTTTCAGACCTCAAATGAAACCGAAAACTCCGGAATAATAAAAGAGTGGCTAAAAAATATGAAGGCTCCCGAAAAATGCGCTGTATTTTCTTTCGGGAAGCCTTTAGTTAAATGGAATTAGCGAAAATTAATTAGTCAGATGGAAGGAGGACCGTTATCGTTTAAATTAATCGGTTTGCCTGGAAGCTTCGATGACGCTGTGACATCGCACGAGGAGCGTTTCGTTTGACAGTTACAGAGAGATTTGATTTTCTTCTTCGTCATGGCTGTAATGCACTACTAAACACATCCGTAGTTCTGATACAGTGGTTATTAGGGAAGGGCAAATTTCTTACAGTGAGTGTGATGCAGTACAGTTCTGTATTCCCCAGACAGAACGATTTCAATCAAAGGGACATTTGTAATTTATGAATATGATTATCATCAGATATTTCAATAAATAAATAACATAAAAGAAATTTACTACAATCTATATATTAGAGTATCATCGCATTCCATTCTTTTATACAATGATATAATGATAATCAATGGAGCATTTACCACCACGAAAGCAATAAAATATGATCATAGACCACTGACAAAATGCTAAAGGGGGCAATTGGTATTATTTTATACCACTGACAAAATGCTGTAGGAAAGAGAGCAATTGGTATTATTTTATACCACTGACAAAATGCTATAGGAAAAAGAGCAACTGGTATTATTTTATACCACTGACAAAGTGCTAAAGGAAAGTGAGCAACTGGTACTGTTTTATACCACTCTCTATCTATCATTCAATATGCCTTTGTTTTCGGTAAATAAAAGCGTAAACCGTTTAATAAATGAGCAAGTAAACAACTGGAATACATTATATAAGTCTCCACCAAGTCCTCCCGATGACGTCATACTTCAACCAAGGTCATACAACCTCCAACCCGAGTTCTAACTTGACTCTCTCTCTCTCTCTCTCTCTCTCTTTGGCCAAGTGACTCAAATATCTTAAGTAGTGTAGGGACAGGAATTTCTTCACTTGCTCTCGAAAGATAATATCTCATACAAAACACAAATTTCAGAACAAATTACGAAGAATAATACTGTATATTCAATTTGACTATATAATGCCCCATTTGGGCCTATCATAAAAAAAGATGGTGGACAGAAAGGATCAAAGCAATCAGAATCTTACACTGAATACCAATCTATGAGGAGGCGTAAGATATCAGTGGACTTAAGACCCACTGATCTCATACACCATTTAATGAGTTGGGATTCAGTGACAAAATTGTGATTATCTGTGTCTACCTGCCGCCATCTTTGTTGATGACAAGCCTCACTGGAAGAGGACCTGAACCAAACGGGTGAGGAGCCCAGAGGCGCCCTAGGAAAGCCATCCCCTTAGGACACCTGACAAAATGCTACAATAAAAGGGAACAACTGATGCTGTTTTATACCGCTGACAAAATGATGGGACAGAGTGGAAAATATGCCAGAGATGGTGTCACAACTCACTACATTCGATGCAGTGACTTGATCAAAGAAATATGATCTACTGTGCCTTCAGTGAAGGACAGTATCCTTACACACACACACACACACACACACAAACACACTGCTTACGAAATAATGCTGAGATGAAGAAGAACTCTTCATTATAATGGTAGCACCTTGACTTAACAGACGCCTTTGGGGATCTGGCTTTTTGATAAGTAACAAAGTCTGTTAAATAACAAAGTCTGTTAAGTAACAAAGTCTGTTAAATAAAAAGTCTTTTAAGTCTGTTAAGTAACAAAGTCTGATGAGTAACAGTCTACTAATTAAAAAAAGTCTGTTAAATAACAAAGACTGTTAAGTAAAAAAGTCTGTTAAGTAACAAAGTCTTAAATAACAAAGTCTGATAAAAAGTAAAAAAGTCTTAAATAACAATGTCTAAATAAACAAAGTCTGTAAAGTAAGAAAGCCTGTTAGGTAACAAAGTCTTAAATAACAAAGTCTGTTAAGTAACAAAGTCTTAAATAACAAAGTCTGTAAAATAAGAAAGTCTGTTAAGTAACAAAGTCTTAAATAACAATGTCTGTTAAGTAGGAAAGTCTCTTAAGTAACAAAGTCTTCAATAACAAAGTCTGTAAAGTAAGAAAGCCTGTTAGAAAGTCTTAAATAACAAAGTCTGTTAATAACAAAGTCTTAAATAACAAAGTCTGTAACAAACAAAGTCTTAAATAACAATGTCTGTTAAGTAGGAAAGTCTCTTAAGCAACAAAGTCTTCAATAACAAAGTCTGTAAAGTAAGAAAGCCTGTTAGGTAACAAAGTCTTAAATAACAAAGTCTGTTAAGTAACAAAGTCTTAAATAACAAAGTCTGTAAAGTAAGAAAGTCTGTTAAGTAACAAAGTCTTAAATAACAATGTCTGTTAAGTAGGAAAGTCTCTTAAGTAACAAAGTCTTCAATAACAAAGTCTGTAAAGTAAGAAAGCCTGTTAGGTAACAAAGTCTTAAATAACAAAGTCTGTTAAAAAAAGTCTTAAATAACAAAGTCTTCAATAACAAAGTCTTTAAAGTAAAAAGTCAAATAACAAAGTCTGTTAAGTAAAAAAGTCTGTTAAGTAACAAAGTCTTAAATAACAAAGTCTGTTAAGTAACAAAGACCCCATGTTATCACCTGCACTTGGGCATTTTCCAGGTACCTTTAAAGCTAACAACAGTTTCACACAGTTCCTGACCTAAACTAACCTGTACTTGACACTTAACATTCTATTTGAGACATTTATTTTAAAAACGTAACATATATAAAATGGTACAAGCAATAATGTAAATAATGTAGGCTTTAAGTGCAGAAGCCCGTTTAGTAGCGGTTCGCTAAGTTGAGGCGTGACATTATTATTAGCCAAGCTGCAATTACAGCTGTAAAAGCTTAATGCTGCAATCCCAAGGGCTTCAAGGTGAAAGCTGCCCTGTACAGAAAACGAAGTAGAGGAGCAAAGAATAAACTATACAATAGAAATAACAAAGAGAAACAAAACCTGGAAAGATAATTATAATTATGCAACAAGATTCATGTGAGTTTACCGGATAAAGATATTTGAAAACTTTATTTGATCTTTTGAAATTCCAACGATTCAGTTGCGTGACTAAGAGAATCAATCCGTTATCTGGTGACACCAGTAACAAAATATCTAGAAAACTGTGGTATTAAACTTCACAGACACAGAAAAAAAAGCAAGACTGCATTAAATGCATGTCTAGTACTAAGTGGTAGATCGTATGGTCTTAGAAGATATGAATACTAAGGATTATCAGAGCCAAGTAAAATTTTTCATAAATCATGCATGACTGAGTTCAATATTTATATCTGACACAACTCGGGAAGGACATTTGATGAACAGAATTTGAACTGAGTAACATTAAACTTGAATTCAAGACAGCACACGATAACCCGTTTAGTTTTCTGTAAAAGAAAACTACTGAGGTGGCAATTTGTCTGTCCGTCCGAACTTTTTCTGTCCGCCCTCAGATCTTAAAAACTACTGAGGCTAGAGGGCTACACATTGGTATGTTGGTCATCCTCCCTCCAATCGTCAAACATACCAAATTACAGCCCTCTAACCTCAATAGTTTTTATTTTATTTAAGATAAAAGTTAGCATTGATCCTGCTTCTGCCAAAGCAACAGCACAGGCCACCACGGCTGGCTGAGAGTTTCGTGGGCCGCGGCTCATGCAGCATTATACCGAGACCACCGAAAATAGATCTATTTTCGGTGGCCTTGTACAGAAAACTCGATTGCGCCGAAGAAACTTCGGCGCATTTTTCACTTGTTAATTAAAAATAGAGAATCAGTTTAAGCATACAAATTTCCAGGTATATCTTTCTTTAAGCTGCATTAAAAATGTAATTAGAATATTGTTCACGTCAAGATACCGACAAAGGAGTCATAGATTACGTTTCTCTGCTAACCTGAAAATCTTGTAAAATCACGCACAATATTCTCAGTGTGCCTGTGTATGTGTATACAGTTTCTTCACAAGCAATCACACAGTGACGCAAACACACACACACACACACACACACACACACACACACACACACACATATATATATATATATATATATATATATATATATATATATATATATATATATATATATATATATATATATATATATATATATATATATATATGTTTTTCAAGTAATGACACATGACATTAGCAATACATGAACTTAACAGCTGTGTTCATTTGGAAGTCTGTTACTTTAGTTTTGATACTCCTTTTTTGCTGATTATCTGAGCCAACTATATACCCACAAATATATATATTATATACATACATGTGTAATTATAAAATAAATATATATATATATATATATATATATATATATATATATATATATATATATATATATATATATATATATATATATATATATATATATATATATATATAGTGTGTGTGTGTGTGTGGTGTGGAACTAAGTTGGCTCGCTCAGGCAAAAAGAATCAAGGCTAAGCTGGTATTAAGTGACAGACTCCCAGATGAAAATAGCTGCCACCTTCATGTAGCGCTAATGTCATGTGTCATTGCTTGAAAGACATGAGACGCACAATGGACATCTATCAAATTCCTTAACGGGAAAACCAGTACTTCCTAACCGGTGGAATTGCTTGATGATTTAAATGCAATAATTAATGCTACACTTCGCTAATCCTACAAGATGTAGGATTCATTCATAGAGTTCTGTAGCGTGTGGCAAAAGGTCCCTCAGCCTTCAGGTTTTAAGAGAGAGAGAGAGAGAGAGAGAGAGAGAGAGAGAGAGAGAGAGAGAGAGAGAGAGAGAGAGAGAGAGAGAGAGAGGGGTGTAAATGAGAAGAATCATGCGAATTGTTTTGAGAAAATAAATTAAGAAAGTTATGGATCAGACTGAGACGCCGTGGGAGAATAAAGAATAAAAGACTGAGTGCGAAAATGGTTTTAGTTTTCTGTATAAGAAAACTGATGTGTCGGCTTTGTCAGTCTGTCCGCACTTTATCCTGTCAGCACTTTATTCTGTCCGCACTTTTTCTGTCAGCACTTTATTCTGTCCGCACTTTTTCTGTCGCAGTTTTTCTGTCCGCCCTCAGATCTTAAAACTACTGAGGTTATAGGGCTGCAAACTGGTATGTTGATCATCCACCCTCCAATCATTAAACGTACCAAATTGCAGCCCTCTAGTCTCAGTAGTTTTTATTTTATTTAAGGTTAAAGTTAGCCATAATCGTGCTTCTGGCAACGATATAGGATAGGCCACCACCGGGCCGTGGTTACAGTTTCATGGGCCGCGGCTCAAACAGCGTTATACCAAGACCACCGGAAGATAGATCTATTTTCGGTGGCCTTGATCACGCCCTGTAGCGGCTGCACAGAAAACTCGACTGCACCGAGGAAACTTCGGCGCATTTTTTACTTGTTTTTTTTTTATGCTGAGTAAACGACACAAGACAGCTTTAGTGGAGTCCAAGTTTCGGTCTAGACGCAATGTTGAAAATAACTGTTGAATGGAAAGTGACCACTGGAAGACTAAAAAGTTTAGAATAAAAAGCTTTCAATTTCTTTTGGACAATTGTATACAGATATACATCTGAATATATATATATATATATATATATATATATATATATATATATATATATATATATATATATATATATATATATATATATACATATACACAGAAACACACACATATATATAATATATATATAAATATACATATATATATCTGAATAATATATAATATATATATATATAATAATATATATATATATATATATATAAGATAATTTATCTTGAATGAAACGCTAACTAATAATAAAAATAATAATAATAATAAAAATAATAAAAATTTTGAATAATAATAAAAATAAATGGTAGAAGAAGAAAAAGAAATGATTAGAAACTGAAGAAGAAGAAAGAAGAAGAGCAGAATCTGAAGGAAGCAAGTGGACAAGAACAAGAATTTAGGGGCATCTTGGAAACCGCTCATCATAGAGGACTGGAAAGGCAATAACAATAAAAAAATGCGTTATTCTGCGCAAATTTTGAGGAAAAATAATGTAAATATTTTGATATCCATCGTATATAAAATATAATGGTAAAGGCCAGAAAAAATAATGATTACAGAAACTGGAAAAACACAAGAAAGAATTTCTTCAATGAGCAGAGATATTTGAAGGAAGCATCAGTGACTGGAAGGACAAATTCAGAATGGCGATTTCCAAACCGCTCATCAAAGGAGGACATTAAATTCTTATATAACAATAAAAATTGCGCAGAACTTTCTTCTGATGTAAATGCCGCAAACATGACATATAATCAAGGCCGCCATTTCAATAACGTAGATCTATTTTAAGTGCGTTGAACATGGTGGTCTCGGTATTTGCTGCTGTATGAGCCTCTCAGCCGCGGCCCATGAAACTTTAACTACGGCACGGTGGTGGCCTATCCTATATCGTTGCCAGAGGCACTATCATGGCTAACTTCAACCTTAAATAAAATAAAAACTACTGAGGCTAGAGGGCTGCAATTTGGTATGTTTAATGACTGGAGGGTGGAGTTTCAACATACCAATTTGCAGCCCTCTAGCCTCAGTAGTTTTTAAGATCTGAGGGTGGACAGAAAAAAGTGCGGACGGACAGACAAAGCCGGCACAATGGTTTTCTTTTACAGAAAACTAAAATTAAAGGACTGGAAGACATTACTATCTATTAGATCTCTACTGGAAAATTCATTAGAAATCGTACTAGTCAGAGATTAAAGAGACTTTGCTCTTAAATGTAATCAGCGAAAGTGGAAATAAAAACAAGAGATTACAGACATTTCATCTGTGAGATTATCCAGTGGAAATCACAGAAAATTACAGGCCAATCCTATCAATTTTTATGCAAAAAATAATCAACGGATTTTCCGGGAAATGTGAACTTATTGGCCTGGCATTTGTAAGGAAAATAAATGAAAGGTTATGAAGGAGATTACTGATTCCTTACAAGTTTTGTGAAGATTACAGTGTACGTAGGTTACTGATCTCCTGCTTGTAAGAATAATTTGTGGAGATTCCAGTCTCAGTGTTTGAAGATCTGGAGAGTAAATGAATTTTTAATCAGGCTTATAAAATTAGGGAATGTATAATTAGCAATTTAATACACACATTTCAAATAATAATAATAATAATAATAATAATAATAATAATAATAATAATAATAATAATAATAATAATAATAATAATAATATAATAATAATATTATTATTATTATTATTATTATTATTGATCTGTCTTCTAAACCAAAGTTGCAGATGTGTAAAAGATTTTCAAAAAGACATAAGCAAAAATCTATGTACGCAATACCGGCTGTCAATAATTCCAAATGCCATAACCGAACAACCCGGAGAGAGAGAGAGAGAGAGAGAGAGAGAGAGAGAGAGAGAGAGAGAGAGAGAGAGAAGAGAGAGAAAGGCAATGCCAGTAATACCTTGTATCTTTATATGGTCCTGACTCTTTTAAGCAGACAGGCGATTAGCAACGTAAAATGGTATAAGGATATTACTCTCTCGATTAGGGTGACTTTTAACTATTAAAGAATAAATTGGCCTGGGACTTTTTTTGTCTTTTGTAAGAGATAACTCTTGTGCCGGCTTTGTCTGTCCGTCCGCACTTTTCTGTCCGCCCTCAGATCTTAAAAACTAGCAGGGCTAGAGGGCTGCAAATTAGTTTGTTGATCATCCACCCTCCAATCATTAAACATGCCAAATTGCAGCCCTCTAGCCTCAGCAGTTTTTATTTTATTTAAGATTAAAGTTAGCCATAATCGTGGGACTGGCAACGATATAGGATATGCCACTACCGGGTCGTGGTTAAAGTTTCATAGGCCGCGGCTCATACAGCATTATACCGAGACCAACGAAAGATAGATCTATTTTCGGTGGTCTTGATTATGAGCTGTAGCGGCTGTACAGAAAACTCGACTGCGCAGAAGAAATTTCGGCGCATTTTTTATTTGTTTATTTTAACCTCTTGTGCATTCCATTGCTGGTCATACATGACACTCGTTCGTGAAAAGAGCAAATTACGAAGGAATATCTCTTTGCTGGTAACAAAACTTTAGTTATTTATTGAACAATTCAAAGGACACATACTCACTCTCTCTCTCTCTCTCCCTCTCTCTTTCTCTCTCTCTCTCAATATTGCGTGGTTCAGCTCGACAACACTGGCTCTTCTCCCATATATTGGCTCTGGTATTAACCTTCTCCATCCGTGTTCTCAGTCTCTAAGACTTTCCACCTAATGAGTAAGCCCTCTTTTCTGAAGAAACAGAACCATCTCAAACCCTATTTTTTTTAATGTTCATTTTAGATTCCATCAAGAATCTTCTTTTAACCATAACTTGCATATCAGAGGTTTGACTTCATTGCTCGTCCATTGTCTTTAGATTAACATTTGTTTTCTTTATTTTCCACGAAAAAAATAAACAAGTAAAAAATGCGCCGAAGTTTCTTCGGCGCAATCAAGCTTTCTGTACAGCGTATAATGCTGTATGAAACTTTCAGCCACGGCCCATGAAACTCTTAGCCGCGGCCCGTGAAACTCAGCCACGGTGGGTTGGTGGCCTCAGCCACGGCCCATGAAACTCTTATCAGCGACCCATGAATCTCAGACACGGTCCGGTAGTGGCTTTAGTTGTTGGTACCTATAGTGGTGACAGAAGTATGACTATGGCTAACTTTAACCTTAAATAAAATAAAAAATCCTGAGGCTACAGGGATGCAATTTGGTATGTTTGATGATGGGAGGGTGGATGATCAACATACCAATTTACAGCCCTCTAGCCTTAGTAGTTTTTTAAGATGAGGGCTGACAGAAAAGTGCGGACAGAAAAAGTGCGGACAGACAGACAAAGCCGGCACAATAGTTTTCTTTTGCAGAAAACTAAAGGTGAAAGCTACGAACTTTTCATTATTCGATTTTCCAGTGCCATTCTCAACACCGATGTATGGCATTGACCAAGCAAGGAGTGTTAAAAAATTTCTTACACATAAATAAATAAATAAATAAATAAATAAATAAATAACACAAATAAATAAATATATATATATATATATATGTGTATATATATATATATATATATATATATATATATATATATATATATATATATATATATATACATATATGCAGTATATATACAGTACATAACTTTTTATCGCATCACCGTGACATTTAATATACACAAATATGAAGTTACATATGTCGTTTCATATCCAATTCGCTCTACATCGGGAATATCACCGAACGGGAATTATAACTGATAAATGATTCAGTACCTGGGAGACTCGAATCCCTGGTTAGCAAGTCGTTATTACGTACCGTCTGGCGTTCGAGTCTTCCAGGTGCTGATTCACGTATTAGTTATAATTCCCCTTTGGTCATATTCCCGAAGTAGAGCGAACTGGACATTAAACGACATTTGTAGCTTAATATTTGTATAAATGTATACACACACACACACACACACACACACACACACATATATATATATATATATATATATATATATATATATATATATATATATATATATATATATATATATATATATCCCTAAGAGACAGATTGTGTGGTTTTATATTTCAAGAGTGTTTTAACAAATTCCACAAAACTATTTAGTATGGTTTAAACTACTATTAACTTTTAAATATGCATACAAATGAGAGAGAGAGAGAGAGAGAGAGAGAGAGAGAGAGAGAGAGAGAGAGAGAGAGAGAGAGAGAGAAATAAGATTCTCTTCACCTCTTCGAATTCAAAATATTTTATCCTGGGAACTGTAATCAACTCTGAATGATTTAGTTTAGAGGAAATAGATCTTGCGTTCAATATTCATACAAGTGAGACTTCAGATTATTTCCTGTAAAGAAAGTGAAATTATAAATACTAATCTTACATCTTAGTTTGATAAATGACTCCAAATGAGGAGGAACCACTATTTTAATTCTTGTCAGTGAAACTTGCAAGACGTGAGGAACCTACGCAAACTGAATGGATTTGTACGCACCGAAAATAAATAAATGACCTTCTCTATTCCTGATTTATTATCATTGTTATTAAGATCAGCAAATATGCGTATGTAACAAGACAACCATAGCTCTCTACCTATTTTTTTTTATATACAGCCCTTTGTTGGCCGAGTTGGTTGAGCTTCAGACCGTCATTCGATGGGCCGGAGTTCGATTCCCGCCGCCGGCTGATGAAGAGTTAGAGGAATTTATTTCTGGTGATAGAAATTCATTTCTCGCTATAATGTGGTTCGGATTCCACAATAAGCTGTAGGTCCCGTTGCTAAGTAACCAATTGGTTCTTAGCCACGTAAAATAAGTGTAATCCTTCGGGCCAGCCCTAGGAGAGCTGTTAATCAGCTCAGTGGTCTGGTAAAACTAAGCTATACTTACTTTATGGACACCTTTCGGATTTCACGGACCTCTGTGTTGCCACATCTTAGCCGCTGTTTGTTTTTTTAAAAAGGTATTTTATCATCTGCACTTTATATTAACCTTAGCTGTATCGCGTAAAGATAGCGTATGTAGTGAGACAGAAAAACACATTTTTATACTGATATAAGTTCTTCGCTGGACTGGTCGATATCGTTCTCGGCTATCACTCTGTAGGGCCGGCGTTCGAATCTCCGGCCGGCCAGTGAAGAATTAGAGGAATTTATTTCTGGTGATAGAAATTCATTTCTCGCTATAATGTGGTTCGGATCCCACAATAAGCTGTAGGTCCCGTTGTTAGGTAACCAATTGGTTCTTAGCCACGTCAAATAAGTCTAATCCTTCGGGCCAGCCCTAGGAGAGCTGTTAATCAGCTCAGTGGTCTGGTTAAACTAAGGTATACTTCACTTTATACTAATATAACTCATGTGGAACAGTGGCAATCTATGAAGACAGAAAATGTACAGAATCAGCATCAGGCCAATTATTAAATTTGATTCACGTGGCTGATGTAAACGTGCAAGTGTTGTTTACTTCTGTTTGCTCTGCTCTTTGCGACAAAGGAAGGTTAGATCACCTCTCCTCGAGATATCAAGGCGGCTACCAGCTTCTGATGTCAGGCTAGTCACCCGAAAAAGCCAGTTCATGTTTGAGTCTAGCTTGAGCTGTTGTATCACTCCGTGACTCGATGAGTCTTTCTGTTAAAGGTTAATTGTCTCGTTCAGTTGTATTTACCACAAATGGGTCCACAGCCTGGGGGTTCATCTCTGGTAGGTTGCTGAACGGACTTACATATGAACTGAACGCAAGCTTCAGATGCCCAATTTAAACATAAGATCATCGTCTTGTAGTTTGATGGCCATAGTGAAAACTATATCAGCTTTTTGTCATCCAGTATTAGTACAAGAGAGAAAGAGTTATCTAAAGACAGCAATGATAACCCCTTTGCAAGACACAAGATTACATTTTTCTTGTAACTGCCTGCTCAACAGTATCTACCAAGGTAAAATATATCACCCTTGGCAGAAACAGTGCTTACTTCTCAGAAATGATACAATGCTGTCCCAGAGTGCAAGGAAGCGACTGAGAAAATGGTCTCTTGATAGCAACAGGGAATCAGGACGCATCAGTTGGCGCTGAAACTTTTCTTCGTTTTCCAAAGTTGTAAAAAAAGACGATCTTGAAGTGCGATTTAATTAGGTAAGATCGACAGCCTTCATAAAAATGGCAGGTTTGCTGTGGGGGTGCGCTCCCAAATTTTTTTCAACCAAGTTTTGACAGGGGGACCACGTTGTGTGCGAAAAACCACAAGAACAGCTGCTGCAGTAAGCAATGAATATTCTATATCTGCCTACCACAGAATTAGTACCATCAACTGTGCAAACCATTATATTTTGAGGCGGTTTATTGTTATTTCTTGAAACAAGTCTCAATGTCTCAACTGCTTCAAAAAGTATTACACCTATTGTGATTATCCTGGAACAATAGCCATTTCCTCACTAAGGTGATTATAATCCTGATATCCAAAAATATGGCATCTGAAGGACTATTATTCCATATACTGGATAAGAAACTGTCGTTTTCAGTTAGATATGCCTTGTAGATTATAGTAAGTATTAATATTTATACTGCTGAAATTAGCACAGACTGAAATGTGACGAGTATCGAAAACTGATCGTACGTCCGGCAGTGAAGTTTCGGTGGCCCCTAAGAAAATTGACTGTGACCTCTAATATTTAACTTAATTCAAGTCTGGGTCTCGGAAGGGGCGGGGGGGGGTCCCATAAGGCGCACGTTGAGTAAACCTGATGTACGTTAACTCTCAGAGGTTGCATTAATCTACGAAACAGTTATCAATGAATGATAAGTCATGATTGTGAACGAGAACCAAATATCTTCCTTCCCGGATTAGATCGTAAATAATCGGACACAATCCTATTAATTTCACCTGTTTTTCAAACGGTTTTTATTCTCATTATTTAATTTTCCGCCTCTATGCCTTTACTATCTTTACTCCAGCACCTGATTTACAGAATTCCCCCTCTCCCCCATTTACAGTTGACGTGGAAGTAGTAAACTGTCTTTATAGAGCATCCATTTCTATACCCCGACGAAAATAAAAGTCAAGTCACGTGAACGCCACAGAAAGATTTTTGACCCAAAAAGCATCTTTTGACTAATCCTGAAAAAATCAGGGGCGTAATTAAAGGATTCCTAAAGGTGATCCGAAAAGAACATATAAAGTAAGTCGAGATTAAAAGTATGAGAAAAGTAGAGAAGAATAGAAGAGGAAAAAAAAATCCCTGCTAAAAATCGATTCTCTATCTCAAACGACATTTTTCTTGGGTGACCTAAAATCCTTCGAAAGACGGACTACTGAGAGAGAGAGAGAGAGAGAGAGAGAGAGAGAGAGAGAGAGAGAGAGAGAGAGAGAGAGAGAGAGAGAGAGAGAGCCATTAATGAGATTGGGATGCTGTGATTTGCTTTGCAGGATTTGATGAGTGGATCTTAGCCCTGGTTTTTTCAAGAGCTCTTTAATCCAATTCTTGTATCCCTTGACTGGATTTGGGTCGACTTCGACTTGTATTCTCGATACAAAAAAGACAATAATAAGTATAAATTAAAAAATAATAAGTTTGGCCCTTCTTTTAAAAAACTCCTCAGTTCTTTCCTTGTATCCCTTGAATGGATTTGGGTCCACTTCAACTTGTATTCTCGATACACACACACACACACACACACACAAACCAGACATTAATAAATATGAATTAAAAAAATAATAAGTTTGGCACGTCATTTAAAGAGCTCTTCAGTTCTTTCCTTGTATCCCTCAACTGGATTTGGGTCGACTCTCGATACAAAAAATAAACGAACACAACAATAAGTTAGAATTAAAATACACATAATAGAGAAGTTAAAAAAAGGCATAATAATAAGTGAGAATTAAGAAAGACAAAATAATGAGTTAAAAATAAAAACAAATGTGTTTGGGTGTTGACACATGAGTCATTCTTCTCCTCCACAGAAAAATGAAAATACAGAATCCAAAATTTGTGCCACGCGGAAGAAGAATTAACAGACGAGAATTAAACAGACAAAGTCTGTCACAATAACGAGCTGTCTACGAACCGAACGAATAAATATTCTTACATATTTTATAAAATTAGAGTATGTAATAAAATCACGGCAATAAAATTAACAAGAAAGGAAACAAAAAGAATAATGCCAGGAAAAGGAAAATAGATTTTTCATCTTGTTCTTAAAGTTTTATGTCGTGCCATCAGACTATAATTCCTAGGTGAATTATTTTGAAAAATATATAAAAAAAGATTGTGCAAAGTCCCTTAGTAGGTAATACCATGAAGTCAAACCACCGGCCACAGTTTAGTTTCAGGTAGGTGAAACAGCCACTGTTAGGTCAAACTGGCTGCACTAGTCTACGAAACAGTTATCAATGAATAAGTCATGATTTTGAATGAGAACCAAATATCATCCTTCCTGGATTGGATCGATAACAAAATGTCGCTGCCTTCTTAATTTCATCTGCTTTTCAAACGGTTTTTAACTCATTATTTGATGTTCCGCCTCTTTGCTTTTACTATCTATTTACTCCAACACCTGATTTACAGAATTCCCCCTCTTGTTCATTTACAGTTTACGCGGAAGTAAACTATCTTTATACAGTATCTACTTCTATATTTAGACGAAAATAAAAGTGTCGGGAATGTGAAACAGTCGTTGGTAGGTCACGCTAGCTTTACGCGAGGGCGGAGAAACAAGATAGACTCGTTTTGGCGCCTGGTCACCGAACGCCGCTGGATAAACCTTCTGAATCTCTTTACGGCTGATTCTTGGGAACGAGAATCGGGCAGTCTTGCCCCCATCATACTCCGGTGAGAAACTCAGCAGCTTCATTTGCATACGGGATATTTCCGTCGTTGATGTTGACTAAATGTAAATTTACTAATTCGACGAACTGTTTGCCGTGGATAAGAGGCAATTATTAGTTGGGACCCTTTTCTCGCGCCTGTTTCTTTCCTTCCTTGTCCAAATATTCGAGAAGAAGAGAGCCAGAAGCGTTTATGTACGGCGTGGGGGATGAGGGGAGGGGAGGGGTTGGTTGGTGAGGTAGGCGAGGGGATGTTGGTCTTTGGTGTACGGTGGGGGGGGGGGGGTAAAAATGGAACGGATAGTGGATCACGGTTCTTTCAAATCCACCGCATATTTCTTTTCGTTTCCTACACCATTCTATAGCTTTACGATCACGGACTTATTAAAATTTCAGCTTATCATTACTAAATAAGAAAATGAAGTGAAGGACCCATAACAATTGGACGAAGTATTTCGAAAAATAAGCGAATACTCAAAGTCATCAAGATATGTATTGTTACATATGCCTATTATCCTTCACTTTATTTTTAAGACTGATATTCTGCTATTTTTCGGAAACATTAATAATAATTATATTAATTATATCAATACTGATGTTACCTGTCTTAATGAAAAAGACGGCCAGATTTCTTTCTTTAGGCAAGATTCTCTCAGCTTGGAAAAATACAACAAATTAAAAAGCAAAGTACAACTCTTGTACTGGACATGAAACAAAGGTACCATGAAATTACGCGTTTTATTTCCCGAAATACCTACCAAAACGGGGGGCGCTGTAATTACGTCATTGGTCCACGTCCAAATCGAACTCTTTTGATGTACTTACATCTTTCTTTAGGAACTAAATACCAGGAAAGAATATGTAAAACCGCCACTCTGCCATATTCGGCTAACGAATAAAGATACAAATGTCAATAAGCAAATAAACGAAGAATAGCTGATTGTTCCAAAGCTTCCCGACATCGCGAGGACGAAGAAAGAAAGCAACAAAAGACGAGCAACAGATAGACAGAAGCTTTTAAAAATGGCTTTTGGAGAAGCTCCAACCGGCTATTTATACTATTGATTTACATGCAGTGGACCCTTTAACTGCACGGGGGCATAGGCGCTCAAGGGGAGGGCGGGGTATAGGAGAGGAAGGCGGGGTTTATGGTCGAAAACGCCGGGAGGGTGGTTAATAGGCCGTTTAAAGGGTCCGACACCCAAATTTAATGTAATAATACCTCTCCGTTTGCGCAGGTCACCGACACGGAAGATCTGTTTTGCCATGAATAATTAACTCTGCCCCATTTTGCTTCGTAGGTTTCGTGTTTGGCCAAACGCTTGAAAAGTTGAAAAACGTTTGAAGAGTCGAAAAAGGTTTGAAAAGTCAAAAAACGTTTGTAAAGACGGAAATCTTGTTAAGTTTCGGAAAACGTTTGCAAAATCGAAAAACGTTTGAAGAGTCCAAAACATCTGAAAGAGCCGAAAAAGACTGGAGAGTCGAAAAAGATTGAAAAGGCGAAAAACGTTTGTAAAGTCGAAAAACTTGTGAAGATTCGAAAAACGTTTGCAATACCGAAAAAATTTTGAACAGTCAAAAAACATTTCAAGAGTCGGACAACGTTTGAAAAGTCGAGAACATTTGAAGAGTAGAAAAAACTTGAAAAGTCGAAAACGTTTGAAGAGTCGAAAAACGTTTGAAAAGCAGAAAAACGTTTCCGAAATCGAAAAAATCTGAAACGTCGAACAAACGTTAGAAGTCAGAATGTTTGAAAATTTGAAAAACGTCTGAAAACTCGAACAAAGTCTGAAGAGTCGAAAAAGCTGAACAACGTTTTCGAAGTCGAAAAACGTTTGAAACGTCGGAAAACATTTGAAGACTCGAAAACGTTTGACATCGAATTACATTTGAATAGTGAAAAAACGTTTGAAAATTCGAAGAGTTTGAAATAAAAATGTAGAGACTTTTCATTCCCATTTCTATAAAAGACAAACCTGATACAAGTCTTGGTTTGTACTTTTATCTGTTATCACTTTCTCGGTACATTTGCTTCCCTTAATGATTACACTTTTAAAAGAGAGGAAATGTTACCACTTTTCACTGGTCTGACTCTGTTAATGTAATCCATTTTTCAATATAACTTCCCGATGAAGTTATATTGAAGTTTAATTTTCGGGAGACGGAAATACCTGTCCTTCTTCCGGTGAAGATTTTATGAAGATACCCTCTTTATATAAAACAAGCAAATAATGCCCCTAAGTTTCCTAAGCTCAATCGAGTTTCCTGTACAGCGTATAATCAAGGCCACCGAAAATACATCTATCTTTCGGTGGTCTCGGTATAATGCTGTATGAGCCCATGAAACTTTAACCACGACCCGGTGATGGCATGTCCTGTATCGTTGCCAGATGCACGATTATGGATAACTTTAACCTTAAATAAAATAAGCACCACTGAGGCTAGAGGGCTGCAATTTGGTATGTTCGATGATTGGAGGGTGGATGATAAGCATACCAATTTGCAGCCCTCTAGCCTCACTAGTTTTTAAGATCTGAGGGCGGAGAGAAAAAGTGCGGACAGAAAACAGTGCGGACGGACAGACAAACAGCCATCTCAATAGTTTTCTTTTAGAGAAAATAAAAAGAGAGAAGGATTACATGACGTTACCGAAACGACTGCGCGTGCTCTCCGCTTTACTGCAGCCGGTCAAATATTTCTCTCCCTTTTTCATCCTAGGCTTTCACTGGCCCGAAGTGGTCTCTTAGTCATAAGTACATCAATAAATCTAGTCTATAATTTCAGGCAGTTAAAACAAAATGGGGTCATCAGCTCTCTGCCCGGGCAAAGAAAAAAAAAATCGAGCTCGATGCCCCATTTAATCTATGGCCTGTCTTTGGTGCCAGGATCTGCCTATTCCTTTTCCTCCGATTCCGCCATTTAGCATTCTCTTGCACGCCTGTTATTTTTCTCCCCACGTTCATTTGCCTCTCTCTCTCTCTCTCTCTCTCTCTCTCTCTCTCTCTTCTACTGTGTCTTTTGTTCCTCATTGCAGCAAATCGTTTTCTCTCACAAACATTCTCTCCCTTTCTCCTGTTCCTTGGCCTTTGCTCTCTCTCTCTCTCTCTCTCTCTCTCTCTCTCTCTTTACTGTCTTCTTCCACTGTTTCTTCCACTCCTCTCTGCACAAGCATTCTCTCCCTCTCTCCTTTTCTGTGTCCTTTGCTCCCCCTTATGTTAAGTCTCTCTCTCTCTCTCTCTCTCTCTCTCTCTCTCTCTCTCTCTCTCTTCCTCACCACAGCAAGTCGTTTTCTCCCCGGAAGCATTCTCTCCCTCTCTCCATTTCCGTGTTCTTTGCTCCTGCTTATGTTGAGTCTCTCTCTCTCTCTCTCTCTCTTTTACTGTTTATGTCAGCTGAAGGGGTCTATCAATTAATTTTGTAACTTTGACAGAGAGAGAGAGAGAGAGAGAAGAGAGAGAGAGAAGAAAAGAGAGAGAGAGAGAGAGAGGGCCCCTTAAAAGTGTGTTGCACAACCACAAAGCGGAAAGCATGAAGTTTAATTAAGCGCATACCAGATCCAATATTCAACCCTCTCCTCTCTCTCTCTCTCTCTCTCTCTCTCTCTCTCTCTCTCTCTTTCCACCGGTCGCTCGACATAGCTTTCCTCGCTCAATCATTTCTTTCAGCCGATCATTCGATCAGTGACTTAAATTTCTGTGAATTTTTGCAAAGTGAAAAATAATAATTTCTCTCTCTCTCTCTCTCTCTCTCTCTCTCTCTCTCTCTCTCTCTCTCTCTCTCTCTCTCTCTCTCTCTCTCTCTCTCTCTTCGTTCACACTCCTTTCTTTCCTCGCTCAATCATTTCTTTCAGCCGATCATTCGATCAGTGACTTAAATTTCTGTGAATTTTTTGCAACGTGAAAAAATAATTCATCATCATTTCTATCTCTCTCTCTCTCTCTCTCTCTCTCTCTCTCTCTCTCTCTCTCTCTCTCTCTCTTTCACTGTTTCTTCCACTCCTCTCTGCACAAGCATTCTCTCCGTCTCTCCTTTTCTGTGTCCTTTGCCCCCTTATGTTAAGTCTCTCTCTCTCTCTCTCTCTCTCTCTCTCTCTCTCTCTCTCTCTCTCTCGTTCCTCACCACAGCAAGTCGTTTTCTCCCCGGAAGCATTCTCTCCCTCTCTCCATTTCCGTGTTCTTTGCTCCTGCTTATGTTGAGTCTCTCTCTCTCTCTCTCTCTCTCTCTCTCTGTCTTCACCCCGGGGGCGTCCTTTAGCCCTGACAAGTATTATGTCAGCTGAAGGGGTCTATCAATTAATTTTGTAACTTTGACAGAGAGAGAGAGAGAGAGAGAGAGAGAGAGAGAGAGAGAGAGAGAGAGGCCCCCCTAAGCAAAGTGTGTTCTAAATTGATGGGTAAATGCCTGTCGGGACAACCACAAAGCGGAAAGCATGAAGTTTAATTAAGCGCATACCAGATCCAATATTCAACCCTCTCCTCTCTCTCTCTCTCTCTCTCTCTCTCTCTCTCTTCCACCGGTCGCTCCACATAGCTTTCCTCGCTCAATCATTTCTTTCAGCCGATCATTCGATCAGTGACTTAAATTTCTGTGAATTTTTTGCAAAGTGAAAAAATAATCTCTCTTCACCGGTCGCTCCACATAGCTTTCCTCGCTCAATCATTTCTTTCAGCCGATCATTCGATCAGTGACTTAAATTTCTGTGAATTTTTTGCAACGTGAAAAAATAATTCATCATCATTTCTATCTCTCTCTCTCTCTCTCTCTCTCTCTCTCTCTCTCTCTCTCTCTCTCTCTCTCTCACCGGTCGCTTCATATAGCTTTCCTTGCTCAATCATTTCTTTCGGCCGATCATTCGATCAGTGACTTAAATTTCTCGATTTTTTGCAACGTGAAAAATAGTTCATCATCATTTCTCTCTCTCTTCCACCGGTCGCTTCACATAGCTTTCCTTGCTCATTCACACAGCTTTCCTTGCTCAATCATTCTTTTCAGCCGATCATTCGATCAGTGACTTTAATTTCTGTGAATTTTCTGCAACGTGGAAAAATAATAATTTTTTTTTTTCTCTCTCTCTCTCTCTCTCTCTCGCTCTTCCACCGGTCGCTTCACATAGTTTTCCTTGATCAATCATTCTTTTCAGCCGATCATTCGATCAGTGACTTTAATTAATGTGAATTTTTTGCAACGTGGAAAAATAATAATTTTTTTTTTTCTCTCTCTCTCTCTCTCTCTCTCTCTCTCTCTCTCTCTCTCTCTCTCTCGCTCTTCCACCGGTCGCTTCACATAGCTTTCCTTGCTCAATCATTCTTTTTAGCTGATCATTCGATCAGTGACTTTAATTAATGTGAATTTTTTGCAACGTGGAAAAATAATCATCTCTCTCTCTCTCTCTCTCTCTCTCTCTCTCTCTCTCTCTCTCTCTCTCTCTCTTCCACCGGTCGCTTCACATAGCTTTCCTTGCTCAATCATTCCTTTCAGCCGATCATTCGATCAGTGACTTAAATTTCTGTGAATCTTTTGCAAAGTAAAAGACAGTTCATCATCATTTTTTCAGTACCGGATTTTCGGTCTTTCCAATTTCATTTATTTTATTCAAGATCAAGTGAACTTTCCTATAGTTAAATATCCTTCGATGCTTAATTGTCATTAATCCGACCCTAGCCTTCCAAAAGTTTATCTGTTAGACTAAGAAATTTGTCTTCCCTAGATAAATATCTACATACACCAATAACTACGAGTACTTATAAATAAAAGCCACTCACATGCATTTGCATACAAGTACATTCTTTCAAAAATTAAAGCTTACGAAAAGTATCAATATCTTATTTTAGTAGCTTTATTAACAAACAAGTAAAAAATTGCGCCGAAGTTTCTTCGGTGCAATCGAGTTTTCCGTACAACCGCTACAGCGTATAATCAAGGCCACCGAAAATAGCTCTATCTTTCGGTGGTCTCGGTATAATGCTGTATGGACCGCGGCCCATGAAACTTTAACCACGGCCCGTTGGTGGCCTATCCTATATCGTTGCCAGAAGCACGATTACTGCTAACTATAACATTAAATGAAATAAAAGCTACTGAGGCTATGGGGTTGTGGTTTGGTATGTTTGATGATTGGAGGGTGGGTGATCAACATACCAATTTGCAGCCCTCTAGCCTTAGTAGTTTTTAAGAACTGAGGGCGGACAACAGCTGTTTTACAGAAAACTAAAAAAACTAGATATCTCTCATAAAAATTGAAGTCAGTGAAGGAAGAATTAATATTCAACCTGTCTGAACACCGGGAAAAGTCGACTTACTGTTAAACCGATGGTTTATAAACGTAAAACACACTGCAATAAAGCCAGAGGCCAGTGGGTTACTGCATTGCCGAGGAGGAAACGGGCCTAAAGTTCTGCGATAGACCAGTTTTCGATTTTCATTTGCTCTCAGTGTTTACCTTCCTTTTGTGTTCTTTATCCTCAAAGGGTTTTTTTTTTTTTTTTTTTTTTTTAGAAATGTCGTAGGACGAAACGGAGTTCGAGTGACCGTTACGTAACACTTGACTTTTCTTAAATTTCTTTATGATTTAATGCATGGATTGCCTTTCTTTAGAAAGCTGAAGTGGAGTTTCAGTAACCAGTCAGACACGCGCGCACACACACATATATATACATATATAT
Source organism: Macrobrachium rosenbergii (assembly GCF_040412425.1). NCBI lineage: Eukaryota > Metazoa > Arthropoda > Malacostraca > Decapoda > Palaemonidae > Macrobrachium > Macrobrachium rosenbergii. Next base: position 108,416,542 of record NC_089752.1, read on the forward strand.
GTATATATATACATATATATATATGTGTATATATATACATATATATATATATATATATATATATATATATACATATATATATATATATATATATATATATATATATATATATATATATATATATATATATATATATATATATATATATATATATATATATATATATATATATATGTGTACATGTGTGTGTGTAAGTGTGTTTGTATAAATTTATATGTGCGTCTTATTCAAGTTTATCAGTTACTGAGTTCTTTGTCATAAAGGGTTTCATAAATATATCTGTTATTTTCAAAATGCTTTTTTTTTTATGTCGGAAGAACGTCTTACGAGAAAGTAACTTGACAAATTAGCAACATATTGTCATTTCCTTTTGGAGCCTACATAAATGTTATTTTTTGATAGTTGGAATTACTAATATTTGTAACATCAGTCTGGTGCATTTCGTTTTTTTTTTTTTGCTTAGATGTGATTTTTTGGAACTATATACTTTAAAACATATTCGTAACTACTGACATTGTTAGCGACGTCATATTGGAACATTGTCATATTTGCCTTGTAAAATGATATAATTTCTTAGCAAATTTGATCAGCCATGCAGCTACTGATATTCTTATCAACTTCATATTGGAACATTGCTATATTTGCCTTGTAAAATCATATAAATTTTAGCAAATTTAATCCCCCTTGCAACTACTGATGTTCTCAGAAATATCGCATTAGAACATTGCCATATTTGCCTTGTAAAATCCTATAACTTTTGGCAAATTGAATCCCCCTTGTAACTACTGATGTTCCTGTTAAAGACATTTTGGAAGATTGCCATATTTGCCTTTGAAAAACCATATAATTCTTAGCAAATTTAATCCGCCCTGTAACTACTGATATTCTTATCAACATCGTATTGGAACATTGCCATATTTGCCTTGTAATATCATATACTTTTAGCAAATTGGATCCCCCTTCTAACTACTGATATTTTTGTCAACATCGTATTGGAACACTGTCATATTTGCCCTGTAAAATCACCTAACTTTTAGCAAATTTAATCCCAATTGTAACTGCTGATATTCTTATCAACATCACATTGGAACGTTGCCATATTTGCCTTGTAAAATCATATCACATTTATCAGATTGAATCCCCCCTGCAACTACCGATATTCTTATCAACATCGTATTGGAACGTTGCCATATTTGCCTTGTAAAATCATATAAATTTAAGCAAATTTAATCCCCCCTGTAACTACTGATATTCTTATCAACATCGTATTGGAACGTTGCCATATTTGCCTTGTAAAATTATATAATTTTTTAGCAAATTGAATCCCCCCTGTAACTACTGATATTCTTATCAACATCGCATTGGAACATATGTGCCTTGAAAAACTCTGCAACTCTTAATAAACATAATCACTTCTAAAACAGAATTTCCTCTTCGCGTCTCTCCAGACGTTGTAGCGGGACGCGAAATTAAAGCCAGAAGCTCTTATAGTCCAGATTATACAAGGAAGTAGAGCAGTCAATTTTAAGAAGCTTTAAAAGTTTTATGAAGTCTGGTATGAAAGAGAAAATACGCCGTCTCGACTACATTTGCATAATAACACTCGATGCTCTCCGTTCCCTTTTCAGCTTCTTCTTCTTCTTCTTCTTTTTTTCTCCTGGAATCGTATTAATTCGCGATACTCCCTCCGTAAACGATGCGGTATTTTGTAATTGTGACGTAATATGCGCGTGAAGTAGTTATTAATATTTCGATGAATTACTGAACACAGTAAAGATACATTTTTTCCAACTGATGTTCTATGTTACAGTACAAAATTTGAACTGTAATTTGCAAATAAATATTGCGCCGAAGTTTCTTCGGCGCAATCGAGTTTTCTGTACAGCCACCGAAAATAGATCTACCTTTCGGTGGTCTCGGTATAATGCTGCGTGAGCCGCGGCCCAAGAATCTTTAACCACGACCCGGTGGTGGCCTATCCTATATCGTTGCCAGAAGCACGGTTATCGCAAAACTTAACCTTAAATAAAATAAAAACTACTTAGGCTAGAGGGCTGCAATTTGGTATATTCGATGATTTGAGGGTGGATGATGAACATACCAATTTGCAGCCCTCTAGCCTCAGTAGTTTTTAAGATCAGAGGGCGGAGAGAAAAAGTGCAGACAAAAAAAATGCGGACAGAATAACGTCCAGACGGACAGACAAAGCCGGCACAATAGTTTTCTTTTACAGAAAATTAAAAGCCGACTAACACAAGAATAAGGCCAGAAAACCTCTTTATTGCAATGTTACAGAAAATATCCCCGTCTAATTTCAGGGAAATTGCTATGGACTTCCGTTTATTACATCGGTCAAAAGTCGAATATAGTCCAATAAAGTTTTAGGCCTTTTAGATGAATCTTCTTCATATGGTGTACGGAGAAAGAATGACAACGCAGAGAGAGAGAGAGAGAGAGAGAGAGAGAGAGAGAGAGAGAGAGAGAGAGAGAGAGAGAGAGATTTTTATTTTTTTCATGTTCTTCATTGTTGAAAATCTACGGACACTTTTTCAATTGTTATTACAATACGTTAAATCCAGATGATTAAACATAAGATGAAAAAATAAGTCTAAGTCTCTCTCTCTCTCTCTTCTCTCTCTCTCTCTCTCTCTCTCTCTCTCTCTATATATATATATATATATATATATATATATATATACAAATATGTATATATATATATTTATATATATATATATATATATATATATATATATATATATATATATATATATATATATATATATATATATATATATATATATATATATATATATATATATATATATATATATATATATAGAGAGAGAGAGATATATAATCCACAGCGAGAGAGAGACTACACCTCCTTACACCAATTCGTCATAGCTAATTCGCTAAGAGGAACAAAAAAATCCGCAGCAATACCGTCCTCAAGATACGCGAACCGCAGTACGCAGAGCGGACAGCGAAGAAAAGTAATCTCAGGTAAAGTAAAACTACATTTAGGGAGGAGGAGGAGGAGGAGGAGGAGGAGGAGGAGGAGGAGGAGGAGGAGGAGGAGGAGGAGGAGGAGGAGGAGCAGCAGCGTCCCCCGAAAATCTACTGTTGAACTTGGAAGAGGGCGCCATGCATTTGCCGAAGAAGCGATGGTCTTTCTAACGATAACGGCCAAACTCCGAAACTAAACCTTTGTTTCTTTCGGTCTCCTTAAAATACGGCGGCCTCGTTTCTTCTCTGCGGTTCGGGAGGACCACCCCCTCTCCCCAATCCTATCCCCTCTCCCCTTACACACACACACACACACACAGACACACATACACACTTTCTGCAGAGGGGTAGAGAAAGCGTTCCATTATCGCTTTGGAATAAGGGAAGAAAGCTATTATAGTTATCAATAATGAACAGGTTTTAAAGGAGGTCAAATTGCAATGTCAACTTCAACGGAACAGAAAGCCCACATGGGGTCAAAAAGGACTCTCATTATCATTCTAGGAGTTGTTACGAATTCTTCGCCAAAATATTAAATATCCAAAAACGACAAAATTGTGCAAATTAAACAGAGATATGGTTAGAACATTTTGTTAAACAGAAAGTAAAGGCGATTTGATTGCAGTTCGGAAATGCAGTGGGAATGTCCTGGTCTTTTATATTATAATTATTATAGTCTTCTTGCGGTTTTGATTCATTTTCTCCTCTCGTGATATTCATACAAAAGGTGCCACTATGTATCAGAGAATGTCTTATAACTAAAAACATATTGAAAGTACAAAACTGTAGTTAGACTGTCGATAATGATTTTCATATTTTACTTAGACGTAAAGAGATTTTGTTAAACACGCATATGTGTATATACATATACAAACATACATACATACACATATATATACAGTATATATATATATATATATATATATATATATATATATATATATATATATATATATATATATATATATATATATATATATATATAAGCATGCTACATATAAATTTATACACATACATACATATATGTATATGTACACACATATATATATTATATATATATAATATATATTTATAGATATAGTGTATGTGTGTGTGTAATTGTGTAAGCATAGTGCCAGGGCAATTAAACATCTAAGTAAAATAACAATGAAAAACAGCTTTGAAGAAAAATCATTCATTGCTGAGTTTAAGGAAATTCACAGTAGGCTTGAAATCATATCACAAGGTGTTCAGTTAAAAGCATTGCAGAAATTCTTCAGAGAACATCAACAATCACTTCTGTCTCCGATAATAAACATTTGACATCCGAGATATGTCTCTTAATTATTATAAAATCAGAATAGGCCTAAAGTTTAGCTTCTTAATTCTTTCTGGTGTAGTTTTCAAAATCTCGCTCTATGTGGGCAGATGACACCCGGGAACTATAATATAAGATTAAATATACTATAATATTAATATATAATATAATATAATATTATATTAACAGTAAGTTTTAAAAGATGTTTTAATAGCACGATAAAAGGGCTCTAATACTAATGGTATTTACCAAATCCATTTCTTTGAGGAATATGTCTCAGTAACAACCATAACTTATCGGATTTTCTTCACGACTCCATTTTCTTACAATCTCTCTTGTTTGACGTCACTCCGATCGCCTGCTTATTTGCTCGGTGTACCGAAATTGGCGTATGATTTCTCGGTAAACTTTTAATTATATCGTATCTCTGATTCTTTCCCCTCCTCTCCGTGTTGACAGAGAGAGCAGGGAATGTTTGAGGGTACCCATTACAGACATTCTCCCTTTGAAGCTAACTTTTTTTCCCTTCTTCTTCTTCTTCTTCTCGAACCTTGTCTTCTTCCTCTTATATTGAAACTCCTCCTCCTTACACCTCTTCCTCCTCCTCCTCTTCTTCTTCTTCTTCTTCTTCTTCTTCTTCTTCTTCTTCTTCTTCTTCTCCTTTTTTGTTTTCTTCTTCTTCTTCTTCTTCTTCTTCTTCTTCTTCTTCTTCTTCTCTTCTTCTTCTTCTTCTTCTCCTTGCACCGCCTCCTCCTCCTCTTCTTCTTCTTCTTCTTCCTCCTCTCTAACCTTGCCTTCTTCCTCTCATCTTGAAATTCCTCCTCTTTAAACCTATTCTTCTTCTTCTGCTTCATCTTCTCTAACCTTGTCTTCTTCCTCTTATCTTGAAACTCCTCCTCCACCTCTTCTTCTTCTGCTTCATCTGCTTCTTCTGCTTCACCTGCTTCTCCTCCTTCTTCTCCTTCTTCTTCTCCTTCTTCTTTTAAGGTCTTTTAAAATCTGGGCTCAGAAGAAGTCTAGCAAATACCACTTCCTTTCTATATGTAAATCGTCAGCCTCATCCCATCTCCCTGATTACTCCCCAGAGACGCTGGCTCCTCTTTCCTTATCCAGTATTTTTCTCCACTCAGGGAGGAGGCTCTCCAGTTCCAGGTGCGAATTAACTCTCTGGTTATTCATGCTCAGAAAATTTCATAAGGGCGCTTTTTCCTTCTTTTCTATAGAAAAGATATGAGTTATTCTTTATCTCCGGCAGGGTCAGAGAGCGTCCGAAGTATCCCGAGAACAGTAGTGATTAAAGCCGTTTTTTTTTCCGACTTGTTCGGGAGCATAGAGAGATGTGTTTGTAATTTTGGTATCGAGGTACAAATTTTCGTGGTAACATCGCCCATAGTCTCTCTCTCTCTCTCTCTCTCTCTCTCTCTCTCTCTCTCTCTCTCTCTCTCTCTCAATCGAGTTTTCTGTACAGCGTATAATGCTGTATGAAACTATCGATGTGCTGCAGTATGAAACTCTCAGCCACGACCGGGCAGCGCTCAGTTGCTCCCCATATGCGGTCAAGTTAAGATGCGTCGGCGGCTGGCACCTCTCGGGGTGTCAGACGCACGATCCATGGCTAAACTAACCTTAAATAAAATGAAAAATACCGAGACTAGAGGGCTGCAATTTGGTATGTTTGATGATTAGAGAGTGAATGATCAACATACCAATTTGCAGCCCTCTAGCCGCAGTAGTTTTTAAGATCTGAGGACCTTGCAGCCCTCTAGCCGCAGTAGTTTTTAAGATCTGAGGACAGACAGAAAAAGTGCGCACTAAAGTTGGATCGATGACTATTTCAAACAGAAGTTATGAGTCCTTCATTTGTTATGAGAATGGTTGGGTGCAGTTTGTAAGGGCGCACTTTATCTCTTTATGAATAAAGCCTAATTTTCCAAGTGCATAATATTGTGTAAGTTTACATGCACATAAATGAATGATATATATATATATATATATATATATATATATATATATATATATATATATATATATATATATATATATATATATGTATATGTGTATATATATATATATATGTATAATCATTTATGAGTATATAAGCTATAATATTATGCACTTGGAAAATTAGCGTTTATAAAGAGTATATACATATATATATAATATATATGTATGTATATATAAGTATGTATATACTGTATAAATATATATATATATATATATATATATATATATGTATATATATATATATATATATATATATATATATATATATATATATATATATATATATACTGACATCTGCAAGACTTGAAGACACCCTCAAGCAAGCAGCAAACGTAAACTCAAAGACAACACGAACGGGTAGCGACCATTACCCGAAGTCGACTCGCGGATCAAAACGTCATCGGGAGACAGACAGACAGACAGAGAGAAAGCTCCGCTAAAACCTTCAGGTCAGCTGAACGGATTAACGGCGCCTCAAAGAGACGCATTAATCGTTTCTCTCTGCACGTCAGGTCAATCATTCAGGAGTGGTTTTGTGACCTTTATTATGTTCTTCTGTTTTCTACGTCCGAGTCAATAATAGTAATATTAATAATAAGGCGTTATTTGTCTCGTAGGCTGCTTGGCCGGGGCAGACTGCTGACGGGGGCTTCGTTGAATCCATGTGGAAAAAAATGATGTCTTTTTGAAGGGAGAAAAAATAATGTCTTTTTGAAGGGAGAAAAAATAGTGTTTTTTTAAGGGAGAAAAAATAATGTCTTTTCGAAGGGAGAAAAAATAATGTCTTTTTGAAGGGAGAAAAAAAAGTCTTTTTGAAGGGAGAAAAAATAGTGTTTTTTGAAGGTAGAAAAAATGATGTCTTTTTGAAGGGAGAAAAAATGTCTTTTTGAAGGGAGAAAAAATAGTGTTTTTTTGAAGGGAGAAAAAACGATGTCTTTTTGAAGGGAGAAAAAATAGTCTTTTTGAAGGGAGAAAAAAAAAGTCTTTTTGAAGGGAGAAAAAATAATGTCTTTTTGAAGGGAGAAAAAATAATGTCTTTTTGAAGGGAGAAAAAATAGTGTTTTTTTGAAGGGAGAAAAAACGATGTCTTTTTGAAGGGAGAAAAAATAATGTCTTTTTGAAGGGAGAAAAAAAAGTCTTTTTGAAGGGAGAAAAAATAGTGTTTTTTGAAGGTAGAAAAAATTATGTCTTTTTGAAGGGAGAAAAAATAATGTCTTTTTGAAGGGAGAAAAAACAATGTCTTTTTGAAGGGAGAAAAAATAGTGTTTTTTTGAAGGGAGAAAAAACGATGTCTTTTTGAAGGGAGAAAAAATAATATCTTTTTGAAGGGAGAAAATATAATGACTTTTTGAAGGGAGAAAAAATAATGTCTTTTTGAAGGGAGAAAATATAATGACTTTTTGAAGGGAGAAAAAATAATGTCTTTTTGAAGGGAGAAAAAAAAAGTCTTTTTGAAGGGAGAAAAAATAGTTTTTTGAAGGTAGAAAAAATTATGTCTTTTTGAAGGGAGAAAAAATAATGTCTTTTTGAAGGGAGAAAAAACAATGTCTTTTTGAAGGGAGAAAAATAGTGTTTTTTGAAGGGAGAAAAAAACGATGTCTTTTGAAGGAGAAAAAATAATATCTTTTTGAAGGGAGAAAATATAATGACTTTTTGAAGGGAGAAAAAACGATGTCTTTTTGAAGGGAGAAAAAATAATATCTTTTTGAAGGGAGAATATATAATGTCTTTTTGAATAGAGAAAAATAATGTCCTCTTGAATAGAGAAAAAATTATGTCCTTTTGAAAAGAGAAAAAACAATGTCTTTTTGAAGGGAGAAAAAATAACGTCTTTTGGAGTAGGCTTTCGTTGCTTTGTTTGTCTTCAAGTATTTGGGTAATTATAAACAGAGGAAATATGGTATGTAGGTAATGTAGTTAGGCAGATATTGTCATTTTTAAATATTTTGGCAGGTATAAACAAAGTTGATATGGTATGTAGATAATATAGTTAGGTAAATATTATTATCCTTCAGTATTTGGGTAGGTATAAATAAAGGTAATCTTGTACGTAGGTAATACAGTTAGGTAGATATTGTCATCTTTCAGTATTTGGGTAAGTATAAATATAGGTAATCTGGTAGGTTGGTAATACAGTTAGGTAGATATTGTCATCTTCAAGTATCTGGGTAGGTATAAATAAAGGTAATCTGGTACGTAGGTAATACAGTTAGGTAGATATTGTCATCTTCAAGTATTTGAGTAGGTATAAATGAAGGTGATATGATCTGCGGATAATACAGTTAGGTAGATATTGTCATCTTCAAGTATCTGGGTAGGTATAAATAAAGGTAATCCGGTACGTAGGTAATACAGTTAGGTAGATATTGTCATCCTCAAGCATTTGGGTAGGTATAAATGAAGGTGATATGATCTGCAGATGATATAGTTAGGTAAATATTATCATCTTCAAGTATTTGGGTAGGTATAAATAAAGGTGATCTGGTACGTAGGTAATATAGTTAGGTAGGTAATGTCGTCAATAACTAACTGTGTCACCTACATATGGGGTAAATATTTTACGTAAGAAAGAGATTGATTAAGATTTATGATTATTTCAAGTATGGATTTCACAGGCACAACATGCATTCATTATATTAGGGTAAAGGTTACCTCTCTCTCTCTCTCTCTCTCTCTCTCTCTCTCTCTGTTTGTGGGTTAAAATGATCTCAAGAAATTTTTAAAAACTCTATCTCTCTCTTCTATTTGTGAATTAAAATGTTCTGAAGAAATTTAAAAAACTCTCTCTCTCTCTCTCTCTCTCTCTCTCTCTCTCTCTCTCTCTCTCTCTCTCTCTCTTCTGCATGTGGGTTAAAAGTACATGAGGAAATTTTTGGAAAGAGCTCCTTTCCTAAATCTCTCTCTCTCTCTCTCTCTCTCTCTCTCTCTCTCTCTCTCTCAGAACAGTAATTCCTTAATTCCTCATTCTGTATAACACACAAAAATACGTATTTATGTGTATGCAATGTCGAACCACTACTTTAACGTGATTAAATAAATCAGTTCTTAAAACCTACCATTACAAAGTAAACGATATCTTAACCTTTGTATAAAAAAAAAAGTTTTCCAGGAATACAAATCACATCGATTTGGATTGCTGGAAAACATTTGGTTTCTTCAAAATAAAAGTCAAGATACCCTTTACTTTGTAATGTCAGCTTAAGAATTGGTTTATTTAACCACGGTGAATTAATGGTTCGATTCTACATTGCATACAGAGAAATAATTAAGGCATTACACAACTGCTCTGCGGAGAAAGAGAGAGAGAGAGAGAGAGAGAGAGAGAGAGAGAGAGAGAGAGAGAGAGAGAGAGAGAGAGAGAGAGAGAGAGAGAGAGAGGTAATCTTCATCCTAATTTAATGAATGCACGTTGCGTCTTTGAAATCCATACTTGGAATAATTATAAATTTTAATAAATCCGTTGTCTTATGTAAAATATTTACCCCGGTATGTAGTTGATTTAGTTAGTTATTGAGGACAATGTCGCTAACTATATTACCTACGTACCAGACCACCTTTATTTATACCTACTCAAATACTTGAAGATGACACTATTTACTATGTTACCTACATAACATATCAACTTCATTAATACCTGCCAAAATATTTAAAGATGACAATATCTACCTAACTATATTATTTGCAGATCATATCAACTTTGTTTATACCTACCCAAATACTTGAAGATGACAATATCTAATTATATTATCTACTTGCTATATATCATCTCTGTTTATACCTACTCTAATACCTAAAGATGACAATATCTGCCTAACTATTTTTCTTGCGTACCAGATCACCTTTATGTATACCTACCCAAATACTTGAAGATGACAATGCATACCTAACTATATTTTCTACATACTATATATCACCTCTATTAATACCCACTCTAATACCTAAAGATGACAATATCTGCCTAACTATATTACCTACGTACCAGACCACCTTTATTGATACCTACCCAAATACTTGAAGATGACAATGTCTACTTGACTATATTATCTACATACTATATATCACCTCTTTTTATACCTACACTAATACCTAAAGATGACAATATCTGCCTAACTATTTTACCTACGTACCAGATTACCTTTATTTATACCTACCCAAATACTTGAAGATGACAATGTCTACCTGACTATATTATTTACATACTATATATCACGTCTTTTTATACCTACTCTAACACCAAAAGATGACAATATCTGCCTAATTATTTTACCTACGTACCAGATCATTTTTATTTATACCTACCCAAAAACTTGAAGAGAACAATATCTACCTGACTATATTATCTACTTACTATATATATCACCTCTATTTATACCCACTCTAATACCTAAAGATGACAATACCTACCTAACTATATTACCCGCTTACCATATCACCTCTATCTGCGACAGACTCTCAATGGGATGACTTTATTTGATCATTTCAGTCTCCGACTGATTTTTCCAAAATCATATTCTGCTGATTGCTTCCAAATTAGCCTTCGGTGAATTTGTTCGCGCTGTTCCGTACGTCTGTGCAGTTTCCTGTTTAACAGAAGTTGTAAAAAACTGCAGGAGGATGAGAGATACTTTACGAAAAATATATTCAGTTTTTTTCATCAGAGTACCGGTGCGTTTACTTGTACGTGAAAAAATTATTTTTAGGACGTTGATTTAATAGTGTTCTTATACACTGTAGGATCTAATTTTCACTCGATTTCCTGTACCGAAACCAGATGTATTGTATCACACGAACAAAAAGATAAAAAAGAAAAAAAGGAAACAATGACAAAAGTTAAATAGAAACTATTACTTTTCTAGCCGTGTTCCTAAAAACACCCTAGAAAAAAAAAACTTTCGCCTGTCAAATACATATATTATTTTTCGGTGCGGCGCGTAATGAAAAAATGTCTATCGTACCGAACAAGATTGTGAAAAACGTCAAAACCAAAATGTAATTTTTAAATATCATTGGGGAAAAGGACCGACCTCTTTATTCATTACCATTGGATAGACCGGGTTCAGTCTCCTCAGTGTGTACCCTAGGTAAATAATAATAATAATAATAATAATAATAATAATAATAATAATAATAATAATAATAATAATAATAATAATAATAATAATAATAATAATAATGAATAAAAATATACTCATTGCAGCTTGAATCTTAATTGGAAAAACAAATCCACAGCTATGTATGAGTACATATATTTAAAAATAATCGCCACAGAGAGCTTTCGAGAATCTGTTCGACGCCCCTTTTTGACCCATACATAACTGTGGATTTGTTTCTCCAATAATAATAATAATAATAATAATAATAATAATAATAATAATAATAATAATAATAATAATAATAATATGTAATAATAATAATAATATTATTATTATTATTATTATTATTATTATTATTATTATTATTATTATTATTATCCAAAGACTAGTCTTTTGTTCCTTGGTAAAACTGAAGCCCTGTGTCATTCATCTAAAGTTAAACTGGACAGCTACCAGTACTTGAGGGTGCTTCCACCCTACATAAAACATGTCATCAACACACGTCGGCAACTTATCGCATACATATCACAAACAGGTTGAAATCCATCCATCGACCATAAGTGGAGACCGAACCTTTGACCAATGCTCGATAATCGTATGAAACATTGGTAAGGACTACCAATAAGTCGTTGACATGTAATCAACCTATTTGTGACATGTATGCGGTAAGGTGACGACATGTGGATAAGGAGTTTGAACCACAATGGTCTCTTTGGAGGCGGTGAATATTACCTGAAACAGGAGCAATTAAAATAGAAAATAAAAAATAAATACTAAAAAAATAAATAAAATATAGAGATTTGTTTGTGACATGAGCGCGATAAGTTGACGACATGTGGATACGGAATCTGAACCATAACGTTATTTTTGGATACGGCGAATATTTCCTGAAACAAGATGAAATAAAAAATAAAAAAATAAAAAACCACATAAAAAATAAAATTTGTTTGTGACATGTGTACGATAAGTTGACGACATTTGGATATGGAATTTGAACCATAATGTTCTCTTGGGATGCGGTGGATACACACCTGAAACAGGAGGGAAAGAAAAGAAAATAAAAAATAAAAATAAAAAATAAGGATGGAAGAAAGAGATGATTAGTGATGAAAAGCTTTCCAAGAAAAAAAAAAATAAATAATAAAAAAAAAAGATGGAAGAAAGAAACGCCTTGAGACCAGAAGCTTTCCAAGAAGAGCCTGTCTTGTCTGTCTACCCAGAAAGAATGGGTCCATAGACTGAACAAGAAGTAGGAATTGTGTGTGTGTGTGTGTGTGTGTGTGTGTGTGTGTATGTGTGTGTGTGTGAAAGCACACACACACATAATTGTTTCATATTTCTTGGACTTGGATCCAAGGCTTTGTAGTGACAGGCGTATCCAAAAAGTGTGAGTAATTAGGGGAGTGAAGAGGGCATTGTGGCTACTGCAATTACATACATATCTGCTGAAAAGTGACCAGCAGATTATAGTGAAAGCAAAAGCAACTCTGCAATTTCTGGAGGCTTTTCATGCAATTGCATGCTATGGCGCACAGAGGAGTTTCTAAGACTAGTCCCTTGCAATATCAGTGCAAAATAGTTTCACGCAAAATGAGGCAAAAAGCTATTGAGATAACGATCAATGAAAATTTAAGGATAAAATAGTTTCAGGCAGCACAAAATACGCAGAGACATTCGTTATATTTCAAAAATGTTACTTACGAAATTATTAAGGTCCCTGAATTTCCAAAATTTCCAGAACTCAACTCATGGAATTTTATACGAACCTCACACAGACCAAAGATAATAAACGAAGTTTTGGGTTGAAGTGGGTTGTTGTGGAATGGGTTAGGGGGTTGGGGGGGGGGAAGGGGTGGGCGGGTTGTCGCGAATCTGTAGTTCATCTCCCTCTGGGAATAAGAAAACAAACAGTCCTGGTCCCCATTTAACTTTAGACTAATTAAAATGGAAATGAGTGTAATTAGAGGGGAGGAGGGAGCGATTTAGCGATCTTTTCTTTTTGGTTTTTCTTTTCTTTTTACTCAGAAACTAAAGATCACGGAGCAGGTGAAGGAAAAAAAAGAATATATTAATGCGGAAGGAGGCAGAATGCTTTTGAAAGAAATAAAAAAGATAATTGCCTTCGAAAGAAAGTGTAAAAAAAAAAATTAAATAACCAGACCGATTTGGTCCCGAAATCGAGAATAACAGATATGAAAATTTCGGGAGTGATGTTTGAGAGGAAATGAATAAAATAGTCATATAGATTTAAGTTTTCTGTAAAAGAAAACTATTGTGCCGGCTTTGTCTGTCCGTCCGCACTTTATTCTGTCCACACTTTTTTTTGTCAGCCCTAAGATCTTAAAAACTACTGAGTCTAGAGGGCTGCAAATTGGTATGTTGATCATCCACCCTCCGGTCATCAAATATACCAAATTGCAGCCCTCTTGCCTCAGTAGTTTTTATTGTATTTAAGGTTAAGGTTAGCCATAATCGTGCTTCTGGCAACGATATAGGATAGGCCACCACCGGGACGTGATTGAAGTTTCATGGGCGGCGGCTCATACAGCATTATACCGAGACCACCGAAATAGATCTATTTTCGGTGGCCTTGATTATACGCTGTACAGAAAACTCGATTGCGCTGAAGAAACTTGGGAGCATTTTTTACTTGTTTTTTGTAATCCTATCTTTTTTTTCTCGACTTCCTTTCTTCTCGATGGAAAACATTCGTTGGATGCAAAAATCATGAAAAGCAGATTACAATTAAGCCTCTCTTAAAGAAAGAGGATTGTATCCGTGTACATTTGCAGTAATTATAGGCGCTTCACGTGGTTCCTCGCATATCTGGAAGAAGAAGAAAAAGAAGAAGAATAGAGAGAGAGAGAGAGAGAGAGAGAGAGAGAGAGAGAGAGAGAGAGAGAGAGAGAGAGAGAGAGAGGTAGTTCCTCGAATATCTGGAAGAAGAAGAAGAAGAAGGAGAAGAAGAACAAGAATAAGAATAAGGAGAAGAAGAAGAAGAAGAAGAAGAAGAAGAAGAAGAAGAAGAAGAAGAAGAAGAAGAGAGAAGAGAGAAGAGAGAGAGAGAGAGAGAGAGAGAGAGAGAGAGAGAGAGAGAGAGAGAGAGAGAGAGGGGTAGTTCCTCGAGTATCTGGAAGAAGAAGAAGAAGAAGAAGAAGAAGAAGAAGAAGAAGAAGAAGAAGAATAAAAAGGAGAAGAAGAAGAAGAAGAAGAAGAAGAAGAAGAAGAAGAAGAAAGAGAGAGAGAGAGAGAGAGAGAGAGAGAGAGAGAGAGAGAGAGAGAGAGAGAGAGAGAGAGAGAGAGAGAGAGAGTTGCGCCCCCCAATACAGGAGATAATTACATTAGACTTTACCGGCACACTTCGAAAACCTGGACTTGAAAACTAAAGTTAAAAAGTAGATTTTCACTTGATATTTCTTCTTTTCCAAATAATTACTTCAAGAGTTATCAACTAATTTAATTTGCCTCTGTAAAGAATGACATTATTGACAAATCTATACAATTATCTTTTTAAACAGCAAAATATCGGAAAAGGAAAGTATGTCAATATTGGATTTATGTATAAAAATTCTATAGTATTTTCTTGTATGTATGTTAGAGGCAGATAGCGAAACCAGGCATTTCACGAACTGCCTAAAATTTCAGTCAGATAGCGAAATGCACTTAGGGACATTTGACCCCCCAGGGGCTAGTACTAAACACAGCGAAATACATTTGACACCCCAGGGGCTAGTACTAAACACGGCGAAACAGTGTAGGTGATTCACTGTTTCGCCGTGTTTAGTACTAGTCTCTGGCGGGGATCAAATGTCCCTAAGTGCATTTCGCTATCTGCCTGAAATTTTAGGCAGTTCGCGAAATGCCTGGTTTCGCTATCTGCATGTACCATATATACGATCATGCCTCTTAATAAACGTGAATCATACGCTTTAGCATTTGTACCGTAATTTTCATTTATTCATCTATTTATAAAACGTACTATAGGTCTTAAGACCATTTAGGTTATTCTTCCTTATTTACATGGTTATATTTAAGGTAAATTTCTAAAGCAAAGATCGACAAAAAATGGAATCATTCAATAGAATTTGCGATGTAATCTGGCTGCCTGATTCCCAGTACTTAAACCAAAGTTATAATCCCCTAACAGCATCAGTAATCACAGATTTTGAATCTCACGTTATTTGAACTGGGAAACTATACCTATTGTGTCATCATGGAAATGGTACAACACTATTTCTTTTAAAGACGAGTCAGTGAAGAGTTTAGGGCCAGTTTGGAAAGAACTTAATGCGCTCTAGATACCTCACCTGGTTATATGACTGTACTCCTAAAAAGGTCTTTCTAAAAATAGGATTTTTTAAAGGAAAATCAAGCAGATAGGTATAAAGTAATGAAAGTAAAATGTCAGACTGATGAATTCTTTACATGAAACCAAATGACTTGATTTTAACCACTGTAGTTCAGAGTAAAGTCACATTTATATCAATCTCTAATTTTGCGACTTTACTTCATTGTCTGATTCATTGGAATTTCACAAGATCCTTTTCAGTTTTCTGTAAAAGAAAACTATTGTGACGGCTTTGTCTGTCCGTCCGCACTGTTTTCTGTACGGACTTTTTGTGTACGCCCTCAGATCTTAAAAACTAGTGAGGCTAGAGGGCTGCAAATTGGTATGCTGATCATCCACCCTCCAATCATCAAGCATACCAAACTGCAGCCCTCTAGCCTCAGAAGGTTTTGTTTGATTTAAGGTTAAAGTTAGCCATAATCGTGCTTCTGGCAACGATATAGGATAGGCCACCACCGGGCCGTGGTTAAAGTTTCATGGGCGGCGGTTCATACACCATTATACCGAGACCACCGAAAGCTAGATCTATTTTCGGTGGCCTTGATTATACGCTGTACAGAAAACTCGGCTGCGCTGAAGAAACTTGGGAGCATTTTTACTTGTTTTTTGTAATCCTATCTTTTTTTTCTCGACTTCTTTCTTCTCGATGGAAAACATTCGTTGGATGCAAAAAATCATGAAAAGCAGATTACAATTAAGCCTCTCTAAAGAAAGAGGATTGTATCCGTGTACATTTGCAGTAATTATAGGCGCTTCACGTGGTTCCTCGTATATCTGGAAGAAGAACAAGAAGAAGAAGAAGAAGAAGAAGAAGAAGAAGAAGAGAGAGAGAGAGAGAGAGAGAGAGAGAGAGAGAGAGAGAGAGAGAGAGAGAGAGAGAGAGAGAGAGAGAGGTAGTTCCTCATATCTGGAAGAAGAAGAAGGAGAAGGAGAAGAAGAAGAAGAAGAAGAAGAAGAAGAAGAAGAATAAAAAGGAGAAGAAGAAGGGGAAGAAGAAGAAGAAGAAGAAGAAGAAGAGAGAGAGAGAGAGAGAGAGAGAGAGAGAGAGAGAGAGAGAGAGAGAGAGAGAGAGGTAGTTCCTCGCATATCTGGAAGAAGAAGAAGAAGAAGAAGAAGGAGAAGAAGAACAAGAATAAGAATAAGGAGAAGAAGAAGGAGAAGAATAAGGAGAAGAAGAAGAAGAAGAAGAAGAAGAAGAAGAAGAAGAAGAATAAGAAGAAGAATAAGAATAAGAATAAAAAGGAGACGAAGAAGAAGAAGAAGAAGAAGAAGAAGAAGAAGAAGAAGAAGAAAGAGAGAGAGAGAGAGAGAGAGAGAGAGAGAGAGAGAGAGAGAGAGAGAGAGAGAGAGAGTTGCGCCCTCCAATACAGGAGGTAATTACATTAGACTTTACCGGCACACTTCGAAAACCTGGACTTGAAAACTAAAGTTAAAAGTAGATTTTCACTTGATATTTCTTCTTTCCAAATAATTACTTCAAGAGTTATCAAATAATTTAATTTGCCTCTGTAAAGAATGACATTATTGACAAATCTATACAATTATCTTTTTAAGCAGCAAAATATCGGAAAAGGAAAGTATGTCAATATTGGATTTATGTATAAAAATTCTATAGTATTTTCTTGTATGTATGTTACAGGCAGGTATCGAAACCAGGCATTTCACGAGCTGCCTAAAATTTCAGTCAGATAGCGAAATGCACTTAGGGACATTTGACCCCCCAGGGGCTAGTACTAAACACAGCGAAATACATTTGACACCCCAGGGGCTAGTACTAAACACGGCGAAACAGTGTATGTGATTCACTGTTTCGCCGTGTTCAGTACTAGTCTCTGGCGGGGATCAAATGTCCCTAAGTACATTTCGCTATCTGCCTGAAATTTTAGGCAGTTCGCGAAATGCCTGGTTTCGCTATCTGCATGTACCATATATACGATCATGCCTCTTAATAAACGTGAATCATACGCTTTAGCATTTGTACCGTAATTTTCATTTATTCATCTATTTATAAACGTACTTTAGGTCCTAAGACCATTTAGGTTATTCTTCCTTATTTACATGGTTATATTTAAGGTAAAATTTCTAAAGCAAAGATCGACAAAAATGGAATCATTCAATAGAATTTGCGATGTAATCTGGCTGCCTGATTCCCAGTACTTAAACCAAAGTTATAATCCCCTAACAGCATCAGTAATCACAGATTTTGAATCTCACGTTATCTGAACTGGGAAACTATACCTATTGTGCATCATGGAAAGGGTACAACACTATTTCTTTTAAAGACGAGTCAGTGAAGAGTTTAGGGCCAGTTTGGAAAGAACTTAATGCGCTCTAGATACCTCACCTGGTTATCTGACTGTACTCCTAAAAAGGTCTTTCTAAAAATAGAATTTTTTAAAGGAAAGTTTGGAAAGAACTTAATGCGCTCTAGATACCTCACCTGGTTATCTGACTGTACTCCTAAAAAGGTCTTTCTAAAAATAGGATTTTTTAAAGGAAAATCAAGCAGATAGGTATAAAGTAATGAAAGTAAAATGTCAGACTGATGAATTCTTTACATGAAACCAAATGGCTTGATTTTAACCACTGCAGTTCAGAGTAAAGTCACATTTATATCAGTCTCTAATTTTACGACTTCACTTCAACGTCTGATCCATTGGAATTTCACAAGATCCTTTTCAGTTTTCTGTAAAAGAAAACTATTGTGACGGCTTTGTCTGTCCGTCCGCACTTTTTTCTGTACGGACTTTTTGTGTCCGCCCTCAATCTTAAAAACTAGTGAGGCTAGAGGGCTGCAAATTGGTATGCTGATCATCCACCCTCCAATCATCAAGCATACCAAACTGCAGCCCTCTAGCCTGATAGAAGGTTTTGTTTGATTTAAGGTTGTTAGCCATAATCGTGCTTCTGGCAACGATATAGGATAGGCCACCACCGGGTCGTGGTTAAAGTTTCATGGGTCGCGGCTCATACACCATTATACCGAGACCACCGAAAGCTAGATCTATTTTCGGTGGCACTGATTATACGCTGTGGCGGCTGTACAGACAACTCGATTCCGCCGAAGAAACTTCAGCGCATTTTTTACTCGTAGTAACTTATGGCTTATGAATAGCAGAGCAAGTATGACTATTTGTTGTCCTGATAAAAGCGAAAATAAACTTCTAAGAACTCACTGTCTCCGTGCGAATATTTTTCATGTTATTCAAGCGCGAAAAATATTCACTGTTATTAAGCGACGGTATTCCAAGATCTCTGACTGCTTTTCATACCGCGTGAACGAATGACCTATACGAACTGTAAATAAAAAACGTCATTTTGACCGAAATAATCGCGGGACAATTTCAGACTTCACTGACTCACGGTGAACGTGAAACTTTGATAAATGTCATTTCTGTTCTGGGTAATGACTTGATGGTACTTGATAATTGCCTCCCGGCTCTCGCTCCCCCGACCCCCTAGGGTAATAGTTCTTTTGTATTGTAGGTTAGTGGGTTATCTATTGGAATGAGGTGCTTAGTGCACACACACACACAAACATGTATATACATATACAGACATCCATATGTATGTATATATTATGTATATGTATATATATAAACAGTATATATATATATTTAATATAATTATATATATATATATATATATATATATGTATATATATATGTATATATATATATGTATATATATATATGTATATATATATATATATATATATATACACTAGTTGATCAACCCGGCGTTGCCCGGAAAAACTCTGAATGAAAATTTACGAGTAGAGAGAGAGAGAGAGAGAGAGAGAGAGAGAGAGAGAGAGAGAGAGAGAGAGAGAGAGAGAGAGAGAGAGAGAGAGGGCTAATTTTGAATTACCACGGACTGTACTGACATACGTGTTCGTAATTTCTCCACATTCATTACTGAACTCCGCTTCAAATCCAACGGTTCCGGTCGAACACACTGCATTCAGGCCAGGACGATTATGCGTTTCGTCACGTTTATCAAAACATTTTCAAATGCTAATTCTTCGCTGAAATTCATCCTAAATTCAAAGGCAGATCGCAAATTAGAAAATTAATTTGTTTGGACTAACCGTTAACCACAAAGTATTTTGTGGTGGCCTGACGAGGCAGTGGGTGTCAAAGTTACAGTATGAATTGGAGATTTTTCAGTATTACTTTATCCAACACCACCAAATCCTCATTCTTCATTTTCCGAGGTTCCAGCCATTAATAAGTAATTACTTATTACTTAATTGTTTTATGACTGAATGAAAGTAATTCTGATAGTATCAAACACATCTGTTTCATTTTTTGGATATACTAAGCTGATTATAGGGTTTGCAGTGGGAGGAGTTTAATGACGTCACCAACAGAAAAGGTGGTGGTTTTTCGCTAAAGCTACTGGTGACGCCCATTAAGTTACTGAAGAAAAGGTGGGCAGCACCCGTAAAAACGAACATTTAATTTGTTTTGTCTGTGTTTGTATGTTTGTCACGGGGTAGGGGTTTGATTTTGAGTTATAAGCCTTCTTGGGGTTATACAGGGGCCGCGTGCCAAATTTTATCTGGGTCTTTCAAGCGGTTCGGATTTCTATAGAGGACAAACATACAAACATTCACTTTTATCTCTCTCTCTGTCTCTCTATATATATATGTGAGTGTGTGTCTGTGTGTGTGTGTGTATGTATATATTATTAACCTATGGTTTGTGTACTTGTGAATTTCTTTGAAAGCATATGTCTGAAATGCATAATAAGGATTCGTTGTAATCGCCATAATATGAAGACTACTGCATTGCTCGGCAAGAAATAAATAAATAAATATATCTCTCTCTCTTTCTCTTTCTATATATATATATATTCTCTCTTTCTATATATATATATATATATATATATATATATATATATATATATATATATATATACACATAAAATATATAGTATATAAAATATATAGTATATATATATATATATATATATATATATATATATATATATATATATATATATATATATATATATATATATACATACACATAAAATATATAGTATATATATAAATATAAAATATATATATATATATATATATATATATATATATATATATATATATATATATATATATATATATATATATATATATATATATATATATATATATATATATGTAGTTTGTTTTAGTAATTCATCCATTCACTGAGTTGATGACACGCATACAGTAGGCAAATTCAGTCAAAATGTTCTAATCTAGTCTGTCAATATCGGTTCCTTATGTTAATCCCGTACCCCCAGGAAAAAATAAAAGTAATTAGCTTTAACATTGTAATCCCCTGCAAAACTTAGAGCGGACGCCGTTACTCACATGCTTCCATTCCGGTACATAAAAATAAAACCGAAAAAGGGATTGTGCTTCAGAAAATACATACGGTGAAATTTTATGAGATACATTTAATTGCACTTTTCAAGTTTTAAATATATCATGTTAGAGTGAAATTGCAGTTAACATTCAACCGTAGTTTTGTATTTGTTTGCTGGTCCGCTGGTATAGTGGTTAGTGTCGTGGCATGCCACTCAGATGTCGCGGGTTCACTGGCTGTGTATCGTGATCGGTTACTGCTGCAGTGTGGGGTGTGCGGTGGGAGGTTGAAACCAACATTCCTTGGAAGCTTGAATTTCAAGTCAATGGCCCCTTTAGTGTGCTTGTTTCATGTGAATAGGTTTCATCTACTGAAATAATAATAACAATAATAATATGCAATTTACTTTTAGTTTTCTATATGGGAAAGACGTTTGTTTTGAAAGGATGAAATAAGTAAATTAGAATGCATACGCACACTTACGATGACTGACGCAGGTGGGTGTACAACAAGAGTGAAAGTAAAGTTTGATTAATTAATGAGTCCTTGTCTTTGTGTGTTAATGAGACTTGACTAGGCACGCCTCAAGAGTCAGAAGGGAACAACTGAACAACTGTATAAAAGGTAAGTAAGTATACCTTAGTTTTACCAGACCACTGAGCTGATTAACAGCTCTCCTAGGGCTGGCCCGAAGGATTCGACTTATTGTACGTGGCTGAGAACCAATTGGTTACTTAGCAACGGGACCATATAAAAGGTACACGAGTCTTTCCCAAATATGGAAAGGTAGGTAAGATGTCAGGTGGCAACCCACCTGTAATTAAGCTATCAAAAAGCTTTCGGGAAAGCAACGCTGGAAAGAAGGCAGAGCTCGAATTCCTAAGTCTGGAAGTAAAAGGATGGAAACTGTCACTGAACGGAGAGATCCAAGATGGCTGATCCCAGAACAGCTTGACTGAGTTTTTTGAGGAGTTTTGAGGGATACCATTTATACCAGTGGTTCTCAACGTTTTTCGGCCCATGCAGCCTTTCACCATATGTCAGAAGGTCATTCTCCCCCGTCTTTCCAAAATTGTCTGCTTCAAAAGATGCATTCCAAATAATATGCAACAAAGTACTGACACGAGCACACAAGCCAGCGGAGAGGAAGCCCAGCGTGACCTCTCACGGAAGTGCGGACCGATGCACACTGAGTTTTGTGTGGTCCTGAAACCAGTTTGAGCCCGCCAGTCTGTGGCCACAATTCCCCCATGAAATTCCTCTCCCAGGGGAATTACCCTCTGCTTAAGAACCACTGATTTATACAGTCAAACACGAAAACAATGGCTTTTCCGGAGTGGCCTGAAGAGCAGGAAAATACCATTGATGTTGGCATTAAAGTATTCCAAGAAACAAGACAACAGGGCTGAAGTTCCTCAAAGAACTTCAGAGAACTGTTTTGCAGATAACTCGACAATCAGGTTAATGATGTGGTTCTGGTTTTTGGATACAAAGACAACATAACAGTGATAAGCAGCTCTATTGTTGCTAAATGGAATTTCCTTCTGCTTTAAAGGGGGTAAAACTAGGTTGTGTAATCTGGGGAGATGATATTAACCTGTTTTGATGTCAAAAACCACAAAGGGAGCTGCTCATCTATACAGGACATTTTTTGAGAATCAAGAGACATTGCACGAGGCTTTTCATAGAAAAGGTGTCTTCCATATCTTCATTCAACATGACTGGATTACGCAAAAGACAGATTGCAAGATTTCTGTTGACAATCTGTAAATTCTCAAGGCCTGCAAGATTCCTCCAGGATAATTTGAACATAACCTATAGAACAGCTGAATGATGTGTTTTTCACACAAGAAAGAGATGCTGAACAACGTCCAATGCGAACGACGTTCTCCAGCCCAGACAGCTGAGTTTGGAACTGGAAGACAAGCTATTTTCCAGGAATGACTTTCAACCCTTTCCTTTGGAAAAGACTTATGTCTAATCCGGGAGAACGATATATTATGTTTAATATATTCTTAATATATCATGTTTTCTTGTAATTTCTGTTCTGAACAAATTGGAATTTATTTCTAGTGTATTTTCAAGGTATTTTAAGATCAACTTAAAAACCCTTTTTCTAAAGCGTTTAAAAATCAATAGTTTTCTAACTAAGAGTACCCAGCCAGCCCTCACAGTAATCCTACTAAGAACTCCAGCCTTCACAGTGATCCTTCCGAGAAGTCCACCCTTCACAGTGATCCTTCTGAGAAGTCCAGCCTTCACAGTGATCCTTCTGAGAAGTCCAGCCTTCACAGTAATCCTGCTGAAAAGTCCAGCCTTCACAGTAATCCTACTGAGAAGTCCAGCCTTACCAGGAATCCTACTGAGAAGCTTGCCCTCACAGTATTAAGCCTCAGTAATGAAAAGTCCAGCCTTTACAGTAATCCTACTGAGAAGTCCAGCCTTCAGGAATCAGTAAGTCCAGCCTACAGGAATCCTAAGAAGTCCAGCCTTCACAGTAATCCTCCTGAGAAGTCCAGCCTTTACAGTAATATTACTGAGAAGTCCAGTCTTCACAGTAATCATATTGAGAAGTCCAGCCTTCACAGTAATCCTACTAAATCCTAAGTCCAGCCTTTACAGTAATCACCAGCCTACTGAAAAAGTCCAGCCTTCACAGTAATCCTACTGAGAAGTCCAGCCTTTACAGTAATCCTACTGAGAAGTCCTGCCTTTACAGTAATCCTACTGAGAAGTCCAGCCTTCACAGTAATCCTACTGAGAAGTCCAGCCTTCACAGTAATCCTACTGAGAAGTCCAGCCTTTACAGTAATCCTACTAAGAAGTCCAGCCTTCACAGTAATCCTACTGAGAAGTCCAGCCTTCACAGTAATCCTACTGAGAAATCCAGCCTTCACAGTAATCCTACTGAGAAGTCCAGCCTTTACAGTAATCCTACTGAGAAGTCCAGCCTTAATCCTAAGGAGTCCAGCCTTCAAAGTAATCCTACTGCCTACCTGAGAAGTCCAGCCTTCACAGTAATCCTACTGAGAAGTCCAGCCTTTCCTACAGTAAGTAATCCTACTGAGAAGTCCAGCCTTCACAGTAATCCTACTAAGCAGTCCAGCCTTCACATTAATCCTACTGAGAAGTCCAGCCTTCACAGTAATCCTATTAAGCAGTCCAGCTTTCACAGTGATCCTACTAAGAAGTCCAGCCTTCACAGTAATCCTACTGAGAAGTCAGCCTTCCCAGTAATCCTACTAAGAAGCCCAGCCTTCACAGTAATCCTACTAAGTAGTCCAGCCTTTACAGTAATCCTACTAAGAAATTCTGAATGACATACCATTGTTATTACCAACTCAGGCACAAAGGCCTATGTAAGACTGATACATCTGTAATGAACTCGACAGCAAGAACCCACGGACTGGAATGAGTACTTAATTTGGTCTCCGACCACCAAAATAGATTTCTCAGTAAGTTAAGTGCTTTAATTTAACACGAGGATATGTCTTTTCCTTTTTCTTTTAACTTTAGCTAGCTGCTGGGAAAGGATTTAGAAATAAATAAAGGAAGATAGAATCAGCAAGGATTTTTTTCGTCCAGTGATATGTGTGTAATGTTACTTTTTTGTTATCCTCGGTTCCAAGGCAATATTTTAAAGTAACTCTTGATTGTATGCTAGCTTTTCATTTTCACTGTTCATTCATGCACTCTGCAAACACTGTTATTTTCTGTCATTTCTGAATAATAAGCACACCAGCACACATACACACACATAGTGTATATATATTTACACATGTATGTATTTATAGACATGTACACACACATATATATATGTGTGTGTGTGTGTGTGTGTGTGGTGTATGTGTGTAGCAAAAAGTGAGAATGATAATTGAAAAATTACATGATACTGTAAAAATCAATCGATGCAACAGAAAAAAATCATTTCTCATCATCAATATGATCCTTACCATTTTCATCATAGTTATTAAACTTGCATTTTTGTCTTAAGCAGAAATCAGACCCAATGTTTGGAGGGCTTCGAGAGATATAATAAATTACAACGATAAATGCAATTCAGATTTAGTTTTATGATGCTTACCTTATGTTTTCTGTTAACTGTCATCAAACAATTTTTTTTAAAAGCATTTTATACTTTCAGTGGTGAAGGAAATATCAGCTAATTTCATAAAAGAAGTATTTTTAACGCTGAATGCCACTTCATGGAATGGAATTCCAAAGTGAGTCAAAGGAATATGAAGATAGTTGATGTAAGGCTTTTATTTTTGTGTTGTTTACTTTCGTTGATACTGGAACGGAATGGAATAAAGAGTTTAGGCCAAAGGCCAAGCACTGGGACCTCTGAGGTCATTCAGCGCTGGAAATGAAATTGAGAGGTTTGAAAGGTGTGACAGGAGGAAAACCTCGCAGTTACACTTTGAAATCATTGTTAGGAGAGGGTGGATAACAAGGTGAAGAAAGATAATATGAAAGGAGGTACAGTAAAAGAAATGAAAGGGGTTTAACTCGGGGTCGTAGGGACGCCGCAAAGAACCTTAAGTAATGCCTACAGTGCATCCGATGAGGTGCACTGACGGCACTACCTCCTGAGGGGTTTCGTTGATATTAAAGTTTAAATGAAAACATAAAAATCTATATTAATTTATAGATCAGAACCATTGTAACTGCAAGGCACTTGCATCTGACAGAAGTTGCTAGAATTGATTGATTGATTGGTTTGAGAAGCATAACAGGACAGGAATTTACTTTAGGTAATAATTGAAGGAAATGGGATTGTGGTGGTGGGGGTGGGGGAGGGGAGGTTCAGTGCTAAATGAACAGTGATAAGGATTCTAAAAATAAGTCTAAGTTTGAGCTCAGAACAGCGGGGGAATTCAAAAGAATCCAGGTACAAAAGTCACAGGAAAAAAAGTCGCAGAAAAAAGTCACATGAAAAAAGTCTCAGGAAAAAAGTCACAGAAATAAGTTTAAGGAAAAACGTCTCAGAAAAAAGTCTCAGGAAAACAGTCACAGAAATAAGTTTAAGGAAAAAAGTCTCAGAAAAAAGTCTCAGGAAAAAAGTCACAGAAAAAGTCTCAGTAAAAATCAAAGAAAAAAGTAACAGAAAAAAGTCTCAGGAAAAAAGTAACAGAAAAAGTCTCAAAAACAGTAACAGAAAAAAGTCACAGAAAAGTCTCAACAAAAAAGCCACAGGAAAAAAGTCTCAGGAAAGTCACAGAAAAAATCTCAGAAACAAGTCACAGAAATAAGTTTCAGGAAAAAAGTCACAGAAAAGGTCTCAGGAAAAAAGTCACATAAAAAGTCTCACAAAAAAGTCACAAAAAGTCTCATGAAAAAGTCACAGAAAAAGTCTCATGAAAAAGTCACAGAAAAAAGTCACAGGAAGAGTCACAGAGAAAAGTCTCAGGAAAAAAGTCACAGGAAAACGTCTCAGGAAAAAAGTAACAGAAATAAGTTTCAGGAAAAAAGTCACAGAAATAAGTTTCAGGAAAAAAGTGACAGAAAAAAGTCACGGGAAAAAGTCTCGGGAAAAGTCACAGAAAAGTCTCAGGAAAGTCACCGAAATAAGTTTAAGGAAAAAAGTCACAGAAAAATGTCACAGAAAAAAGTTACAGAAAAGAGTCTCAGGAAAAAGTCTCAGAAAAAGTCTCAGGAAAAAATTCACATGAAAAAGTCACAGAAAAAGACCCAAGAAAAAGACCCAGGAAAAAGTCAGAAAAAAGTCTCATGAAAAAGTCACAGGAAAAAGTCTCAGGAAAAACGCAGGAAAAAGTCACAGAAAAAAAGTCTCAGGGAAAAAGTCACAGAAAAAGTCTTAGGAAAAAAGTCACAGAAATAAGTTTCAGGAAAAGTCACAGAAAAAGTTTAGGAAAAAAATCACAGAAATAAGTTTCAGGAAAAGTCACAGAAAAAAGTCCCAGGAAAAAAGTCACAGAAATAAGTTTCAGGAAAAGTCACAGAAAAGTCTCAGGAAACAAGTCACAGAAAAAAATCTCAGGAAAAAAGTCACAGGACAAGTCACAGAAAAAATCTCAGGAAAAAAGTCACAGGAAAAAAATCACAGAAAGGATTTTAACCCAGAATGTATCCACCTTTGCGGCGTGTTTAGTACAAGCCCGTTGGGGATTTCCGTATAAACATAAACAAAAAACTATAAACATCATAAAGATAATGACCCCAAGAACTATTGTGAATTTTTCCCCTGTGACTTTAGTACCGGCCACCATAAATTAATGAGACTTTTTTTCCTGGCCAAAATTGTGACTTTTTTCCTGTGACTTTTTTTCTGGCCAAAATTGACTTTTTTCACGTGACTATTACCGGCCACCATTACAACGATGGGAATGGGAGATTTGCCTGAGATCAGATTCAAGATAATGATGATGAATGCGATGATGCAATATTTGCTCTATAATCTGAAGACAGCACGGTGCTACTTCGGATTGTTATCTAAGCGTCACCTCCTCCGAGGTGCTAGTACTAAACATGGCGGGAGCTCCTTGGGAAGCCGTGTTTAGTACCAGCCCCTCGGGGATCAAAGTATTATATACGCCCATTTCTATATTGTGTGGTCGACAGATTATATTAAATAACGATATCTTCGGGCGGCCGTCTATTTACATTTACCATACGGCGTTTAGTACTAGCACCTCGGAGTAGGTGACGCGCAGATAATAACAAGCTAAAGTACCACCGACAGCACAATATGAAGCTATTGACATTTTATATATATCCGCAGTATTATTAACAATCACATACCTATTTCAGGACCTTCATAAAAGTCGAATTGACAGTCTCTCTCTCTCTCTCTCTCTCTCTCATACACCTTACCAAGATCTCTCTCACCCCCTCCAGCTATTATCTCTTTTTCACACTCTCTCTCTCTCTTGCTTCTTAGTGAAATAGTAGACATATTTCTCTTTCATTCTCGATGAAAGATTTCACCAGTGATGACGTCACTCGTACTTGCTATAAATATCCCTTCATCTTTCTCGTAGATGTTGAGGTCCCTGACAACGCCCCCACCCACCCCTCTTCTCTCTCTCTCTCTCTGTATGTCTGGCTCTCTCTCTCTATCTCTGTCTGTCTGTCTGTCTCTCTCTGCATCTCTCTTTTCTCTCTCTTTCTCTCTCTTTCTGTCTCTGCCTCTCTCTTCTCTCTCTCTCTCTGCCTCTATCTCTGTCTCTCCCTCTTTCTCTCTCTGTCTCTTTCTTTTCTCTCTGTCTCTCTTTCTCTGCCTCTATCTCTCTCTCTTTCCTCTCTGTCTCTCTCTTTCTCTGCCTCTATCTCTGTCTCTCTCTCTTTCTATGTCTCTCTTTGTCTCACTCTTTCCTCTCTGTCTCTCTCTCTCCCTTTCTCTGCCTCTATCTCTCTCTCTTTCTCTATCTCTGTCTCTCTCTTTCTCTCTATCTGTC
This sequence comes from Macrobrachium rosenbergii, assembly GCF_040412425.1. Classification (NCBI taxonomy): domain Eukaryota; kingdom Metazoa; phylum Arthropoda; class Malacostraca; order Decapoda; family Palaemonidae; genus Macrobrachium; species Macrobrachium rosenbergii. The sequence goes on from NC_089752.1 coordinate 108,445,062, forward strand.
TGTCTATCTCACTCTCTGCATTTCTCCTTCTGTCTCTATCTCTCCCTATATCTGCCTTTCCCTCTCTCTCTTTCTGCCTCTCTTTTCTCTCTTATCTGTCTCTTTCTTTCTTTCTGTCTCTCTCTCTGTCTCTATCTCTGTCTGTCTGTGTGTCTCTCTCTCTCTCTCTCTCTGTGGAACTATGTGCGCCCTCCTAATGAGGATTCTTGAGCACCGCTCCGCCGTAAAATGATGGCAGCAAAGTTGTAAGAAAATATTTTTGATCTCGCGTCAAAAAAAACGTCCCCCCAACGTCGTCACTGCTCGAGTGCCCGAATCTAATCGGTCCGGATGACAAGGGTGGGGGTGGGGGAGAAAGGAGTGGATGGAAAGGTTGGGGAGGGGTTGGGGGGTTGGGAAGGCCAGCAGGCGACCGGATAAGACTTGCGACTTACCCGATTGACAAGTGGGGTCTCCTTAACCCGCTACCCCAACCCCCGCATCCAAAGACTTCCTACGACGGCGAAGATTTTTGTTCCTTCCGCCTCATAGAATCCTAATTAGCCCCTGATGCCTTCGGTCTAAGTTTATTTTTTCCCCTTCTCGCTTCTCACGCACGTTGCAGTTTAATTTCCAAAATATGTTGCGTGTAACATTTTCTCATTAATTTTATGATGACGTATGACTCGAGAAAAGTGACGAGACGCAAATATCAAGAAAATTAAGTCTGTCCCATCGATTTTATGTTAGATGAATATTGACTTCTGCTAACAGCTGTTGATTGATAACTGATTGAAAATCATAAAATAGCTTCCTCATCATTCAAGTGAACCAAACTGCATTTGCATCTATGACCAATTGGTGTTATATACTTCCATTTCAAAGGTGGAACTATCGTCCTTGTTTTCAAAAGGCTTCCCTTATTGGTTTAATATTTGCCACAGTTTCGGCTTTAAAAGCATTCGTTTTATGATAACATAGGAAACCTAATTCACTCTTTTTAGTTTTCTGCAAAAGAAAACTATTGTGCAGGTTTTGTCTGTCCGTCCGAACTTTATTCTTTCCGCACTTTAGCTGTCCGCCTTCAGATCTTAAAAACTACTGAGGCAAGAAGGCTGCAAATTGGTATGTTAATCACCCACCCTCCAATCATCGAACATACCAAATTACAGCCCTCTAGCCTCAGTAGTTTTTATTTGATTTAAAGTGAAAGTTAGCCATAATCGTGCTTCTGGCAACGATATAGGATAGGCCACCACCGGGCCGTAATTAAAGTTTCATGGCCCGCGACTCACACAGCATTATACCGAGACCACCGGAAGATAAATCTATTTTCCGTGGTGTAGATTATACGCTGTAGCGGCTGTACAGAAAACTCGAGTGCGCCGAAGAAGCTTCGGCTCTTTTTTTGTTTTAGTTTCGTTACATGGGCGGAAACAAGAAAGATAATTGCACAGAGAGAGAGAGAGAGAGAGAGAGAGAGAGAGAGAGAGAGAGAGAGAGAGAGAGGCATTATAAGTTGAGTGATGAGGCAAAAGTAGACTTGTAACTAACCACTTATCCTATAAATACGCAACTTCCATTCTCCAATTACTTTGCTGATAAGTCTTTACTTAGGCCTTCTGACATCTTAAAAATTAAAACTAGTGCTAAGAGGAATATATATATATACATTTTTTTTTTGAGTGGAAAATGCATTGCAATCACAAAAGTCACTAATCAACTCCGGCTGGTGCAAAACCAATGCTCAATCATATTAGCCTACACAAATATCCAGAAATCCTACACTGGTATGGTAAGCAGCGGAGATTTAAAAAACGAGATGGCATAGAGTTCAGGAAAAAAGATTATAATTCCAGTAAATCAACTTTAAAGACCGATCTTCAAATTCACCAAGGCCTGGAAACTTATTATTGGATTACATAATATCCTTTCAAAGAGAGAATTAATATTTCAAGGCTATATTCAGGTTCTCTATATCTAGTGTATAGTCTGGCGGTATTCAGTGCTAAAGATCTCTCTCTCACTCTCTCGCTATTTCTCTCCCTTCTAATTCGGTGTGCTTATAGACTATGGCATGGAAATGGGCCTATATAGGTACATGAGTAAGATAAGTAGCTATTCTCCTGTGTTACATAAATACATATCAACTAATACGTGAATACACGCAATAACATTAGTTTAGCGTAAGATACTAACCCATCACAGACTTTCACGCATACAAATGTAGGCATAGACCTAAATCCATCCTTTGATCGATTTGTTTTGCCATAACGTCTATGAGTGCTAAGGTTTTAACGGAAACAAAGCAGCAGTGCATGAGTAACGAATGAATCACGAACGATTTCACTTATATTCTTATAATTACGGATAATCTTTATCCGAAATTCAGAAGTAGAGGTGAATGATGAATTCTACGCGGTTACCCCGAGTTGCACCGGGGTGGGTGAGTCTAGGGGTGAGTGAGAAAGGTGTAGGGGGGGATGTAGGGTGGGGGGGGGACGTGGGCCATCTTCACCCCCTACCCCGAGGGGGATGGATGACGGGGTCGTGTTACAGGCTTACGGGTGGTAGGAGCTCCGTGGGAAAATCCAGCTGCTGGCTAGGGTCGCTAACTGTTACTTTTAAAATTATTCATATACGTGTTTTCTTTGGGGTTATCTATCGTGTTCATTATCCCAGAGGAACGGAAGGGGCCTGGCAGAAGTCGTTGAATGGCGGGAGATGCAGCAGAGGACCGAGTAACGGATAATGCAGTAAGTGGAATGAAGAGGTAACTTTGGTGGTGCTGTTGCCGGTGGGAGGTAATACTCTTATTGGTGAACATGGCAGACCCGTGTTTAACACTGATGCGTTGGTTGGGGGTGGGTGCGGAGTATGGGGAGAGGGGGTGAGGATCTCCTTCACCCACCCCAGAAAACCCCATCCCTCCTCCTCCTCCTCTTCCGCTTACAAAGCAAACACCTCTCAAACCTCATGATGTTATTGAAGATCCCGCCACAACCGCCAAAGGAAACAACAGCAAAAAGATGAAAACCATTTCTTTCCCGCGTCTTTTCGAACGCGGCCCGTCACCCTGTCCCAGGCTACTATAAATTCACGACCGAAATATACGTCGTTTATCCCTGCCAGTCAAAGTCATCATAAACCACGGGATCAAATTGATCATCCGTCTTCGCCGCTCAAACAGAAGCTTCGAGCCCAAGTGGTGGGTAATATGTCAGCGTAATTTGTCAGTCGTATGTCAAATTGTCCCACCGTCTTCACTTCGGTGAAGGATTGCTGCTGTTGCTGCTGCTGCTGCTGCTGCTGTAGGGCTGTGAAAGCTTTATCGGCATCGGGTGGATGTTGCTTTCTTCTTCTTCTTCCTCTTCTTCTTCTTTTTACGACACAATTCCTGACGTTAGACTCAGAAACGTTTAGCAGGAACGGACTTCTACCGAGGGGCGTTTAGGAACGTTCAGGAAGATCGGAAATGTGAAAACCAACAGGAAATATATTGAAATATTTGTTAAAAGACGACTTTCCAAACCGTTTTCGTATAAAACCCAACAGCCCGTTATCACGCTCTTTCGCAAAACATTCCAAGTCTTCGTTTTTCGCGCCTCATCCAACGCTCTTTGGAGCATGGTTTTGCCATGCTCCATCGACCAATTTCCGAAGGGGAGGGAGGGAGGGAGGAGGGAGCGGCGACCGAGTATCGAGCTTAACAACCCTCAAACGCGCATTTGCCATGAACCATTTCCATGCCAATTCAAACGGCGGCCGCATCCAGTCCATTGTTGCAGGACGCCGCTCGAGTCTGAAGCGTCATTTTGTTCGGCCTTGACCGAGAGGAAAACAAAACTGATTGTAACATTCGTTCGTCCATTCCGTTTTCGTTTTCCAAATTCGGTGGGACTTGAAGAGTGACATTTTGATTGACATAACGAGGTGTGATTTTAACTGACTGATCGATTGTAATTTACCTGGCGTCACGAAATGGTCAGGATTAATAGAGTACTCTATTAATCCTGGAAACGGTATTCTTGAACGAAGGCACTTTCATCGGCGGTCGGTGATAGAACAGAACAGAATAGAAAATAGCATTAAGGCCAAAGGTCAAGCGCTGGGACCTGTGAGGTCATTCAGCGATGAAACGGAAATTGAGAGCAGAAAGGTTTGAAGGTGTAACAGGAGGAAAACCTCGCAGTTGCACTATGAAACAATTTTTAGGAGTGGGTAGAAAGTACGATGGAAGAAAGAGAATATGAACGGAGGTACAGTAAAAGGAATGAAAGGGGTTGCAGCTAGGGGACGAAGGGACTCTGCAAAGAACCTTAAGTAATGCCTACAGTGCACCGCATGAGATGCACTGGTGGCACTGCACCCCTAAGGGGGCGGGCAGTAATAGAGTTTCCCTTTGTTCACCAGTTCATCTATGTTTCAATAAAATTCACCTTTCGCTAAAGGATTTGTTCAATTTAATCCACAAACTCGGTTATTTGTCTACCTTCGGGATACACGAGACCTCCGAACTCCATACAGAATGTGAGTTGGGTAAATATATCTTTTTTAATAATACTTTTTTTTTCATATGACTTGACCACATATAGGCGACATCTCAACCTGGTTACAGATAAACATTATTATATGACACGAAAAAGTTATTTCATTTCCTTGAAAAAATTAAAATCCCTTCAAGGCAGTTGGATCTTAGTTGTGGAAAATTATATATTAAGTAAAAAACTGCATCCGGTATCAGAAAAACAAGTAAAAAATGCGCCGAAGTTTCTTAGGCGCAATCGAGTTTCCTGTACATCGTATAATCAAGGCCACCCAAAATAGATATATCTTTCGGTGGTCTCGGTATAATGCTGTAAGAGCCCCGGCCCATGAAACTTTAACCACGGCCCGGTGGTGGCCTGGCATATATCGTTGCCAGAGGCATGATTATGGCTAACTTTAACCTTAAATAAAATAAAAACTAATGAGGCTAGAGGGTTGCAGTTTGGTATATTTGATGATTGGAGGGTGGATGATCAACATACCAATTTGCAGCCCTCTAGCCTCAGTAGTTTTTAAGATCTGAGGGCGGACAGAAAGAGTGCGGACGGACAGACAAAGCCGGCACAATAGTTTTCTTTTCAGAAAACTAAAAATAAATTTTTTATATTATTTCGCTCATCTTGCTTGATCCGTCGGCTTCCAATATATTTTTTAATTAAAAAATCCTCGTAGGGGCCGTCAGGATCTTTGCAGCGTCCCTTCGGCCCCTAGCTGCAACAAACTTTCATTCCTTTAACTGTACCTCCGTTCATATTCTCTATCTTCCATCTATCTTTCCACTCTCTAACAATTGTTTCACAGTGCAACTGCGAGGTTTTCCTCCTGATACATCTTTCAAAATTTTTTACTGTCATTTTCCCTTTCACCACTGAATGACCTCATAGGTCCCAGCGCTTGGCCTTTGACCTAAAATCTATATTCCGATTCCGAAAGAGAAAAGTGGACAAAAATTAAAATTCTAGGAAAAGCTGAAACTATAAAATCTGTATCAGACAAAATAATCTCCTCACAAAAAATGGTAAGACGACTATTCCATTGCTCAACCACCTAAATCCTTATCAAGACTTCGAGTCATTTCACGAATGCTTACTGTAAACGTTTGCGTAACAGCGGGATTGGAAAGAGATTATGATTTCGCCCGAGTCCTTATGCCTGTGTGTGTGGGTGTGGATGTGTGTGTGGGGGGGGGGATGTGTATGTGTGTGTGGGTGTGTGTATGTGTGTGTGTATGCGTCTGTACTATGTGTATGTGTGGGTGTGTGTATGGGTATGTGTGTGGGTGTATATATGTGTTGGTGTGTGTATGTGCATGTGTGGGTGTGCGTATCTGATACATGTATATGTGTGTGTATATATGTGTGTAGGTGTTCTAACAGGAAGCCTGAAAGTATAATCATCTTTGAACTTTTCGAGATGATTTTCTGTTGATAGAAATCGAATCAGGGTTGGCGAAATACAGTTCGCCAAATTATGACATGTAAAGATTTCTCAGCTGGCTAAATGTTTCGTGGATCCTTTTTTAATACTGATAAATCATAACCCGTAATTCCTTAGCTATTTATGTTAACAAGGGTGACTTTGCAAGGGCCAATTTAAAGGCCGCAGTCCAGGCCCTTACGAATATACTTGTTGTGCAGGACGAATGGTAAACGATGTCTGGTGGAATTGATTCCATTCTGTAATATTCTGTAGTGTTTCTGAAATATTCAGCCAAAGTCTTTGACTGAGGCGAAGGTTGTGTTCTAGAATGACTGATTCATGTTCTCTAATGAGCATTGTCCGTTTAAAACTATAATAAAAATGAGAAAATGGTTAAAAAAATTTCAGTGCTAATTTTGCCTCATTGAAGGTATCCCTAGTTTCCACTTTTCATTCCCGATGCAAAAGTCGTAATAAAAATGAGCAAATAGTGAACAAAATTTCAATGCTAATTTTGACTTATTGAGTGTACCTCTAGTTTCCATTTCTAATTCTCGATGCAAAAATCGCAATAGAAATGAGAGAATAATTAACAAATTTCAACAAATTTTGCCTCATTAAGGGTATCTCTAGTTTCCATTTTCAATCTCGATGCAAAAACCATAATAATGAGAAAATAGTTCACAGATTTCAGTGCCATTCTGGCAATCTCTTCTTCAGTGTTTGAATTATTAATTTTCATATAGCATCATGTCAAACCGCAAAGAATAAATTTGCTGATAGTTCTCAGACATAACTTTGGCATGTCACATGGGTAATGTTATCCTCTGTTTTTTAGTTTTCTGTAAAAGAAACCTGTTGTACCGGTTTTGTCTGTCCGTCCGCACTTTATTCTGTCCGCACTTTATTCAATCCGCACTTTTTTTGTCTGCCCTCAGATCTTAAAAACTACTGAGGCTGGAAGGCTGCAAATTGGTATGTTGATCATCCACCCTCCAATCATCAAACATACCAAATTGCAGCCCTCTAGCCTCAGTATTTTTCATTTTATTTAAGGTTAAATTTAGCCATAATCGTGCTTCTGGCAACGATATAGGACAGGCCATCACCGGCCAGCGGTTAAAGTTTCGTGGGCCGCTGGTCTTACAGCATTATACCGAGACCACCGGAAGATAGATCTATTTTCGGTGGTCTTGATTATACGCTGTGGCGGCTGTACAGAAAACGCGACTGCGCCGGAGAAATTTGGCGCATTTTATACCTGTTTGTTATTATAACCCTATTGCCCCGTCTCACTAATTGAAATGTTGCGTGAACTGTGCGTAGACTTCCGTAAGTCTTCACGTTTCATCTTCCGAGAACTCTTGGCAAACCGTCATAAGGTTTTATCACTTTCATTCTCCATTTCTCCATCAGCTTCCTCTGACTTGGAACGATGGCAATGGGAAGCTAATATATAAATGTAAACGATAATTGAAAGGCAAAAGGTAAATGTTAATCAAAAAGCGGGTGAAAAACAAACCCTTTTATTGATAAATGCAAATGTTTGATGTTTGAAGGATTTTTTTTTTGGTTTAAATTCAGGATTTTATCCTCTTATTTCTCCCATGAGGTATCTGTCTCTTAAAGTGAATAAGGTGAAATTACAGTACAGATCTTCAATCCTCAATTCGAGTTTTTAGTACCATCCTTTTCATTATGATTTTCATTACGGTCTTAACTCTCTCTCTCTCTCTCTCTCTCTCTCTCTCTCTCTCTCTCTCTCTCTCTCTCTCTCTCTCTCTCTCTCTCTCTCTCTCTCTCTCTCTCTCGGTTGTTCTTCCACTACTTTTCTGATCATTATTATCATTCATTCAGTCTTGAATTTGTTACTCAAACGAGAATACTACTAAAACATTCTGACTTCAGTTTGGTAAACATACTGACTCCTAGACACTGGAAGAGAAGAACAGAAGAAAATGCATCGATATTATTTACCTAAAAACAAACGAGCCAAAAGTATCTTCACCTCTACTATTAGAAGAGCCGGTGGAAAGAGACCAACGTCCATAATTGCAATCCACGTCGCCGTTGCCTTTAAACGCGCAAATACAGCAAAATAAATTTGCAATTACGCCTCGAGAGGGGAGGGCGGGGGGAGGGAGACCGCATCTCTCCGAAGAGCTCTTCCCGATATTTAATCGAGCTCTCAAGGACGCCTCAAATTATCCCTTTAAAATTCAATGGACCAGAATTATGATCGTTCTTACTCGCTCTGTTCTCGCCAGAGAGGAAGCAGTAGTTTTCTTCTGGCTGGTGGTAATAATAGGGAATAAGGCATCTTGCATTTTGTAATGGCGCTGTGCTGCATCGCGCTAGGAGGGGGAATTGCTTCTCTCTAGTGTCGTCGCCTCATTAAGTCTTTTAGCTTGTTCGGTTTCGGGAGGGAATTTCTCCGGGAGGTTGATCGCTTCCTAGAAGACGCGTTCTATTTCTTGTGAAAACGGAAATGTCAGAGATTTCTATCACTTCTTAATTTATGCATTTTGTCTAGTGAGGTGTACTTTCCAGGATTCCAGTGACATTGAAGCAGAATTTCAGATTTATATTGTGTAGATGGTGAATGACTGACTGGAATTTAAATTTCACACTTCTTGGTTTTAGCAGGCAATAAAAAATATCTGTGATTCTGAGACCATTCACTTTGTCTCGTGTGGTGGAAAAGTTAGATAAATGTTGCAGATATTCATGTTTAGTTTTCTGTAAAAGAAAACTGTTGAGATGATTTTGTCTGTCCGTCCGCACTTTTCTGTCCGCCCTCAGATCTTAAAAACTACTGAGGCTAGAGGGCTGCAAATTGCTATGTTGATCATCCACCCTTCATTCATTATACATACAAAATTGCAGCCCTCTAGCCTCAGTATTTTTTTTTAAATTAAGGTTAAAGCTAGCATGATCGTGAATCTGGCAAAGCAATAGGACAGGCCACCACCGGGTCGTGGTTAAAGTTTCACGGGTCGCGGCTCATACAGCATTATCCGCCGAAAGAGAGATCTATTTTCGGTGGCCTTGATTATAAGCTGTGCAGAGAGCTCGATTGAGCCGAAGAGGCGTCGGCGCATTTTTTACTTGTTTTTATGAAGAAGAGCTTTATGAAGCTCCCGAAGGCGTTACCCAGAGTGGTCTGTGTAAACTAAGGAAGAGGAATCGTTGTTTAAGAAGAAGTTGGAGCGAATCAAGGCGGCAGCTGGATCGTTCTTGAGAATGAACAGTACCATGTAACGTAACTTAGTTATACATGCTATTTTTACGTCGGGTTTTCTTAGGCTAAAAATGTTTCAAGATCTTCTCTCAGATATAAATTTCTTGGGTATAAAAAAACAGTACCAATATAAAGTAACTTAGTCATACATTCTATTTTTACGTAGGGTTTTCTTAGGCTAAACATGCTTTATAATTTTCCCGCGGACGTGAATTTCTTGGGTATAAAAAAACCATTTTGATATTTGTCCCTTATAATTTCGCGAGAGCTGAACATGTATTACGAAACAGTAAGGACAAGTAAAAAATGCACCAAAGTTTCTTTGAAGCAATCGAGTTTTCTGTACAGCGTATAATCAAGGCCACCGAAAATAGATATATCTTTCGGTGGTCTCGTCATAATGCTGTATGAGCCGCGGCCCATGAAACTCTCAGCCGGCCGTGGTGGCCTGTGTTGTTGCGTTGCCAGAAGCACGATTATGGCTAGCTTTAACCTTAAATGAAATAAAAACTACTGAGGCTAGAGAGCTGCAATTTAGTATGTTTGATGACTGGGGGGTGGATAATCAACATACCAATTTGCAGCACTTTAGTCTCAGTAGTTTTTAAGATTTGAGGGCGGACAGAATAAGTGCGGACAGGAAAAAGTGCGGAAGGACAGGCAAAGCCGGCACGATAGTTTTCTTTTCAGAAAACTAAAAATGACAAGGTGTCAGCTTTTAGGTACAATAACGCTGTTAATTTTGGCCTTGTTACAGATGAAATCAACTGGAAAAAATGTGTTTCTGTAATTCCTCAGAAAAATTAACCATCAGATTGACAGATCCCAAAAAGATCTTTCATATTAGGCTGTTATATACATATAATTATATATATGTATATATATATACATTATATATATATATATATATAATGTATATATATACACATATACATATATATAATTATATGTATATGTATACACATATATATATATATATATATATATATATATATATATATATATATATATATATATATATATATATATATATACATATACTGTATATATATACATATACATGAGAAAGACTGAAAGGGGTGAAAAATGATTTTTAGTAATAGTAGCCTAGGAAAATGCGGGCTGTTAAAACGGCTCTAATCAGCTTTCTGAGGCATTTTGAAAACAGTAAATCCTCTGTAAAAGAAGATTCAATTTTAGATTTTTCAATATGTAAGACATGGCGGATTAATTTTAATATTAATTAGACTCGCGCTCCTCCTGCTGTGAGGGCGGTCTTCCATTATTGTACACTGCTATTAAATGGCGAAGCAAAATGTTTAAGGAAGGGGCGATGCTCTTTTGATAATGAAGAAAGAAAATGGCCAGTGATGTCGAGTTTCACTATTATTATTATTATTATTTTTTTTTTTTGCTCTATCACAGTCATCCTATTCGACTGGGTGGTTTTTATAGTGTGGGGTTCCGGGTTGCATCCTGCCTCCTTAGGAGTCCGTCACTTTTCTCACTAGGTGCGCTGTTTCTAGTAGCACACTCTTCTGCATGAGTCCTGGGGCTACTTCAGGCTTCTAGTTTTTCCAGATTTTTTTGCAGGGATCTTGGGATCGTGAGATTATTATTATTATTATTATTATTATTATTATTATTATTATTATTATTATTATTATTCAGTAGATGAAACCCATTCGTATGGAACAAGCCCTCCAAAGGGGCCACTGATTTGATATTGAAGCTTCCACAGAACATGGTGTTCATTAGGAAGAAGTAAGAGGAAGAAGAGAGAAATACAGAAAGAAGAGATTTCATTAAAAAGAAAAATAAATTAATAAATAGATAAATAGATAAAAATGCAAGAAGAATAGTATCAGGGTAGTAACTTCTCAAATATTGTTTTTCACATTAAATGTTGTTTTTCATCCTCCAATCCTTAACAGATCCTTTGTCCCTCTCTTTTTTGTTTAAAGAACATGCTGCCCAGATTAACAAACTGTAACCCCGCCCCCCACCTTCTGTTTTTGCATATAAACCTCTGTCAACTTCTTTTGTATTCAGTGTGAACTTGAAAATGTAGAATAAACTACGAAAGTACTTGTTTAAAGTCCCGGTTTTCACTCACCTTCCTTCCGACGTGGACTTAGTGATATTCTCAAGCACGCCTTCCTTCGTGCTGTATTGATATACATACACACACACACACACACACACACACACACATATATATATATATATATATATATATATATATATATATATATATATATATATATATATATATATATATATACGAAGACAAATATAACTTTACAGGCAAAATGTTTGATAAACCCGCTGTCCACATCAAAATCCAAGACATTCCTTTTGAAAAGTCGTCACCATTGAAATTCGTAATGAAATTAAAATATATTTCCTTGAAATCTTCTTCCAGAAAAAGAGAAAAAAGGAAAATGATTCACTATATAAACACACACAAGCACACAAATACATACATGTAGAAACAAGTTGAGTGACTGACGCAAATCGTGTCGACCTCCGGGAACTTTCACCGGATTGGCTTCGGCGTCTCCAAAGAGTCCCCGAAGCTTGCACAGGAATTCCCTTCTTCTGATGGATCTTGAGTTATTTACGCAGAATTATACATATCTGCGCATACACATAATTAGAAAAAGTGGTGAAGAATGACTCCAAATCTCTTTGATCGGCTGTACGTCACTGACATTCCAAGGAATCCTCAAGACTTCCTGAAGACAGGAGCAGCGCCAGTGGAGACGAAAATGTCTCCAGAATCCAGATGCGTCAGGGGGCAGATTAAAAATCTAATGATATGTGGAGAGCATACGAGATGAACTGAATGAAAAATCGCAAGTTAATTTAGAAGCGATCAAAGGAAATGAAGAGAAAGACTCGTGGATACTTTTTGGGAGAGAAAATCCCACAAGATCAGTGCCGTTACTTAGCAGGTAAGCGAAGAGGACTCTGCTTTTAGCGAAGACACGATTAACTTACAGAAAAGAGGAAACCGTGAAAATGTCTATGTAGCAGACCCTACAAGGACGAGTTGTGTGAGGGAAATCATTCCTGGAGATGGCGGTGGAGGCTTTTAATGGACTGAGAGGAGCAGCACTCAGTAGGGCTTGGGGTAAGTTCAGTGCCTTTTACATATCGTCACCCTCATAAACTAACTGCCTAAGTCATTTTTCATTGATTTTTGGATTTTTGCCTTAATCAAATCTCCAATATGTGGCGCACCTACTGGTATACTTGCCTAAGTCGGATATAGAAAGTAAGTGGAATAAATTTCCCAAAAAGCTTTCTGCCTAAGTCACTCAGTGACTTAGACATTATTATCACTATGCCAAAGTCATGATTGTGACTTGGTCAAAAAAATGACTTAGGCAGTTAGTTTATGAGGGTGACGATATGTGAAATCGTTTGATTTCTGCTATTGTGTGCCTATTTCGCATATACTGCAGTGGCAACCTCTGGCGTGGCGTAAAAACCCGTAAGTTCCATGACGACAAAATATGCGAAGTGGGTTTTCCTTTCCGGATTGGTGTCCCCCACCTTCCGAGGAGTGCAGTGTGGAAGAGGCTCAGGCATCGAGGAGTACCTTCGGATATTTGCTCTATTTCTCCTGAGTGCGATTTGGAAGGCTTTCCATCTTTCCAGGCAAGGAGTATTTTCTTTTCATCAAGGAATGGCATGTTTCCTACAGTGAGCAGCAAAATGACTGGTTTCGGGTCTCTGTAAAGGAATCAAGCGTCTTTTACATGGAAGCAGGTACGCCTCAGGATCTTAGCTAGCTGATGGAGCTTAGAATGGGGAAGGGCCCATCCCTGGTAAAAATAAACCCTCATTTCGTTGATGTTCTGTTGGCGAGGATGCCCCATGGGTGAGAACACTTCGTTTTGAGCTTCTCGATGCGACCAAAATATTGTTCCTTCACTCACTCCTTTTGCAGCAACAGTCATACGACCCATCAATCTTGATATATCAAAGGTCCGCCTTTATTTTCCTGTTGAAAATATTCGAAAATGTTGTAGTAGACTTCCTTTGCCTGGGCGCTTGAACGTGCTTTCAAGAGACTCTTCATTGTCTTGTAGGCCTGAGTTAAAGTCGTTCAACAATATTATTATTATTTCAGTAGATGAAACCTATTCACATGGAACAAGCACACCAAAGGGGCCACTGACTTGAAATTCAAGCTTCCAAAAAATGTTGGTTTCAACCTCCCACCGCAGACCCCACACTGCAGCAGTAACTGATCATGATATAGAGCAAGTGAAGAAGTAAACCCGCGACATCTAAGTGGCGTAACACGACACTAACCATATACCAGCGGACCAGCATTAGATGTCCTTACCCAAGCAGTACAATTGGCAACGCTCTTCAGAACTAGCCCACATTTGCGATACGTACAAGATTTTTTTTTTTGGTTATCTTGTGGTAACGAAAACTGTATGGAAAACATTTTATTTAAGAAATAAAAAAAAATCTTGGGCAAAACTTTATAAGAATTCTTTGAAAATCCCTATTCAGTACAATCTATATAATGTGAATTTCGTATATTTGACACTACTGTATGATCTACCTTAGCTCCTCCCTGCCAATCGATTTTGGTTTTACTATAGTTTTTACTCTCACCCATTCTTGTGGATTCTCTCCCTGACCATCATCAAAAGAACCTGGTGCCTCTATTTTTCTAGCCCTGAAATTACCACCCATAAAAACCTGAACAAGCTTTCTCTTGCATACATTGCTCCAGTGGTTTTCAACCTTTTTTGGCCCCTGCACCCTTTGTCAGAATGTCATTCAGGCCCCATTCCAAAATTGTTTGCCTCAAAAGGTGCATTCTAAATAATATGTAACAAAATACTAACACAAACACAATGCTAGCGGAGAGAAAGCCCAGCGTGACCTCTCAGTAGTGCGGACCAATGCACACTGCGTTTTGTCTGGTCCTAGAGCCAGTTCGAGCCTGCCAATCTGTGGTCACAATTCCCCCCCTTCCTGAAATTCTGAAATTCCCCCCTGGTCGAGAACCACTGCAATTACACCCTTCCAATCTGCATCATTTAGATATTCTTCTTCTCTATCCTCTTCATTCAACAGCTTCTGAGAACTAACCCCTTCGTCACATGAATACAGTCTCTTCACAAAACATCTCTCCTTTCACTTATTTACTCCTTGATCCATTAGATTTATAACATTTCCTTGTAGCATTTATTTCTCTCTACAAAATTTCTTTTCCTCGCTAACATACTTGCTCAGATTCACTCTTGTCTACTTTTACCATCTACTTTTACTTTCTTTTTCTACTTGCTTTTCCTGTTCAAAATCGTTCATCCCTCTACTCATTCATCTCTTTTTCCTGTTACTTCACATTTAGCGATCTCATTTTTTTTTCATCCACCAAGCCTCTCATTTGAATATCACACAATTTCCTTCTTTTTCTTCCTTCTTTTGTGTCAGTAAGTGCAAAAACTTCTTGCTGACACTGTGACATCATCCATGAATTTTGCTTACTTCTCATATACTCTTCACCTCAATATTTTTAACCTCTATCCAATTTGCATCCATTGTCTCTGTATACTATTCTGAATTCTTTCTAAATAAAATTCTCTCGTATTTATTAAGAATCTAAAGCCACACTCAAGACCATTCTTCTCCAACTAAAGCTACATTAAACTGTCTCTTCTGCCTCTACTAGGTAAATGGCGAGACATGTTACCAGTTATCCCCTTAGTCAGCATTATATTCACCGGCATATTCTTCCATATATCCTGTATTAACTCATAATCTAATAAACTCTATCCCTTACAATGTTTTTTAACGATTGTACCGATAGATAATTTCCTTTGAGGTCATATATTCCTAGCAATAAATTCCTTTTCATCATCCTTCTATCACCTTCTTTTGTGATGACATCCCCCAGCACAACCATCCTTTCCAACAGAATCAGACTCTCCCAAAAGTGATTGTTTTCTTCTTTAAATATTTCGTATTTTTTAATCATATAAAGTTATACTCTATTTCACCCACACAGTATTCGGTATAACTTGAGAGTACTCCTTACTGGCCCTCACCGTATTCTATGACTTAAGAGTACTCCTTACTGGCCCTCACCGTTTTCTATGACTTAAGAGTACTCTTTACTGGCCCCTCACTGTTTTCTGTGACTTAAGAGTACTCCTTACTGGCCCTCACCGTTTTCTATGACTTAAGAGTACTCCTCACTGGCCCCTCACTGTTTTCTATGACTTAAGAGTACTCCTTACTGGCCCCTCACTGTTTTCTATGACTTAAGAGTACTCCTCACTGGCCCCTCACTGTTTTCTATGACTTAAGAGTACTCCTTACTGGCCCCTCACTGTTTTCTATGACTTAAGAGTACTCTCACTGGCCCTCACTGTTTTCTATGACTTAAGAGTACTCTTACTGGCCCCTCACTGTTTTCTATGACTTAAGAGTACTCCTCACTGGCCCTCACTGTTTTCTATGACTTAAGAGTACTCCTACTGGCCCTCACTGTTTTCTATGACTTAAGAGTACTCCTCACTGGCCCCTCACTGTTTTCTATGACTTAAGAGTACTCCTTACTGGCCCTCACTGTTTTCTATGACTTAAGAGTACTCCTCACTGGCCCTCACTGTTTTCTATGACTTAAGAGTACTTTACTGGCCCTCACCGTTTTCTATGACTTAAGAGTACGCCTCACTGGCCCCTCACTGTTTTCTATGACTTAAGAGTACTCCTTACTGGCCCTCACCAGTTTTCTATGACTTAAGAGTACTCCTCACTGGCCCCTCACTGTTTTCTATGACTTAAGAGTACTCCTTACTGGCCCTCACCGTTTTCTATGACTTAAGAGTACTCCTCACTGGCCCTCACTGTTTTCTATGACTTAAGAGTACTCCTTACTGGCCCTCACCGTTTTCTATGACTTAAGAGTACTCCTCACTGGCCCCTCACTGTTTTCTATGACTTAAGAGTACTCCTTACTGGCCCTCACCGTTTTCTATGACTTAAGAGTACTCCTCACTGGCCCCTCACTGTTTTCTATGACTTAAGAGTACTCCTTACTGGCCCCTCACTGTTTTCTATGACTTAAGAGTACTCCTTACTGGCCCTCACTGTTTTCTATGACTTAAGAGTACTCCTTACTGGCCCTCACCGTTTTCTATGACTTAAGAGTACTCCTCACTGGCCCCTCACTGTTTTCTATGACTTAAGAGTACTCCTTACTGGCCCTCACCGTTTTCTATGACTTAAGAGTACTCCTCACTGGCCCTCACTGTTTTCTATGACTTAAGAGTACTCCTTACTGGCCCTCACCCTTTCTATGACTTAAGAGTACTCCTCACTGGCCCCCTCACTGTTTTCTATGACTTAAGAGTACTCTACTGGCCCTCACTGTTTTCTATGACTTAAGAGTACTCACTGGCCCTCACTGTTTTCTATGACTTAAGAGTACCCTTACTGGCCCCTCACTGTTTTCTATGACTTAAGAGTACTCCTACTGGCCCTCACTGTTTTCTATGACTTAAGAGTACTCCTCACTGGCCCTCACTGTTTTCTATGACTTAAGAGTACTCCTTACTGGCCCTCACTTTTTCTATGACTTAAGAGTACTCCTCACTGGCCCTCACTGTTTTCTATGACTTAAGAGTACCTCACTGGCCCCTCACTGTTTTCTATGACTTAAGAGTACTCCTTACTGGCCCTCACTGTTTTCTATGACTTAAGAGTACTCCTTACTGGCCCTCACCGTTTTCTATGACTTAAGAGTACTCCTCACTGGCCCTCACTGTTTTCTATGACTTAAGAGTACTCCTTACTGGCCCCTCACTGTTTTCTATGACTTAAGAGTACTCCTCACTGGCCCTCACTGTTTTCTATGACTTAAGAGTACTCCTTTACTGGCCCTCACCGTTTTCTATGACTTAAGAGTACCCTCACTGGCCCCTCACTGTTTTCTATGACTTAAGAGTACTCCTTTACTGGCCCTCACCGTTTTCTATGACTTAAGAGTACTCCTCACTGGCCCCTCACTGTTTTCTATGACTTAAGAGTACTCCTTACTGGCCCTCACTGTTTTCTATGACTTAAGAGTACTCCTTACTGGCCCTCACTGTTTTCTATGACTTAAGAGTACTCCTCACTGGCCCTCACTGTTTTCTATGACTTAAGAGTACTCCTTACTGGCCCTCACCGTTTTCTATGACTTAAGAGTACTCCTTACTGGCCCTCACCGTTTGTTGTGACTTAAGAGTGCTCCTTACTGGCCCTCACTGTTTTCTATGACTTAAGAGTACTCTTTACTGGCCCCTCAATGTTTTCTATGACTTAAGAGTACTCCTTACTGGCCCTCACTGTTTTCTATGACTTAAGAGTACTCCTTCCTGGCCCTCACCGTTTTCTGTGACTCAATATTACTCCTTACTGGCCCTCAACGTTTTCTGTGACTTAAGAGTGCTCCTTACTGGTCCTCACCGTTTTTTTTTTATATAAAGACAACTTATATCTGCTTTGACCTTCCCTTAATCCCTTAGAAACAATCATTTCCAATCCTCCTGACTCCTCAATATCATGGCCTTGTGCTTTGGACTCAGTATATTCTATAATACTTTTTTTTTTACTTTTTAAACATATGGACCAGTATTTCATCTCTTCCATCCCACTTTCAAAACACATAAGATATTACATCTCGCATTATTTGCCTTAGAAAGCTTACGTCAACTATACAAATACTTAGGTAGAATATGATAAAGAGTATAAATCCTTGACTCTTATATTAAAACAAGTAAAAAATGAGCAGAAGTTTCTTCGGCGCAATCGAGTTTTCTGTACAGCCTCTACAGTGTATGATCAAGACCATCGAAACTAGATCTATCGTTCGGTGGTCTCGGTATAATGCTGTATGAACAGCGGCCCATGAAACTTTAACCACGGCCCGGTGGTGGCCTATCCTATATCGGTACCAGAGGTACGACTATGGCTAACTTTAACCTTAAATAAAATAAAAACTGTTGAGGCTAGAGAGCTGCAATTTGGTATGTTTAATGATTGGAGGGTGGATGATCAACATAGCAATTTGCAGCCCTCTAGCCTCAGTAGCTTTTAAGGTCAGAGGGCAGGCAGGAAAAGTGCGGACAGAATAAAGTGCGGACAGACAGACAAAGCCGACACAATAGTTTTCTTTTACAGAAAACCACAAACTAGAAACGAAGTTGCATCCTGGGGTTGAATACAAACACGGTCGCATTTGTGTGTGTGTCAGCTGGCACGTAAAAATGCGCACTAATTCTTGAATAATAATCTTCCCAAAGTTTGACAGACGGAGTTTCAGACGCACTCTCTTGTTTTTTTCCTTGTTATAAACACTTGATGAAGTTTCTGTATTACAAGACTTGCGTTCGTGTATGACAAGTAAATTACTTCGCAGCCTGAAAGTGATCTGTACAAGCTATCCTGCCTTGTCTTGAAACAAATAAATGGAAAAAGGAGAAATTTTCTGTCTTCTGTTCGAACACAAAGAATCGTAGCTCATATGTTCACGTCAATGTCAATTCTCAGAATTTCGGTCTACGTAAACGTATGAGTGAATTTAAAAGGCAGATGTACTGATGCCACATATGTTGGTGGTCTTTGGATCAGTATGCGCGCGTGTGTGGGTGTGTGTGTGTGTGTGTGTTTTTTTTGTTTGTGTTTGTGTGTGTGAGTGGGTGAAAGATCATCTTTGGGTAAGCTGGACACACTGGACTACGATGGATGAAATACATTCATATATATATATATATATATATATGTATATATATATATATATATATATATATATATATATATAAATATATATATATATATATATATATATATATATATAATATACATAAAATGATACTGAAATATTGAATCGCAGGACTGTTTTATTTCCTTGTTGCTCGAATTAAAATGAATTCCAAAATGAAGAAAATAATAGTAATTACAAAAAGATTCCAAGATAGCATTTTTGCAATTATATTATACTGAAAGTATTAATGTGTATGTACAGTAGTATGAAGATTAACTGGTAAAAAATTTTGATCAAGAAATGCATACAGAAAAATCCCGCAGAATTGCTTACCACGTAGCCTAGGCTTATCCGCGTTCTACATGTCACAGAATCGAACCCATTGATTATATATGCCAGCTTAAAAAAATGAAAAATAAAAAACAAAACATATTTTCAATTTTCCATTTTGAAAAAGTCCCCAAAAATCCTTATTCAAAAATATTTCTTTCGAAAAATCAAAACCTGAAAAATGAAAAATGACGTTTGCGTGAAACTACCACAACAAAGCGTATTTGGCGTCACGATTCGGTCGCGCGTTTACGCATGCGCCCTGAGAACCCAGCAAGAGCTACTCATAGGAGACCTTCTGCATCTTTAAAGAGATCGGATTCCTGAGGGAGGAAAAGGAAGGTGCAGGTCCTTAGGACCTCGGAGATTCAGGCGAAGGCGGAACAGAAGGCTGCGATCAAGGACGTCTCCTTGTTCGAGTTTTAGCTCTTCTTCTCCTTAGAAAAATCGATCCTGGTAAAATACCAAGTTAAAAATGCGCAGTAAATATTTGATCATGCCACAGAGCCAACGAATTCTTCATCGCTCTGGGGGAGGCGCGAACTCGCGACATCTGAGTATCATATCACGACGCTAGCCACCATACCAGCGAATTAGCACGTGTGGAACGAAATGATATCTTAGGCTTTTGAGACAGAACAATTTCGTTGCTTGTATGACTTGTTGCCCTCAGATACAGGAAACATGAGACGTACATGGCTTGCTTGTACGCAAACTTAAGAATAAAAACACCAGTAAATTGTGGAAAGCTTTTCCGTATCACTTAGTTCACTGCATCAGACTTTACAGTTTACTTTTCATTTTTTAAATATCGAATTGAGTTGAATTGAATTGAATATAGAATTTAGGCCAAATGCCAAGCACTGGGACCAATAAGGTCATTCAGCGCTGAAACGGAAATTGACCGTAAAAATTTGAGAGGCGTAACAGGAGAAAAACCTCGCAGTTGCACTATGAATCAGTTGTTAGGAGAGGGTGGCAAGCAAGATAGAAGAAAAAGAATGTGAACGGAGGTACAGTAAAAGGAATGAAAGAGGTTGGCAGCTAGGGGCCGAAGGGACTCTGCAAAGAACCTTAAGTAATACCTACAGTGCACCGCATGAGGTGCACTGATGGCATTACCCCGCAAAGGGGTCGTAAATATCACATTTTTTAGGTTTTTCATCTTAAACGTAATAAGACTGAACTTCACACCATTCTTAAAAAAAAAAAAAATGGAGCGGGGCTGAAATGCGTGTAAAAATCTTAATCCGTGAAGGACAAATGGCGTCGCAAAGACTCTTTCTTTCAGCAGGTCCACTTATTAGATTGAAGCGGAAGCGCGGAGTTCGCGGATCTAATACTATTCACGCTTTATATTGCAGAAACACTTCATTTTAGTGTTGCAACTCCGGCGCTAATGGATTTCCAGCGTCTCTCTCTTCTCCGACCATCCTTTCATTTCACGTGATAATATAATTCATGTCCTAATTACTATCAGAAGCGACGGTGCCAAATGCGTTCCGAAATGGCACAGTGCGTTGGGTATGTGTATATATATATATATATATATATATATATATATATATATATATATATATACTAATGTGTATATATATATGTATATAATATATATAAGTATATATTCACTCGTCATAATCGAGTAGATCTGTCAATAGGAAATCTTTTTTTGCGAGCACAGGAAAACACTTTTTTTTATAGATGTTCTTGGAAAATATTCAACCCCATGCAATGAATATATTTTCCATGATCCTTAGATATACATACCATAAAAACACATACATACATATATATATATATATATATATATATATATATATATATATATATATATATATATGTACAAATATATACCGCATAACTGACAGCCAAGGATATAACAAAAACAAATAAAAAGATAAAGAAAGAGAAAGTCACATAAAGTTAACATAATTACGACTCATATGCTGCAGCGTGGTAGCGCAAATGTAAATGGCTGGCAAACCAGGAAGAGAGATATAATAAAAGGAAAAAAAAAAGATGTCTGAGGAATGACTGACATGAACAAACTGCAGCTTTGTACAAAAGGGGAGGAGAGGAAGGGGGACTTACCTAACCCTGGGTGGTATGATCTTTCCCCAGAGGATTCGCAGGTTTTTCGTGTGGAATGAAGGAATTAGATTAAGATTGCTTTTACACTTCCGAATTCCGTCCCACACCTGGGAAAAGAGGAATTCGTTCAGTTCTCATGCTGTCTTAAAAAGGGCGAATTAGATTCTATACAATCACTTTTAGATGTAAATTCTTCATCACCATCATTCAATATCAGCCAGTTCTAGAATTCGTTACGACAAATGGCACTAAGTAAGTCATTATTTTAGTTTTGTGAAAATATATCGTTATTTGACTTCTTACTGAAATTAGACAATATTACACAGCAATTTTGTTAAGCGTACTTGCTCACGAACAAATGAGTAATGAATGGAAAAGTATTACAAGTATATCTAA
>NC_089752.1:108469352-108529352 GCF_040412425.1 Macrobrachium rosenbergii
CTATTTTTCAAACTCAATACATCTTCTAGACACCACTAGCACTGACCCAGGAATGCATATAGTTTATACAGCATCTTTCTTTTAGGTTCTTGTATTCTGAGATTCATTTTTTTATTAATCCTTTTCTCTGTATTCAATTCCCTGTGGAACAACTCATTCTCTCCACAGGTCTTGTTCACCTTCTCCCGGCTAATTTCAATATATGTGCTTTTTTTTTTATCTCACTTTGTTCTTGCCTACCCTATCCCTCTTCTTGTATACCTGTACACGATATTCTCTTTTACAAACATTTAAATAAATTAAAGTATAAATTCTGTACACAATACAAATAGGACAGGCTGACTGACAGACACACAAACGTAAATATACCTGCGAGAGGAGACCAAAGTGCTCAGTATGCATGTATGTATGTATATAAATATATATATATATATATATATATATATATATATATATATATATATATATATATATATATATATATATATATATATATATATATATACATATACCACGTACCGCAGTGGGAATTCTATCAAGAGAAACGCATCGCCCGGCAAAAGATTCATTGTTTCCTTCCCTAGTTTTACCTCTATTTAGTTCGGGGGAGAATTGGTGTCATCGAAACCCGTGATGACTTTCTCGATTGGAACTAAATGGGAAGTCATGAGCCAGAATGGACTTTGATGTCAGGGAAAATGGGGGACAAGCGAGAGAGACAGATATGAGAGGGGTGTGGGGGGTGGTGGAGGGAAATAGAGGGAGGGGGGAAAAAATGTCACGTTTGTAATTTCGTAATGATTGTGAGCGGACGCCTGGGTGAATTTGAAATATTTCCGCGCCCTCAAATGCCTGTATATTTTTGCTGGCGTTCGTCAAGTAAATCAGAAGTGGTGGAGTCACGGCGTTTTGTTTGTACTGGAGTCAAAGGAGAACGTGCGTCTGTGGCTGAAAATAACGTAGAAACATCAGAAGATTCGCGAATTTCATCGGAATGTTATTGACTTTTGGTATGGGGAGCTGAAAGTCGTGAGCTGCGAGTGCTGTTCTCAAAAGTTTTCGCGTTGTCTGTGAGTGAGTGAACGCAGTTTGGGAATGTGTGTTTAGTTATAAGTATTTATTACCTACTGTAAGAATTTTAAGACCGTTAGTAACAAGCGATATACAATAAAAATTGACTTTCCCTGTATCGACAGGTAATACCAGATAACACAAACACACACACACACACGTACACACACGTACACACACACACACACACACATATATATATATATATATATATATATATATATATATATATATATATATATATATATGTAGATCTAGATAGATAGATAGATAGATAGACAGACAGATAGATAGATAGATAGATAGATAGATAGTTATAAGTGCGTGTATGTTTATTCAACACATATTTGGGGATACCAACAAAACAGTTCAATATTGTTGACTGAATAGATGAAGTACATTTGTTCCCCAAATACAAGAATAAGTCTCAAAATCTAATATAAAGTGTGCGGAATCACAAAGTAACATCAAGACCATCAACGAAACATTTGCTCAGCATTTACGTCCAATTAAGAATACCTACTGCATCAAAAAATTCGTTGCTGTTGTTAATGATTGAGCTGGCTTTATGCCGGCACGGACTCTTGCTCATAGAGCAGCCCGTAAGAAGAAATTCGTTACAAAATTGTATGGGATTTGTTGATTTACAACAAGAAATTTTTACTCGTTTTGAAATGTGGAGAACTCTATTAGACAGAACTGATGTGAATTCTATGCTATATCTGGGAATCAGAAATCAATTTGGGCTTTGTGACCCACCATATGAAATACAGTTCATTGTTATCGTGCTGAGTTAAGATGACAAAATCAAATAGAAAATGACGATGAATTACCTGATGTTCGTTGTAACCTATGCAAAAGGTATGGATGTCCAAATCAGTGCCAAAGAGTGTCTTAATAATTCCTTCCAGAAAACGACTATAAGGCTATCATTCGCTACATTATAAAGAAAATGGGTGTGAAAACCTCATTAAAACCAAAATTATTATTGTTCTTCTAGAGTACAAAAAAATCATATGGAGTTAGACTTAAGTACCCTTAAATTACAAAGCAATCTTCTAAAAAATGACTCTAGATTTATGTGAAATAAGACGAGAAAAAGAAGTAGAACGCAATACATATGAAAATAAAGATAAATTCAGCAATTTTATACAATACATATATGAACAACAGTGCAGAAATAGGGGAAAATGACAAAAATCACCGAGATAAATATGGCTGGGAAGACCTTTCCACAACCTTTCATTTAAGAGAATGAATGACCTCTCGTACAATGTAATGTACCATCGTGGCACCTTAACAGAAAATGGATGCCGATGATTTGCAAAGCGAGTAGCATACACTATGCTATCGGTAGAAGCATTACAGGCGATAGTGAAAGTTCCCTGATTTTGGAAGTTGGCTAAAGAAGCCGTCTTTCAATGATGGTCTAAATAACAAGAATAATCAACGCTGTCCGATTCAAAAAGAGAAAGGTTCAGGATGACCGCTGACATCTTGAAAGAAGACCTTTATTACATTCGTAAAAACACGCCGGAACCTTACTGTATACCTGTCACAAACAGGCTGATAACAAGTCAAAGACGAGAAGTGAAAAATGATGGATAATCGTACGAAGCACCGGTTAGAACTACCAATTAGTCGCTGACTTGTATTCAACTTGTGCGTGATCTGTTTGCGATGAATGGTCGACGGGTTTTTCTGATATGTTTTCCTGCGGCGTAAATGCTCCCTTACTGATTTGCTCCACATCAGTATAATTATAACACTTGGAACTGCTTTTATGTCACCACTAACTTCAAATTTAGTAGAAGAATACCCCGCGAAACGACAGCCAAGATAATTCATTCATTAGTACACTTTCAGCAGTTCTGCAACCTTCAGCTTTAGAAACCAATTATTAATATAATAAAGTGCAAAGGTTTTGAGACCTGAAGGTAATAAACAATATGATTACAAAGTCAAATGTTGCATTAGAAATGAACTTGAATAACTCTGGATGTATAGAGTTTTTATCAAGGTTGTTCTAGATGGAACTAGCAGATTTGAAATGATATAAATTTTTTTCCTGTGAGCATACTGACTGTCAGGAAGAAAATCTCTAGGTTCTAGGTGCTTATTAGGACTTAAAAGATGCTCATAGATTAAGTAGGATAAATTGACATGAGCCAGAGCACAGAGGGACTTAAAACGAAACAAAAACGAAAAATAGCAGGGAAAATACATTCATCTCATTTCTGATCAATGTTAGTGCCTATCTTCTACGAGTAATGAAAATTAAATGTCTAGTTCCATCTTCGTTAAACAAAAACAGACGTCAGACAAAAACAGTCGCCAAACAAAAACAGTCGCCAAACAAAAACAGTCGCCAAACAAAAACAGTAGTCCAACAAAAACAGACGTCAAACAAAACAGCCGCCAAACAAAAACAGTCGCCAAACAAAAACAGTCGTCAAACAAAAACAGTAGTCCAACAAAAACAGACGTCAAACAAACCAGTCGCCAAACAAAACGAGTCGTCAAACAAAAGCAGCCGCCAAACAAAACCAGACATCAAACAAAAACAGGAGTAAGACAAAAACAGTCGTCAAACAAAAACAGTCGCCAAGCAAAAGCAGACGTCAAACAAAAACAGAAGACAAAAACAGTCGTCAAACAAAAAAGTCGTCAGACAAAAACAGTCGTCAAACAAAAACTGTCACCAAACAAAAACAGCAGTCAAACAAAAACAGTCATCAAACAAAAAAGTCATCAAACAAAAACAGTCGCCAAACAAAAACAGTCGCCAAACAAAAACAGACGTCAAACAAAAAAGACGTCAAACAAAACCAGTCCTCAAACAAAAACAGCCGTCAAACAAAGAACAAAAACAGACGTCACAGAGACAAACCCAAATCCGAAAGATTGAATGTATTATCCGGACGGTTGTCCTCCCCTCCTCCTCTTCCTCCCGTATAGCGGGCTTGCATAGCAAATTGATTCATTAATTTCACATGATTCTCCCATGACTCTGTAAACTGATTTCCCCTGGTGTCTCGCAGCTACACACTGCAACGTTATTAGCCGTCTCGCAGGAGCAATTAACGAGCATGTTAACATTATTTCTCCCGATCCGTATTTGCGTCTTTGTTATTGTTTTCAAGTTTCCTGTGAAGGAAAACTATTGAGATGGCTTTGTCTGTCCGTCCACACTTTTCCTGTCCGCCTTCATCTCTTAAAAACTACCGAGGCTAGAGGGCTGCAAATTGGTATGTGGATCACCCACCCTCCAATCATCGAACATGCCATATTGCAGCCCTCTAGCCTCGGTAGTTTTTATTTTATTTAAGGTTAAAGTTAGCCATAATCGTGTGTCTGGCAACGATATGGGACAGGCTACCAACGGGCCGTGGTTACAGTTTCATGGGCCGCGGCTCATGGAGCATTATACCGAGACCACCGAAATATATATCCATTTTCGATGGCCTTGATTATAAGCTGTGCAGAAAAATCGATTGCACCGAAGAAACTTCGGCGCATATTTTACTTGTTTTTTCATATCGACGCGAAAAAGGAATTTTTGGTAAAAGAACGCTCGCGTAATAATAATAATAATAATAATAATAATAATAATAATAATAATAAACTAATAATAATAATAATAATAATAATAATAATAATAATAATAATAATAATAATAATAATAATAGTAGTACTGAATTAGCTGCATTCAATTTATACAGAGTTTTTCCATCTTTCTAAAACTAATTTTCTCCAAGAATGACAAACATTCAATAACCCTGAAAAATCAGTTATTAGAAAGACACGGAAAACTCTGTAAAAATTTCAATGCAGCTGATGCAGTTATAGCCTTCAATACTACATGTTTGAAAGAGGGTCAACTATCTAAATAATAATAATAATAATAATAATAATAATAATAATAATAATAATAATAAAGAAGAAGAAGAAGAAGAAGAAGAAGAAGAAGAAGAAGAAGAAGAAGAAGAAGAAGAGGACCCTCTCTTAAGCATGTCCTGTTAAAAAGGAGGGCATCATCGTGCGAATTAATCTTATATTGAGTCTTCTCAATTTTCTTAATGACTCGTTACTCTTCTAGGTTAATAGATGTCAACAACTGGCCAATTTTTGTACTACGGCAAAGAAGAATATATTAGCAGCGTTTAAACAATGTGTTATTCCCTATACTAGAGCAGGTATTGAAATACGGCTGGATGAATCCGTAGACTTTTCAGGAAATGGCTTATGTGAGCATTTGCCATTTGTTGTTGACCAATAATAACGTACAGTAGAGTACAAACGAGTCATAAGGACAATCGAGAGGACTCAATATAAGATTAATTCGCACGATGCAGCCATCCTTCTTAACAGAATAATAATAATAATAATAATAATAATAATAATAATAATAATAATAATAATAATAATAATAATAATAATAATAATGTGAGTAATAAAAATCCACAATTATATAGTAAATGTAATATATTTACTATATAATTGTGGATTTTTATTACTCAGATTGTTTTTCACGAAATTGTGAATGTATTAGCAATAATAATAATAATAATAATAATAATAATAATAATAATAATAATAATAATAATAATAATAATAATAATAATAATAATAATAATAATAATAATAATAATAAAGGGCGATATTTGAATTTGGTAAAATTTTCTTGGCTAAAAATTGTTGGAGCTTTGGGAGAAAATAATGACTGTTTCTTGAAAACATACAAAAGCAGTCAAGTTTCATACAGACATTATTAGAAAGAGTGTGACATAGGAGAAACGAGTTTTTAAATATCTTGAAGGAATGTAAAGATTTCTGAATGTCATTAAGAGCAAAAAGCGAGCCAGTGACCTTAAGAAAAATTAAGGGTGTATTATAAGAAAATCAAAGGTTAAGAAGTGTTTTTGTTTTTAAAAATGGCTTAACAAAAAAAAAAAAAGACGAATTATTACGCAAATACAGAAAATGCTATGAATAAAGACGAACGAAACAGATTGACAGAACTTTTTCTTTTGCAACAAAAGATCTTGTAAGAAATTCCTTATAATTGTTACCGAGAAATGTCAGAGTGTATTAACCAATTTAAATAAAAGTTCTTGTAAAAAGTTTCTTATAATTGTCAGAGGGAAATGTCATAGTGTTTTAACCAATTATTCAGAAAGATAAATGTAGAAAGGAGCTTTTAAAATTTAACACGAGGAGCAATTGTCATGAAATTCAATGACACGTTTGAGTTAATATTCCGTCATTGTAAATCAACGTGGCTTTCAGGGGCCAGGTTGTCTTTTCCAAATGGAAGGAATGGTTTTGGAAAATATATATAATTGAATAAACACCAGGAAGAGGCAGGGTCTTTCAAGAAATGGCCATGATAATTATTTTTAATATATTCTTGATAGTTCCAGAGGAAACCGACAATGAAAAACATCTTTGCAGTAGTTATGGAAAGGAATAATAATAATAATAATAATAATAATAATAATAATAATAATAATAATAATAATAATAATAATAATAATAATAATAATAAAACAGAATTCATGTTTATTTAGGTTGGGAAATACACCGTCATCATGGAATACGAGAGAGAAATCTGCGATGCAATCCTAATGATTATACAAAACCATGGACTAAGACTGGCTGATAGAATGTTATCTGGCGTCACAACCTAAGAAATAACCATAATAAAAACAGCAAAGCTAAGGCACCGAGGCTTAGACATGACAGCAGAAACAGCTGATTCATCAGACGAACAGCAGAAATGACAGCAACGAAGCAAAACAGTCCCTTTAAGATCTGAGATGAATCCAGAGGTATTCAGATGACTCCTTTATGAGGGTTGGGTCGGGGGGGGTAGTGTTAAGAAAAGGCGTGCCCCTTTTAAAGGTCGACTGCTGGGAGTTCCGCAGTGGAACTTGATGGGGGTATTCAAGCCCACGTCCCCAAGGAATCGGCTGGGGAGAGTTCTTTGAGGAGATATTCCGGAACTGGTGGGAACTTCTCGGCCTTTCGAGAGGTCTCAACCGAAGGAGTCGTATTTTTGGAATATGGTTGCCTCCTAATTTTCCCATTATTTTTTTAAATACTTGAGTCAAAGATTTAAATTAATTCCGTGTTTTTTGTCCATAAGTCTATATATAGAGTAGTCATGCGAATAAATATGCACAAATAATTTTGCTAAACAAATATACTCAAATGATTTTGCTAATAAATATACATAAATAATTTTGCTAAATAAAAGTACACAAATAATTTTGCTAAATAAGTATACACAAATAATTTTGCGTTATGGGCAAGATAATATAATTACTAAGTTTTTTATATTTTCGTTTCGTACATTAATATACATAGATTCCATATTCACAAGACAATATCAATATAACACGTCAGACAAATAAACATGCATAATATATACAAATATAGGTAGGCAAATCGATAGACCACATTAATTCTGATGTGGACAGAGAGAGAGAGAGAGAGAGAGAGAGAGAGAGAGAGAGAGAGAGAGAGAGAGAGAGAGAGAGAGAGAGAGAAGGGGCAATCTAACCAAACGGAAGCATTAATTGCAGCGACCAAACAAATGACGTGAAAGTGACGACCATTTCAAGCGAACTCTTAGCCAGAGAGGCATCATTTCCTGGATACGCCTTTGGCTTTCGACAAAGGTTTTTAATAGAGAGCCGTTCTAGCCAAAGGTGACAAAGAATGCCCTGTTAATTGGCTATCTTTATTATCGGAATACGAAATTTGTCTGTGATTAGGCACTTGCGTTGATGGGCAATAACGAGATAGACATTTATTGTTATGCTCCGTGTACGGAAAACGATTTGCTTTTGTCTGCTGTCAATATATATATATATATATATATATATATATATATATATATATATATATATATATATATATATATATATATATATATATATATATGCATAAACTAAAACTGATATGGACAAAAACAAAAGTAATTCAGAACAAGTATTTATTTAAGTTTCTCTCTGAGTATTTAATGTTTTGTGTGGCCTCCATCTGCCTGTACCACAGCCTGCAATCTTCAGGGGTATGACTTCAGCAAATTGCAAAAAAGTTGAGACTCAAACTCCATTTCCCTGAGCACTTCGGTCACCTCTCTTCGCAGGTCGTTGAGGCTTGGTATACCATCATAGTTCACTGTGTGCGTTTCAACACGATCCTTTAATTAAGATACTACCAATGTTTTCACACACATTAAGGGCAGGGGAGCTACCTGGAAATTCACTTGACGAGAAGAAATCGATACCACTGTTTCGAAGCAGCGCCTGTGTCTGAAGAGCCTTGAAACATGGTGCCTTATCATGCAAAAATATCAAGCAAAAATATGACTTCTTCAACAGATAACACATTTCAGGAAAGGAAATACTCCACCAGTAAGCACAGTTTCTCTGAAGTATTCGCCATTCCATGACTGTCCTTTTTCTTTGATGATCCACATTAACCGTTTGGCTGTGAACAGAGAAAATTTTCCAAACATTCAGGAAATTTCACAACATAGCGATAGCGCACGTCATCGCTGATATCATCCAACTTTGCAGCCCAAATTATGTCATTTTTATGATTTGGCTTCCTGACTGTGTAAATGAAGAATTCATCTGATGCGGCAACATGGGGAAAGTCAGCTTCATCCCAATCTTTAAGAAATGAACCACAAAACCATGCACAGTCTTCTCTCTGTTGCTGACTGATGTTGGGCTTGCTGATAACATGAAATGGCTTGATACCGGATTTTTTCAACTCACGATATACAGCACTATAACTTCTCTTCTATCTCCTTTTTGTTTCTAGTTCAAGCACCAATTTACGTAAAGGCTTTCTTGGTCTACCCACTGCCTCAGCTATGATGTCTTTTGACTCCGGAGAAAGGACTTCAGGCCTTCCAAGATTCTCACTCTTTTTGCGATGACAGTCATATGAATTTTTGTTACAGTTTCTTTTAACAAAGGATTCACCTCTTTTAATGTATTTAGCCAGCATCCCTGGCTTCTCTGAAGGTTATAGCCCGGATTCGGTCAATCCATCTCATTTCCTCCGAGTCGTTAGCTATGGCTGTATCTAACTTCGTCACTCAGTCAAAAAATACAAGAAATGCAAAATGAAAAATAGCTTAACAGAAACTTAAAATAATATACTTGGAGATAGGCTATAGCAGAAAACTTCATAACTTTCCATCTGTTCTATGGAGGGGGGGGGCCCTCTAATTTCGAAACACCAGGTATATATATATACATATAAAGTGTTAATCATTATTCCACTTACTGTCTATTGTTAATCATTATTCCACTTATTGTCCGATCAGCCAAGTAAAGTAGCGGTGGGTCTGCTCACGACATGGATGGATGACCACAGAGAGATACCTGATATCATCGGCAAACATCTGGAACATCCTTGGGAAAGGCGGGACTAGCAACCCCATCCCAAAATGACAAGCGCACAACCGAAATAGCTGCACTTTCTGGTTTGGTTTGAGTTGTAATGGAATTCCAAGTATCATTTCAAAGTTTTTTGGTTTTTCCTTTCCCATAAATATTATTTTTTAGGTCAAAGGCCAAGCGCTGGGACCTACGAGGTCATTAAGGTTTTAAATGTGTAACAGGAGGAAGACGTCGCAGTTGCACTATGAAACAACTGTTAGGAGAAGGTGGAAAGTAAGATGGAAGAAAGAATATGAATGGAGGTACAGTAAAAGGAATGGAAGGGGTTGTAGCTATGGACCGAAGGGACACTGCAAAGACCCTTAAGTAATGCCTACAGTGCAATGCATGAGGTGCACTGACAGCACTACCCCCTTACGGAGTATTCACTGTGGCGTCAACAATTTCAGGCAAATATGATTAATCCTCTTCTCACCAAATAAAAATTTTTAAGTACACATACACACCTTCTATCTATCCTCATATAAGAAGCTTTCACGTTTTCCACCAACCATCAATAAAGAAAAAATTACCTCTCCGCGACAATAATAGAATGGACGTTTGTTTATTATCCTTTTCAAAGAACGGCTCTTGACATCAAAAGGAAGATGACGAGCTTTTTATGAACGCTAATTATGCGGCAGAGAATTTCACTGGAACTTCTAGGCGGCACAAAGACAAATGCGTTACTTACTTGAGTGGGGAAAATTGAATCTTTTTGAAAAATAGCGATTCTGTTTTTTTTGGCAGTGAAAGTCAGAAGGAATATATGTGTATATATATATATATATATATATATATATATATATATATATATATATATATATATATATATATATATACATATATATATATATATATATATATATATATATATATATATATATATATATTAACTTTATCACATACACAATTGTTCTGTGCATTAGTAGAATTACTCACTGGACCTCGTTCAAACTGGATGGTATCTAATGGAGTATTTATTTAGAAAAAATTACAAGCTTTCTTGGATAATGAGGAATGTTTGTCCAAGGATGCTTGTAACTTTTTCTGAGTAAATACTCCATTAGATAACATCCAGTTTGAATGAGGTCCTGTGATTAATATATAAATATATATATATATATATATCCAGTTTGAATGATATATCCTATATATATATATATATATATATATATATATATATATATATATATATATATATATATATATATATATATATATATATATATATATATGTGTGTGTGTGTGTGTGTGTGTGTGTGTGCGTGTGTATGTGGGTGTGCGTTTGTGTACGTGTGTGTTTGAATTTAAACTCTGCAACGAAATTCTGACCTCTGGAAATGCTCTCCTTTCTGAGGACTACAGAATCCATTTAAAATATCAATTAGTTCCCACAGCAAATTTCGAACTTAGGTTATGAGGAAGTGAGCCCTAACTACCCATCCCTTGCCCTGTCAGTTCTCGGAATAAAACCAAGCTTGACAGTAAATCAGGGATACAGAGACATTTTTATAAGTCCCTGTATTCATACAGATATATATAAATATATAAACTAATAAATAAAATCGATTTTTAATCTCAATGCCCTACTGCCCACTAGAAGACTTTTGGAGAAGCCTTCCTGAAATATTCACCAAGAAATGTGATCTGTAGGAAGTGAAGATCTCGGCTTAATGTCTAGAGCCATCTTCCACAGATGCACAAGGAAGAGTGGATGGTCTCCAAATCACATTTAAACTAAGCCTCTCAGACCACAAAGTAACTTTAAACTAGTGAAAAATGTGCCGAAGTTTCTTTGACGCAATCGAGTTTTCTGTACAGCCGCTAAAGTGTATAATCAAGGTCACCGAAAATAGATCGGTCTTAAGGTGGTCTCGGTATAATGCTGTATGAAACGCGACCCATGAAACTTTAACCACGGCCCGGTGGTGGCCTATGGTGGCATATCCTATATCGTTGCCAGAAGCAAGGTTATGGCTAACTTTAACCTTGAAGAAAATAAAAACTAGTGCGGCTCGAGGGCTGTAATTTGGCACGTTTGATGATTGGAGGGTGGATGATCAACATCACAATTTGCAGCCCTTTAGCCTCAGTAGTTTTTAAGATCTGAGGGCGGATAGAAAAAGTGCTGACAGAATAAATTGCGGAAGGACAGACAAAGCCGGCACGATAGTTTTCTTTCATAGATAACTAAAGCTGCCATTTGTCACACTCTGCAATTACATGAAATCCAAGCTTTCGATTTGGTTTGAAATCCGCATGACTCTGACCCAACATTTTGCTCCTGATGTCTCCTTCAGAACAGCCTCCGTAGGGGAGTAGTCCCATCAGCGCACCTGGCGCGGCTCACTGTAGCCACTACAAAAGGCTCTTTACAGCGTTCTTCGGCTCTTAGCTTCAACCCCCTTTCATTCCTTTCACAGTACCTCCGTTCATATTCCCTTTCTTTCATCTTACTTTCCCCCTTCTAACAGTTGTTTCATAGAACAACTGGCAGGTTTTCCTTTTGTTACACCTTTCACACCTTTTTACACTCAGTTTCCTTTTTACTGCTAAATGACCTCATAGGTCTCAGTGCTTGGCCTTTGGCCTAGATTTTATAATCAAATTCCTTCAGAGCAGGAAACAATCAGGCCGGAAAATCCTCCTCCTAAGAAATCATTGCTACTAGCGCATGCTGTAAGCGACCTGAGGAATCACTTTCCTCATTAAAGTAGGAAATTCGACTCTCTCTCTCTCTCTCTCTCTCTCATGGCTTTTTTCATACGTGAAAATCTTCTCCCCTCTCGTCTCCCTCTCTCTCTCTTCCTGTCTCCCTTCCTTCTCTCTCTCTCTCTCTATCTCTCTCTCTCTCTCTCTCAACCTCCCTTCCCCCCCGGCCTCCCCTTCCCGGCCTTTGACCCTTTGATCGCTGACAAGGCAGCCCGAAAACTCTACGCGCCAATTAAAGTTTGGGGAAGAGGGTTACCCGTCTCGGCATTTTTCTTCTGAACTATAAAATAACCCTGCATTATCTAAGAAGTTTTCGCTCTGTATTTTTTGAGGAGGAGGAGGAGGAGAAGCAGAGAGAGAGAGAGAGAGAGAGAGAGAGAGAGAGAGAGAGAGAGAGAGAGAGAGAGAGAGAGAGAGAGTTTATACAAGGGAGAATTCATGAAAATTCGTGTTGGGATTCTGGCCTGATTTTATCCGTTGATGCCTATCGAATGATGACATAGTCATATTATATATATATATATATATATATATATATATATATATATATATACATATATATATATACATATATATATGTGTGTGTGTGTGTATATATATATGTAAAATTTTTAGGTTATTATTTAGAAAACCGATGTCAGTTAAGGAGATGGACTGAAGTCATTTTATGGCAAATTATAATTCTGTGAAAGTGAAAGTTTGATCTGCCGTTTGGCTCTGGTCAGAATATGGATGGGAGACCATGAGAAATCCCAGAAACCGTTGGAATGTAAACCTTTTAAAATTTGATTTGGTGAGGCAATCTCATCTAAGTATGAGCTGGGTCAGAATCGAAGGAGGTATCTACACACACACACACACATATATATATATATATTTATATATATATATATATATATATATATATATATATATATATATATATATATATATATATATACACTTTATATAGATGTGTATATATATATATATCCTATATAAAATATATATATATATATATGTATATATATACTTTATATATATACATATGTATATATATACATATATATATATATATATATATATATATATATATATATATATATATATATATATATATATATACATACATATGCATACATACACACATACATATGAAATCCCTTAGATGACATTTGCATTCGCCTCCAGTTTATTTTTTTCTATTTATGCATCGTTCCATCAATCTGGCTTTATGGAGTGGTCTGCCATTGTGAACGCGCGATTCTCCTCTCATTAATATTTATACCGTCGTCTTTTCCGGCCATTTTCGGGACTTCATTGTCCTCTCCCCTCAAACCCCTGAAACTATAATGCGACTCCAAATGTCTTCGGAGCTCGTTCGGGACAGGAAGCCTGACCAATTTGTGCTCCGGGAGAGGGAATGCAAAAGGCGACGCCGCTTGATTTGGAAGGAAGGAGATCGCGATGCGGACCTTCATGACAACCGAATTTGCAAAAGGGAGGAAACGGCGCCGATAAATTCCTCCTCGAACCCGATTCAGAACCGTGGAGGAGGAGGAGGAGGAGGAGGAAGGTGGAAGAGGAAGGTGGAAGAGGAGGTGGAGGAGGAGGAGGAGGAGGAGGAGGAGGAGGAGGAGGAGGAGGAGGAGGAGGAGGAGGAGGAGGAGGAGGGGGAAGAGGGAGGGGAGGGGGGAGGAGGAGGAGGAGGAGGAGGAGGGGGAGGGGGAGGAGGAGGAGGAGGAGGAGGAGGAGGGGGAGGGGAGGAGGGGGAGGAGGGGAGGGGAGGAGGAGGAGGAGGAGGAGGAGGGGGGAGGGGGGAGGGAGGGGGAGGAGGAGGAGGAGGAGGTGGAGGAGGAGGAGGAGGAGGAGGAGGAGGAGGAGGAGGAGGAGGAGGAGGAGGAGGAGGAGGAAGGAGGAAGAGGAGAGGAAGAGGAGGAGGAGGAGGAGGAGGATGGGAAGGAGGAGGAGGAGGAGGAAGAGGGAGACTAGAAGGTAGGAAGAGGGAGACTAGAAGGAGGAAGAGGGAGAGTAGGAGGAGGAAGAGGAGGGGGAAAGAAATAAGATGAGGAGGAGGAGGAGGAGGAGGAGGAGGAGGAGGAGGAGGAGGAGGAGGAGGAGGAGGAGGAAGAAGAGGTAGAGGAGTAGGGAGAGACTGGAAAGGGAACGCTTCGGAAAATCCGCGCATTCGAATTCAAGAGTCTTGTTTTCCTTCGTTATTTCAGGGCCATTTATTTGAGTTGTTGTTGTTTTATAACAGATGATGGGTTCTGCGAATGTTGGTGAAGGCTAGTAATCTGTACGTGGTAGTTTGCACAGTAAATGGTGGACAATGCCGATTAACCAAGATATAACAAGATATTATTTTCATTTTCCATTAGTACATTTCCTTAATATGTAAGACCTTTCATTCAACTCTCATTTCACACTATCTAACCCTCACTCTTTAGGTCTACCTCTCCTTCCCCAGCAAGATTTTTCTTCAACCCTACTTTCTCCCGTTTTCTCTACGTGACCAGACCACCTCAAAAAGAAGTGATTCATTTTTCTAAGCTAAACTTTTCACTATTTTGCTGCATGTCTCGATTTCTCACTCCTTCAGCCCTCTTACTCCATAATCATCATTCGTCTTAACAGCATCCACATTTCATTTTGCTTTTAACATCCGCACTTTATCATTTCCTTCGTAGACTCCATCTGTTGCATCCACAGACATTCCAATTACCTTCAATGTTTAACTTGAGCTCATGCTACATTTTTCCTTTGCACACTCTATGGTTCTTGATCCTCCCTTCTTTCCGATATCAGTTGTATCTACTCTCAAATACCCATTTAAATAAATCACAGATATTCTTACACCATCCATACTAAAATTCATTGCCTCCTTTTTCATGATTTTCATTCATCCTGATATCCTTGCTGTTGATGACATTCATTTATACATTTGTATCCATCTCTTACAAATACTCCAAAGCACTTTCACCAGACTCCTGCGGTTTCTCCTGACTGTCACCAGTTAACACCGTATCTCTGAAAAACATGCATCTGCACTGTTATCCTATGAAATTGCATGTAGTACAGTGCCTCTTATGTCCTTTCCCTGACTTCTCTCATCACTCGACTCAAAGTCCTCCTGGACCGTGCAAGGCTAGGGTCGGCGCTGAACTCCTGTTTCTTAGGCCGACAGCCAGAGGGGGTTAGAAGTCCCGTTGCCTAAGACAAGTGGCCAGTGTGTCGCTAGGCCCACTGTTTAACACCCCAGCCCGAGGGCTGGTGCTTATCTTCTTACTAACCCTCTCGAGTTTTCTGACCACTAGGTTGGCGGGCCACCGGGTTTATGCAATGGTGCCATCCCCAAGCCACCAGCGAGCCGGCGGGATTTGAGCCCCAGTCCTCTCGACTGGCAGGCAAGAACCTTACCACTGTGCCACCACGACTTCTCTCATCACTCGACTAACAGCCTTGGAAATATAAAGTACCATTTCTGAGGTTCAGTTCTGTACCAAACCAGTTACGATCTAAATGACGTTTATAGAAAGCATCTTAGGTTGTTAAGGTAAGAATTAGAAGGTAATTCTTTTGCGGGTAATATCTCAGTTAAAGACTGCAAAAGTTATCAAAACTTTGCAAGTCTTTTTTTCGGTGTCATTTCAACCACATACTCCAGCGATCAGGGAGCTTTGAAGAAGATTTGCTGCTTTAGAAACACCAAAGAACTGCTACAATTAGTGGCCAAGTGAGCAGATCGAACGTCAGTGTTTTGTATTCTCTTATTCTAGGAATAGAATGTAAAATAAACCACAAATCTAGAAGGTACAGGAAACTGTAAAAAAAAAAAAATATTAAAAAAATAGCAACTGTGTCCGCAGGGAGTTTCAAAAACATGAGAAACATCCTTGTATGAGAAGCAGAATACAACCTTTAAATCTTATACACCTCACTGAAGATTTACAAAGAATGCATGTTCATCCACGAGTACACAGTTGATGTCCTGAAAACCAAAGAGGGTCAAGAATACTTTCTTCCAAACTGATAAAATCTCATACTTTTGGTGAAATGTGGCTGCTACCATTCAGAAGAATGAGGATAGATCGACACTGAAACAGTGAAAACTATAGAAGACTTCTTCTGTAAGGACAGACAGTCTGTTGAACAGACAGTCTGTTGAAAGGTAGGTCATAACTGTTAAGATCTGGGCACTCCGAAATCTTGTGCTCCGAAATGATAAAGATGCAACTTAAACGAGTCACTCAGAAACTTCTCAGCTCTAAAGAAGGAAAAGATTAGATGGCAGGGGGATAAAACTCATACTCTAATAAAGAAATGAAGAAAAAATCTTGCCATAATAAATTTTTCTTACTCAGATTACTTGAGAAAGGAAATGGCCTCTGAATCCGCATCATTTCGTAAATATTTCCCCTGGGTAACCTTGTCTTCTCTCTCGCTGTCTCTCTCTTCTGGCCGTAGGTAATGTTTATAAAGATATTCTGTTTCCCACCGCAAGAAGTTCAAACTTCAAAATGGACTAAAATACTATTTGTTCTACTTACACAAAGAAACTAATGGTTGGAGAAGGATTTGAAATATTTAAACTGAGCAAAAAAAAAGTTTGTTTGAAACTAGGAAAGAGGTTCGCTCCAGTCTTGAGGAGGTGGAACACATCTGAACTGGCATTCTAAAGGGATTGCCAAGGAAGTAGACGCAGAGAAAGTCGACCAGATACGCCCTAAATGATGAAGCCAATTTAAGTTCACTGAAGCTCCCCCTCCCCCCACCCAGCCCCACGCTTAATTGGGCAGCTATTCCTTTGATATCTTTCATCACATTTCATCAGATACTCTCTCTCTCTCTCTCTCTCTCTCTCTCTCTCTCCTTAAAGGCTGTCGCTGATGTTCAATTACAGTAACTTCCACAACGTCGCTGCTGGATGTCTTATTGTACGTGAGGAATAAAAAAACTATAGGATTTAATCTTTTAGGTTTCCTTAGGAGTTAGCAGTGATAAGTAAAACTATGCTGTCATATATATATATATATATATATATATATATATATATATATATATATATATATATATATATATATATATATATATATATATATATATATATATATATATATATATATAAACACACATATATTATAAATATATAATATACATACAAACACACACATATATATATATATATTATATATATGTATATATATGCATACACACACACATATATATATATATATACATACATACATACATACTGTATATACACATATATAATGAGGTGTTACTCCTCATATGATTTTCGTATCGGTGGTCATTACATTTGAGGGCACTCACGATTCCATGCTTCCATCATCAATAATAGAAATAAATGAGCGACCGAACCGAAAAAAAAAGAAGACGCAAATAAACAAAATTGCTCAGTGATGAGATGATCATTGCCAAGTAAATTGGACGAGGCCTCGGGAAAAAGTTCTATAATTATAGCTCACATGTGATCATTGGAAGTTATAATTACCCAACTGTTGTGAATCGGTTATAAAAAAAATTACACTGGTTTTTGTTGCTAACAATCAACATTTAGGATTGAAATTGTCGTAATATATATATATATATATATATATATATATATATATATAAATATATATATATATATATATATATATATAAATATATATATAATATATATATATATATATATATATATATATATATATCTATATATATACATATACATGCATATACAAATATGTATTTTTATATATACATATATATATATATATATATATATATATATATATATATATATATATATATATATATATATACACACACACATCGAGGATGGTGCCCTTATGTGCATAAAACTTCCACGGAATCAGCTCCTTCATAAACTTTTAAGATCTCATCACCAGTACGTTGAATCTGAACCCCTACACTCACTGCACCATCCTTCACCTCCATTTTGTCCCCAACTCTTGAGCTGCTTCAATATCAAAGACCTTTCTTTCCAATATCTCTTCGGCATCATTGATCCGGCGCTTTCTGTGTTTCCTTATTTTCCCTAAAACTTGTGAATTATACGCCCTTTTCACTATTCTCCCCACATGTCCAAACCATCCCAAATCACTGATGTATCCTTTCAGTACACTCATCTTTTTCCATTTCTCCTATGTAATGCCATACTTCTCACTCTTCAAGTTCTTATTCCACTTGTGCTGTGCCAACAGTTCATCTCAACGATCTCGACCCGTTTCATTTAAACCACATCCAACATCCACACTCCACTTCCATAAAGGAGAGTTGGCTTAACAATCCCTCTGTATATTCTAACTTGGTTTCCATAGACAATTAAACGCTTTCTGCTATTCTTTTACATGCATTCTTCTTCCTTCCTTGCTTCACTATTCTGTGACTCTCTTCTTCTCCTCTCACATTACCATCATCTGATATATTATTCCAAAATGCTTGCGAGAGCCTACCGTTTCCTTTCTTCCTCCGTCCAAACTCACATTCATTGTCCAACTTTTTGTTTCTCATTT
The DNA here is from genome assembly GCF_040412425.1 of Macrobrachium rosenbergii. Taxonomy (NCBI): domain Eukaryota; kingdom Metazoa; phylum Arthropoda; class Malacostraca; order Decapoda; family Palaemonidae; genus Macrobrachium; species Macrobrachium rosenbergii. The sequence goes on from NC_089752.1 coordinate 108,488,122, forward strand.
GCCATCATAAACATTTTTTTCCTTTTTGAGATCCATGTTTGTCGTGGTCATCAAGACCTAAATTAAATAACCAAACTTCACAACAGTAACGTCCGCCTCTCTCTCTCTCTCTCTCTCTCTCTCTCTCTCTCTCTCTCTCTCTCTCTCTCTCTCTCTCTCTAATCAGCCTAATGGACCAAACTGCATAACGAATCAACCATTTCACAATTTTTCTTTATTTTTCTTTTCCGTTGTTTTACGATACATCACATGGTGGTCACCAAAAAGAGAAAAATTGCATTTAAAATTGCATTTAAAATTGCATTGAACCCTTACCGTGCTAATTTCTATAAGTATTTGTCCTCGGTAATTATTCGCATCTACGTTTGCTTGAACCTTCTTTTTATTTTTCGGCTTACCTTAGAGTAAATGGAAAGACTTTACACACATTCCTCGGAAATTCAAGTTCATTTTACTTGGGTTTCGAGCCATTTAGACCTGGCTTCTCCGGGCAGGCAAATAGCTTCTAGTCTTATTCCAGTTCTTCTAAATTAAAAATGAACAAGACGAAACGCCGACGGTATGTCAGGAGCCACGCCGGCCGTCAAAACGCTGCCGGCTGAAACGGAATAAAAACGCTCAGGTGGTGGGTAATAGGGGATCTATATTCATATTAGGCCCCAAGTGGACAGTTTATAGCGAGAGCTGGCCTCCTACCCTTCCCTCCTCCTCCTCTTCAGGAGTCCCTACCCCGAGTTCTACCTCCGTTTCCACCTTCGGGAGAGGAGGAAGAGGGGTAGGAGGGGGAGGGGAGCCGTTCCATAGGGAGAGTCTCTCTCTCTCTCTCTCTCGGCCACTCGGGTTGATTATAACGTTAGATGGCTGGCAGCCTTCCGCCTTCTTTAAGTGATACTTTCAACCGCCAGATGGCGAGCGACTCGACACTTCCAGCGTGTACCAACAGCCCGGAATGCCCGGATATTTTCTTTGATGCCTTTTTCAACATGATGCAAATTACACGACGCAACTTAAAACGGCGTTAACCGCGAGGAGAAATGCCGCGCGCGAGCGAAGGAGGCGGAGATAATAGCGACCATTCCTTTTCAGCTTATCTCGGGAGATAAGTTGAGGGGAGGCCCCGGGGAGAGGGGTGAGGGGACGGGGGTAACCAGACGAAGAAAAATGAATTATACTAACGAGATAAACTAAACTCTTCCCTAAACTCTTCACTAATTCAGGTTTACCAGAAGGTATTACAAACTGTTTTTTTTTTGTTTTGTTTTTAGATGAAATGGAGCTCTCGTCTTTCTTTTTTTCCGGATGTTTTTCTGAATTTTTAATCCAGATGTTAATTCAGTTTGTTGGGCAACTCTTTGCTGATTGACTTAATTCAAATGTAGAGCTGAGAGAGTTTCATTAATGGATTGTTTTCTTGACGATATACTGCAGTCACTTTAAAGCTTTCACTTCTGAGTCTCATAAAAAACCAAGTTTATCAAACTCGCTTTGCGATGAAATTTATTGAAAAGTGAAAGATAGTGGGTATTCGGTAGAAAAGGGGTATTCAGTGAATAGTGAGTATTCAATGGATGAATGAATGAATATAAAGAACTCATGAATACCGAGAAAAGACGCAGCCTCTTGTACACGTCGATAAAGCTAAAACGACGTAAACTGACGGTTTCGGAGACGTAACCGCCTCTACGTTTTCTCCGTAACGACGCAAACTGCCATAATATAGGTCATTTATCCACGAATGGGACACTCATCGAATATGCAAAGGGACATGTTGGAATGGACACCGTCTCATCCTCTTCCCTAGGCCTACTTTCTTATCACATTGTATAGGAATATAGCTGAAGAGAAAGTAGGTAGCATAAGGGGTCTTTTTCTGACAAATTTTGGCATCTGGCGCCAACCCTTGACGCCAAAAAGGCAGGCATCACAGTACCTATATTTTACATGGTAATATAGTTTACTATATAATTGTGGATTTTTATTACACAATACCTATATTCATACGAGGTATTTTGTGGCAATTTTGAAAACATGCTTTGTTTAATGGATGTCAAACAAGATGGTAACTTGATATCTATCACCAGTTTTAGTTAGAATTCTGAATACAATTATGAAGTATTTTTTTCATTTTTTCCACTAATTTTAGTCACTTACTCCTTCGAGTTCTAAATCAAACTTCCATGCAATTCTCAAAGCTCATTCTCATCCATGTCTAATGCTTTGCTTAAACTGACGCCTACTTGAGTCCTCATTATTTTCTCCACCTTTGGAAGTTTAGGGGTCCAAACTGAAGTTTTGATCTGAAGTTTTTGTCATTCTATTCTTGAGTTCAGATGAGGTGTGTCTCTTCTTGCCAGTGCGGAGTTCCTGTTTCGTTCTGTTACTCGCTGAGCAATGTTTGTTAGTGTCTTCTAGCTGCTCATTTTCTAATACGGCTGATATTTTTCATGATCTTCCAGAGTGAAGAAGGTTTAAGCACCGTCCCAATGCATTAGGTTCTGCTTCAAAGTTTCGTCCTTCCTTTACTTGCAAGTCCTGATATTCATTCTTGTCCTTACATTCTTACATTTGGATTTCGAGACTTCTTCCTGCACAGTTCTTGAATCCAGTCTTTCTGCAGCTTGCACAGTCCAGTCATATGCATGATGAAGTGCTTCTGAGGCTTTATCTGAGTTAAAATAATACATACATACATACATATACATATATATATATATATATATATATATATATATATATACAGATATATATATATATACAGATATATATATATATATATATATATATATATATATATATATATATATATATATATATATATATATATATATATATATATATATATATATATATATATATATATATATATTATATATATATATATATATATATATATATATATATATATATATATATATATATATATATATATATATATATATAACTACTCTTCAGAAGGTTGGGAAAGTGGTGTTATCCTAATGATGTTTTCTTGACACCAAATGATTGTAATACCCACTTACGGTTGGGTTGACTGATTGGTAGCAAGCCGGAATCGAACCCACAAACGTAAACTACAATATATATATATATATATATATATATATATATATATATATATATATATATATATATATATATATATATATATATATGTATATGTGTATATATATATATATATATGTATATATATATATATATATATATATATATTTTTAATATATAAAAATAACCAAAAAATATAATAATAATGACATTTGTAGTGCATTCACAATCATTGCAAAGGACATTATTAAATGCACCTCATGCTTTGACACTATTCATCTAGTGTAAACAGCATTTTTCATATCCGACATAAAGGGACTGAGAGAGAGAGAGAGAGAGAGAGAGAGAGAGAGAGAGAGAGAGAGAGAGTGGTCATGAATAACTGTGAAATTAGCATTTCTCTGTTTTTATCTACTTGACAAAGGCAGTATTTGCTGTTGTTCGTTTGCCGTTTGGATTCTGCATCCATAATTTGAGACTTCCAAATGTCAGTGGGTTATCCTTTCATCACCTTATGCTCACTTTAATGAATGGGGTCAAGTGAGGTAAATGCAACTTTTCAGTTTTCTGCAAAAGAAAACTATTGTGCCGGCTTTGTCTGTCCGTCCGGACTTTATCCTGTCCACACTTTTTCTGTCCGCCCTCGGATCTTAAAAACTACTGAGGCTACTGGGCTGCAAATTGGTATGTTGATCATCCATCCTCCAATCATCAAACATAGTAAATTGCAGCCCTGTAGCCTTAGTAGTTTTTTTTTATTTAAGGTTAAAGTTAACCATAATCGTGCAACTGATATCGATATAGGATAGGTCATCACCAGGCCGTGGTTAAAGTTTCATAGACCGCGGCTCATACAGCATTATACCGAGACCACAGAAAGATAGAGCTATTTTCGGTGGCCTTGATTATACGCTGTAGCGGCTGTACAGAAAACTCGATTGCGCCAAAGAAACTTCAGCGCATTTTTTACTTTTTTTTATATAATCCGATCGTTCCTCCTATGCCTTTAAATCCCGTCCGATTTGGACACTATCAGCCTATTACTTTTGGCTCGACTCTCTCGCGCTTCGCAGTCTGTCAGTTCAGTTGAGAATATCTTACACCTTAGAGGCTTATTAGGTGGAATTTGGTTGTGATTTTATGATATTTAGGCTATCAAGACGATAAATGTGGCCTTTCGGCTATTCAGCGATTAAGACAGTGAAGAGAAGGCGCTGGAGCGGTTGAACAGCAAGATAAAGAAGTACCAGGATCTAACGGTGGAACTGGCACGAAGCCCCACAGTTGGAGGTGTTGGACAGCAAGACTGACGAAAAGAGGCGGGGAAGGAAGTATGTCAGAAGTCAGAAAAGGGTGCAGCTAGGGCACGAAGTGACGTTACAAACACTCTTTAGCAATGCTTACAGTGCCCCACGTGAGGTGCACTGACGGCATAGCCCCACCCCGCCCTTAGGGGAAGATAGCCTTAGTGTTTAGGTGACACTGAACCCTATGTTACCAGTCTTCTTCTTCTTCTTTTAACGTGCTTTTTTCCCATTTTTGTATGGGGTGCGCCCTGGTAATGGGATCCATCAGCTCTTTAGATTTGTCTCTGTGCCATAACTGGCCATAGTTATCTGTCCAGGTCTGTCATCGAATTTTGCCTTTTCTCCTACACGAATGACCTCTGCCTGGTTACTGAGCTTCGCCTGCCTACAGTTTCTGGTTCTCAAGAGCAAGAGACTCTCTTTGTACACCAACATAATCAAGGGAATCAGCCTTTCATCTGGAAGGCTAGGGAAGGAACTTAACTTCCAGTGGGTCTGTGGGCCAAAAGCCTTCGGGTCATTTTGGTAGGCAAAGAGATGTCCAGGGGCGTCATTTGGGGGGGAGGGGGGTTGGGGGTTCAACTGCTCCCCCTCAAGACTCAACTTGCCCCCCCCCCCCGACCCAAGTTACCCCGCCCCAAAAGCCTCAACTTGGCCCCCTCACCCCAAAGCCCCAAGAAGTAACAGCATGTTTTCTTTTTTAATGTGCAATCATAAATATATAAAATTTCTCAGAAATATTATGTTTCTTGATCTTTGTCTGTCTACTAGCTACCAGTGATGATGAGATAAAACATATAGTAGTGGGAGTATGTAATTTTTGCTGAAATACCTTGCTCATGTGGCTTCAAAAACACGTAAAATAGCTTAAAAAAAAACTCAGCTGATTAGGCTCGCTTCGCTGGCCAAACCATCTTTGCCCCTCCCCAACAAAAATCTGAAATGACGCCCCTGGAGATGTCACACCCTCTTTTCCCTAATGGCTTGAGCAGCCCTCTCCAGGGGCAACAACCAAATGTATATCTCAAACATATATCAATTACAATCCTAACCTACCCCCTTCAACCTCGATTTTTAGCCAGACAGTATTAGAGTTTTTGTGATCCTTTTTTGACTGCTTCAAGCCACTCTAGGAGCAAAATATTCTCATTCTTGGTAATTAAACCAGACTGTGCTGTAATGGAAAAGTCAATATGGAAAAGCAATCAATGAACTGGCACCAAGATGTAATAAAAAACGAGCAAATTTTAACGGTTTATAGTTGCGTAACATGCTCTGGCGGCCATCTTGAAAAAATGGCGCCGTAACGGAATTGTATATCTTTTAATGTATTTAGAGGGTTATTACTTATCCTTCTCTGCCACCAAATTCTCCTAAATTGATTCATCCTCCCTGCTCTTTTACATTTTTATTTCTTTTGCTTCTGATTTTCATTATTATCACTATCAGTTGTCGCCATTTCCTGATTTGCTGTAATAATTATTAGCATTATTCATTATAAGTAAAATCATATGCAATAAATTTTGGGGTAAGATATTTTGGGACAGGGAAAATGTGGAACTAAATCAAGGAAACATTATAGAAATGATGAGGAAAGATAACCCAGCCAGGAACAAAATTTCAATTTCAGTAATACAGATCAATAAAAGACTCATTAAAAAAAAAGAACCCTATAATTAAATAAAAATACGGCCATACGTGACCAGACGCTGAATTTGTGCATAAACATCCCTCCTCCCTCCCCTGACGCTGAATTCCATCCCGTGACTGTTAACAGTCAGTTCGCCTCCCAATCCTCCCCTCCCCTCCCCCCCCCTGACGCTGAATTTGTGCATAAACATCCCTTGACTGCGTTCCTGTGTTAACAGTCAGTTCGCCTCCCAATCCTCCCCCTCCCCCTCCCCTCCCCCTGACGCTGAATTTGTGCATAAACATCCCTTGACTGCGTTCCTGTGTTAACAGTCAGTTCCCCCCTCCCCCCTGAAATTTGTGCATAATCCCTCATCGTTCAGTCTCCCCCCAATCCTCCCCTTCCACATCGTCTAAACATCCTCTTTCCCAGTCTCCCAATCCTCCTCCTCACCCCTCCCCCTCCCAAATTCATCCTCACCCTCCCTCATTCCACCAAAAATTCGGTGAGAGATCAAACGTAAAAAAACAGGAGAACAGAAGAGAAGAAGAAAAGAGAAAAAGAACCAGTGTTACAGGCAGACCAGCGCAAGAGAAGTGTCAGTTCCGTGGCAGAACACCGGCGGGTGAAGGATCAGAATAATTCTATGCTCCTCACCTGCAATGCCAAAATAAATGGAATATCCCGTTTCCTTTTCATGGTCTCGCAGTTGCTACTACACACACACACACACACACACACACACACATATATATATATATATATATATAAAAAACCACGGTAGTTGCACGCGACTTCAGTATATAAGCGAATGCCATTGGAAATTGATAGACAGAAGTTCGGTATCAAGCTCTTTCAAGTGTTTATTCACGCATCCTCGGGAGACAAAAAAAAAAACGTTGAAAAAAGATGAGTGAATGAACACGTGGAAGCGCTTGGTACTGAACTTCTGCCTGTCATTTTCCTGTGGTATTCACACACACACACACACACACACACACATATATATATATATATATATATATATATATATATATATATATATATTACATTATATTTATATATATATATATATATATATATATATATATATATATATATATATATATATATATATATATATTATATTTCTTAACAATGATAAAATCAACGCAACCTGTTTTCAGACATTTGTCCTTTCTTTACTAGAATAGTGTTCTCCAGTGGGGATGTCTGATTCTCCCAGAGATTTATCTCTTGTAGACAGAGTGGTCCGTATCTTTCCTAACATCTCCAGTTATGACTTGGATCATCGAAGAATGGTCTCTTTTTCGTTAATTTCTCACAAGTTGTATTTTAGCAGAGAGCTTCCACTATCACAGCTGATCCCTGACCTTTATTCGTATAATAGACCTATACTAATACAAATATCTAAATCATTTGATTGGTTTATAGTGATATGAAGATCAAATCCTCATTACAGACCTATAATGATAGTGTTTTATTTTATAATAGGCATATTAAGAGAAGCATCACGGTCTAAATTTATAGTAGACCTAAGTAATATAAACCTCTAATTCTCATGATAGGCGTTGTGACAATGAAGCCACAACGCAAAGCAATATGATAGTTATAACAGCAATAAGAATCATCTCAAGTGACACCTTCTAAATGGGGCTGTTAGGCCTACCCTGTCAACAGTCTACGTACTTTTATTTCCAGTTCAACTTTCAGTTTAATTAAAGCAACTTTCCTGGGACTTACCGTGAGCATAAATGTTTTTTCATCACAAAAGATGACTTTGCCCAAAATTCAGTCATTGGGTAAATTAATTGGTTTTACCAGACCACTGAGCTGATTAACAGCTCTCCTGGGCTGGCCGACAGTGAGGGCTACCGTGAGAATCAGTCGAGAATGTTCTTTTCATCACAAAATAGATGAATTTGCTAACACCAAAATTCATCAACTCATTCGGGGAATTGAACTCCGGTCCATCGATGACTGCAAAGCAAATGCAAGCCTTCAGTCCTCTTGATGATGTTGAGTTAAGAAGAGCTTTCACGGCAGGAATGTGGTGATATATTCCTGCCTCATGCAGTCTGTTCCGGATTACTTGAACTCCAACTTGAATCCCTATCTCCTCTCTTATGACTGGAGGAGCAGTGGTGAGGGGAGTTCTACGGACCATGTCTATGATCAGCTGATCTTGAAGTAGAGTTGTGAGGCGCGGTCGTCCACTCCTGGGAAGAAGATTTTGGACATTTCCCCTTTCCCTCTCGTATTGGGTGTAAATTTACAATCGATTCTCTGAGAGAAATGGAAATCTGCGTAGGTCGTTGATGATTCATTTCGATCAAGTTGATAGGCGACTGATTAAATGATTCGTTTTCCCGCCTACACGATAAGTGACGTCATGACGAACATTGAAACTCAAATACGGAGGAAATATTAATTCCATTTTTTATTTTGGAACGAATATTTCTAGATATTGATAATAATTTGGTTACTTTAATCTTAAACATAAATATCTGTATGTAACAGTAGGAGTAAATGCTCGCAGTTATTGAGATTTTAAAGATCGACCAGCTTCCGCACTTCAGTCCTCTATTTTTGGGTTTCAAAATGTTTCATTAGATTTTGTCCATTCGTGTTATTTTTCTGCCAGTTTTCTTGTATTATCTTGTTTGAATGCATATCAATCTTATTCTGACAGTAAAATTTGGTTTCTATTTGATTTTAGAAAGAAAAAAATATCTACTGGTGAACGAAATTTTCTGGAAAGTGTGCCAGGACTTTCGAGAGCGCCATACAATTGGCGTTTGCGGAACTGAATAATCTCCTTAGCCTGTGGTAGAAATCAGAGCTAACCTGGCACAGGGGACACCGATTCATAGTTGATGAACGCAACCGCCTTTGATTTTGCGACATTTTTTCTCTGATTTTGAGTTCCATTTGTTCAACCACTTCTGTGTTGATATCAAAATTAAATAGATAATTAAAACTTCTTGAAGAGCATCTCAAAATTTAACGATTTTTATTAAATTTTGCCTTAATTTTGACATAAAAATTCTATATACGGAAAAGTCAAGTAAATAAGCGTGTGTAGTGATCGTAGAATCATTCGTCTATCAACAGTATGGCGGCTAAAAGGAGACGATTTTATCTTTGAGGTACTTAGCGCCGGACCGCTAAGTGCTAATAGTGTAATATCCGAAATTTTCGTGAAAAGTATGTGTGTATGCTTAAGGGGTGATCATGAAATATTAATGATGCAATATCTTGTTCTCATTGAAAAACAATAATAGATGAAAACGTTACAAAAAATACAACTAAAAAATAGTTTCCACTTCGAATAAGTTGTTTCCGACTGTTTGGTCAAGTCGTCCTAAAGTATTCTCATAGTATCGTGTTTTATTAACGAGACTTGTTGATATAATCAATACTCTACAGAACCACTGAATACCAAGCCTTTTTAATAATAGACAAGCTATTATAAGATTAATGGTGTTGCAGTTTCAAAACTGAGGTCGCCATTGCATTTATACACCACAATAATATGCTAAAAATAAATATTAAAAAAAGCATATCTACTGCTAACTAGTACTAGCATACAGATATATACTTTATATATATGTATATATATATATTATGTGATATATATATATATATATATATATATATATATATATATATATATATATATATATATATATATATATATATATATATATATATATATATATATATATATATATATGATATCGAATAATCAAGACAACGTCAGTAAATATCGTCTGATTTAACTGTATCTACAAAATTTAATCAAACCATTAAGCTTTCAGTATTCCTCTATTTGGGCCAAATCCCAAATCGTACAACTCTTTTTTTTTTTTTAATACTTTTTATAACTTTATTGGACTTCAGTGGAGTGCTTCCGGAGATTTTACCCAATGGCTCTTGTGACTTTGTGTGTATGTGTATGTGTGTGTGTGTGTGTAGGTTGATGTTTTCCCGTGTATATGGACGTTAAAAGAATCATGCCGTATTTTGTAAGGTGATTTAAGCAAACCTCATAATAATACGATTAATCATTATATATATATATATATATATATATATATATATATATATATATATATATATATATATACATACACGTACTGTATATATTTACACACATATGTGTATACTTACATATATACATGTGCACCCACACATATATATATGAAATTTTTTATCACACCGTGATTTATATACAATCATGAAGCTACAAATGTCGCTTAATATCAAATTCACGCTACCTCGGGAATATCGCCGATGGAAAATTATCACCGAAGGGGAATTTATAAGTGATAAATGGATACTGCCTGGTCACGAACCCTCGACACAGAACTTATCCAGCAACTCCAGTCGACGTTACCACTGAGCTATCAAGAGAGGTATAAGTGAATGCCGATTCTGCTGTACTTTTAACCGGTCGTGAGCGGGGAAGTTGTACTTAGCCTCGGCATTAACCCACCTCCGCCATGATAGTTCAGAATCGGCATTCACTTATACCTCTCTTGATAGCTCAGCGGTAACGTCGACTGGAGTTGCTGGATAAGTTCTGTGTCGAGGGTTCGTGACCAGGCAGTATCAATCCATTTATCACTTATAAATTCCCCTTCGATGATAATTCTCCATCGGGGATATTCCCGAGGTAGCGTGAATTTGATATTAAGCGACATTTGTAGCTTCATGATTACATATATGTATGTATACATGTATGTATATTTATTTATATAAATATACATATTTATAATCGATAGATGGATAGATATACTGTGCTTACTTTGTTTTGATCCTTGAATACGTAAGCCAGCGTCAGAAATGGTCAGATTAAAAAGTTCCAAACATTTTTACGCAAAGAAAATGTTAATTATCATACTACTTAAATAGTAATATTTCTTTTATTGGGTCAAACCTCTAATCATACGATATACTAATTTTACTGAATGGTTCATGTAACTTTGAGTGTTTGTGTGTGTGAGTGTCTTTATGTTTCTGAGTGTATATATAATTATAAAAGGAATCACACTCCTTTTTGCAATGTGTTTGCCATATCAAATACCATTCTCAGCAACCACCAATGAATTTTAGAAAAGTAATGAATAATTAGTAAATATCAGTAATTAATATCAAAGTATGCTTCGATTGGACCATTTACGTATTGTACAAAACCCAGTGTCTAAAATCTAGCCCCAACAAAAGCAAACTGTACGACTCTTATCAGAGAAGAATTCCAGTGTGATACTGAAAGAGAATTTTGACATTTTGTAAAAAAAAAAAAAAACAATATTTTGTGTTATTTACGAATGTCAGTGACAGGCTAGCAGCGGCACCTCCACAAAATCTCGCTTCCTTTAAAAAGTTGAGTACAGTGAGAAATATGAAAATGCCTTACATGTAAAGAGTAAATAATTAAATATTTATGACTAAGACCTTTGATAATTATATTGGCGTAGTGGCTTAGAACTGTATAGTTGATCTACCAAATGAGATAGATTATGGATAGTTTAGGAGAGACAAGGATTTTTTATGGTAAGGAATGAAGGAATAACCTGAAGATAAATGAAAGGTGTAAAAAAAAAAGCTAAGTATACCTTAGTTTAACCAGACCACTGAGCTGATTAACAGCTCTCCTAGAGAGGGCTGGCCCGAAGGATTAGACTTATTTTACGTGGCTAAGAACCAATTGGTTACCTAGCAACGGGACCTACAGCTTACTGTGGAATCCGAACCACGTTATACCAAGAAATTAATTTCTATTACCAGAAATAAATTCCTCTAATCCTTCACTGGCCGGCCGGAGAATCGAACGCGGGCCTAGGAGAGTGCTAGGCGAGTACGATACCGACCCATCCAGTGAAGAACTAATGAAAGGTGTAGCTAGATAAGCGTCATATCACTGAGGCATGAAGATTCGGTTTATTACGAACGAATGCCACCTCGTGTAATGATTATTATTATAATAAAACACGATACTGAAAGTGAATAATAAGCAGTAAAAATTATGAAGTTTTGAGAGTAGTCGTATGTAGCCTTATCAACAAAACTGACGAAATTTGAATAAGCTTAAAACTACATTCATACATTTTTGGTTTTCTGTAAAAGAGAACGGTTGAAATGGCTATTTGTCTGTCCGTCCACGCTATTTCTGTCTGTCCTCAGATCTTAAAAACTACTGAGGCTAGAGGGCTGCAAATTGGTATGTTGATCACCCACCCTCCAATCATCAAACATACCAAATTGCAGCCCCCTTGGCCTCAGTAGTTTTTATTTTACGTTAAGTTAGCCTTGATCGTGCGTCTGGCTCAGGTATAGGTGCCAACAACACATGCCACCACCGGGCAGTGACTGAAAGTTTCATGGGCCGCGGCTGAGAGTTTCATGGGCAGTGGCTGAGACTTTCATACAGCAATTTTTACTTGTTAAGAGTAAAAATTGATGTTATAAGCCAGGGATTCGATTACCTTAATGTCCGTCTTTCTCTAATGTTTGTCTTTCAACATATAGAAAAAAGGCTTCAAAACTCGACAAAAAATATGAACGGTATTTTCCGATGAAACTGATGCGAACAAGTACTCACTAGTAATATGACACCCACTCATTTTTCTAGTGTTTCTCAACATAAAAAAATATAAACGTTATTTTCTGATAACATTGTATTATTATTATTATTATTATTATTATTATTATTATTATTATTATTATTATTATTATTATTATTATTATTCAGAAGGTGAACCCTATTATATGGAACAAGCCCACCCGGGCCACTGATCTGAAATTCAAGATTCCATTGAAGACGATGGTCATTTGGAAGAACCAACAGAAGTTAATGGGTTCACCGAACACTAAAATTTCGTTTACCTATGCTAAGATACTAGTCACTGATCACAGCAGTTTCTGCTTGTCCCTTCTCTTTTAGAAATCTTTTAAGTTTTTAAAAACCTTTCGTGTTCAATCTGACACTGGCTCTTCGCGTGAAGATGACGTCTGGTGACACTTTCATTCCGCCTCACGTATCAGTCAAGAGCTTAAGACTTTATGTCTGACATGCTGTTGAACGTCTCAGTTCCAGAGGTCCTTCGTTCCTCACACAGTTAGAATGCGGAACAGTTTCCCTAAGGATGTCGTGTAATTGGAACTTCAAATCTTCAAAGAATTACTGCCGTAATACAATTCCCCTTGCATTTTAATAGACTTACTTTATTATCTGCTTATTCATTTGTTAATTTATTTTTATTTCCCTTTACTTCCTCTTACTTCTTCCTAATGAACACCGTATTCGTTGGAAGGCTGAATTTCAAGTCAGTGGCCCCTTTCCTGGGCTCGTTCCATATGAATAGGGTTCATCTTCTGAATAATAATAATAATAATAATAATAATAATAATAATAATAATAATAATAATAATAATAATAATAATAATATCGATGCTCCGATGTATTTATCAGTTTTATTTGATTTATTACTATTGGAATATTATTATTATTTTGCAAACTTTTTCGAATGTTTTCATTGTCTTCCTTTAAAAAAAGAACCGTGTAATATTATTCGTTCGTCTTTTACGAGATATGCATTTTGTCAAAAAGACTATAAGTTCTGGACCTGCAAATGGGGTATCACCTTCTCGAAGCAACCTTATAATTTCACACAAGACGAACGCGAATATTCGAAGCACAATTGGTTTCTGATAAAAAAGGCAGAAAATATAAATTTTCAGATGAGATTTACGTGAAAATAACAAATATAAAACTCACGCTAACAACTTTGAACTGCACGGACTTCAAAATAAATTAAGGAGTGCGCGTTTCCAATTCTTGAATTGAATTGAGAAAAATATAAAATTTAGGCCAAAGGAAAAGGCCTGGGACCTACGAGGTCATTCAGAGCTCAAATGGAATTTGACAGTAAAAGGTTTGAAAGGCGCAACAGGAGGAAAACCTCTCAGTCGCACTACGAATCAATTGTTAGGAGAGGGTGGAAAGTAAGTTGGAAGAAAGAGAAAATGAAAGGAGGTACAGTAAAAGGAACGAAAGGGGTTGCAGCTAGGGGCCCAAAGGCACGCCGCAAAGAACCGTAAGTAATGCCTACAGTGCACCGCATGAGGTGCACTGACGGCACTACCCCCGCCCCCAACGGGGGTTTTCAAGTCTTGGAATGTGAATAATCGCGCCTATTATTCTCACAGAGAACAAACACGGTCAAAACATAGTTATATTCTCATTCAGGAATAAACGTCCTGTCCTTCCCAGCAAGGGAAATATCACCGGCTTTGCTTGGTTAAGAAAAAAAGTGAGGAAAAAGTGAGGAAATATATAATGCACAGTCTTGCTGTTTTTATCAGAAGTGATGTTAAATAACAGCTATTTTTTTAAACTTTACATTCGCAGCTTAATTTTCGCTCTTTGCTGGTCAAAAATTAACAAGTAAAAAATGCGCCGAAGTGTCTTCGGCTCAGTCAAGTTTTCTGAACAGCGTACATAATCAAGGCCACCGAAAATATATCTATCTTTCGGTGGTCTCCGTATAATGATGTATGAGCCGCGGCCCATGAAACTTTAACCACGGTCCGGTGGTGGCCTGTCCTATATCGTTGCCAGAAGCACGATATGGCTAACTTTAACCTTGAATAAGATAAAAAAAAAATATTGAGGCTAGAGGGCTGCAATTTGGTATGTTTGATGATTGGAGGGTGGATGATCAACATACCAATTTGCAGCCCTCTAGCCTCAGTAGTTTTTAAGATCTGAGGGCGGAGAGAAAAAGTACGGACAGTAAAAAGTGCGGACGGACAGACAAAGCCGGCACAACAGTTTTCTTTTCAGAAAACTGAAAATGAAAGCACTGCACATCTAAAATGTATTAAACTAGGACTGGTAGGTTATACAAAGAGTTCTTGAAAGTCTTTATTATTGAATGTCTTTATCCAGGAATAGAGACATACAATAACTCTTTGTATATCCTGTCAGCCTTATTTCCATGCATTTATTTAAAGATAACGGTAAAAACAAAAGGATTATGATTTTCCGACCTAAATCAGCAGAACTGCAACCGAGTAATGAAAAATGGCCAGTGGTATTTGAGCTTTAAGCAGAAACTTGGAAAACGGAGAATGAACTGGTCAATCAGTTATAAATTTATTTGCATATTAAGCTACATTAAATAAGACATAACTATATTCTATATATATTATATATACTCTTTAGACCTAAATATATATATATATATATATATATATATATATATATACACAGAACGTGATGAATATATAAATAAAGATAAAATCCAAAAGGAAACGGAGTGCAGGTTTCGACACTATTTTTTTATAGTCCTACAAAATTGGGGAAAATGGCCAGTGATATTTGTATGATATCTACCGAGCGATTTAAGCAGAAAAAAATTAGGATGCTTGGAAACAACCCAGAATGAACTGGTCAATCAGGAGAAAACTATTTTCCCCCTTGTACACACTGCAAACAGTGACTTGCCTACACTGTTATTTGCAAATGTAAAAATGGGTGGTAGATATGGACAAATACAGACTGTCAATAATCTTATACATATTTATTAAAGACCACATGATAAAAGATATCATATATATTATATCAGAACCATCAAAGGACTGTTTTGATAGATAAAGATGAAAACAGCTAATTTATATATATATATATATATATATATATATATATATGTGTGTGTGTGTGTGTGTGTGTATAACTATAATCATATATATAAATATGGAACGTATATGAATATATAAATAAAGATAAAATCCACGAAGGAAACGGAAACACTGGAGTGCTGCGAGGCCTTTCGACACTACCTTTACTTAGCAGACTCTGCTAGATTCAATTCAGGTAGATTCTTGGGCCTACGAGACGTTTGTTTGGCGGCCTCTGATTGGCTGGTACTGGGAGGTATGCAGCTCGCTCACTGTTTCATTTTAAAGTCTTTAGCTCAGAAAACTTGCAATATGTTTATATTTCTTCATTTATCTCACGTTTTACACAAGATAGGAAAGTTTTGGTCATACCATAGGATTTGGTATTAATTGTACAAATAAATCACGATTTCCTGAAATCAGTAAGATAAAACATAAAGGAATTACAACGAGTAAAAGTGAAGAGAGAAGCATTTCATTCTTTATACCTGTTTTTACATATCGCCGGATTTTGCATCATTCATGCGATCAAGATAAAAATAAAACTTGTGTTTTCATACAACAATTTCACCCTGAATACGCTGGTGCTTTCAGATTTTAGATCCGTGTGATATGTGAAGAGAAAATGAAGAATATGTCTTATTATGTTGCATCCGTACTTGACTCAGTTTGGCAGTAGAAACCGAGAGACGGTGATCTGCAATGCTGTTTCATTTTAATGTCTAAAGACATTAAAATGAAACAGTGAGCGAGCTGCATACCTCCCAGTACCAGCCAATCAGAGGCCGCCAAACAAACGTCTCGTAGGCCCAAGAATCTACCTTAAGTGAATCGGCTATAGTACTAAACATGGCGAAACAGTGTAGGCGAGTCACTGTTTCGCAGTGTTTAGTACTACGCCAAGAGGGATCAAAATAGTTTTGTATATAATTTGAGGAAGTAATTGCCATGGGCCTTAACTGGGTTGTTTGGCAGATAGCATCCTAATTTTTGGTGGGGCGCGAATAGCTCGTTAGATATCATACTAGAGTACCACCCTGTAGTGAGCGAATGTCATTTTCCCCATCAGGGTAAAACCCAACTTTTTGTAGGACTAGTAATACTGGATCAATGGTTCTCAAATTTTTTGGTATCGTCACCTACCCCGGCAGTAGTGAGATAGATCACCATTACCCCTACCGGTTAGGGGTGATTGCGCTCTATCTATCAAGAAGCAAAATTACCTCATCAACTGCAGAACAATCACTGGAGACAGTGGAGAGTGCGCAGCAATGATCCAGGGTTGCCAACTCGACAGCACTCAAATCCGCCAGAAAATTTGGGGAAAAAATCTAAATCCCGCTAAACATTTTCTCTATAAAGCTGAATTTCCCGCTGGAACTAGTTATAGATTAAACATATAGCAAATAATTTTTTTATCAACTGGAAATGGTACACATATAAAAGTGAACAAACTTACCATAAAATGGACTACTGCAAAAAACTTGTTGTAGAAGGCTGAGGCTCTGAATCGACGATATCTAGGAATTCCTCACTTGTACGTATAGGCCTATATAATTCCAAGGTTCCAATCTTTCGCAGGACACTTTTTGGTAGTTGATAGGTAGAACAACATTTATTACTTCTAATCAGCCCGAATTTTATTGTAAGGAGGGAAGTTAACATCTTATACTCCGTTCGGTTCCTCAGCTTGGATTTTATGTTATTCATGGCACTGAACACACGTTCTGCTTCAGCATTTGAACGAGGAAGAATAAAAGTAGAAATGGCAAATTGTGAAAGTTCTCCAAAAGGGTTATTTCCGGACGCATCTTTGTAAGATAACACCTCAAACTAGAAAGCTTCAGTATCCTTAAAGGCCTGTCCAGACGAGCGGTCCTGATCGGCGGGCAAACACTGTTCCCATAACCCGTTCCACTATACTGACCGACCGAGTGTGAGCCAGAACGATCCGATTGACTGGTAACGATGCTTCAGAAGCGAAAGAAATATAAACGGCTGAAGTGCCCAACGGGCATGCCCGCTAGTGTGGACAGGCCATTATATTGTTCCACTGAATTAGATGAATTATATTGTATCGTATCTCAACAGCAGAAATCTTGTCCCGACACGCCCATCAATTCCAATAAACTAAGAATTGGTTCCTTGTTTGGATGGAGGACTTTTCCAACAGACAATGATGATATATTTATAGGAGTTTTCAGGTTGTCTGGTAACCTTTGCTTCAGCAGATGACAGAAACATAAAAAGAATTTCTTCGACCTTTCCCTTAAGCACTTTTCATCTTCCTTGTCTATTTTCTTCTCATCTTTCAAGTCTTGAATTTTTCTCTCGAATCTGTAGGCCTACCTTAAGTACGGGTGAAAATCTAAGTACTCTTCAATATTACAAGTAAGGGGATCAAATCTAGCCGTTGGGACGATGAGTTTATTTGCAACTGATTTGATGAGAAGACATAGATCATCAAACAACTTTACCTTATTTGTTGTTCTTGATTCAAAAATTTTGTTCACCCTTTGAACTTCTTCTAGGATAGGATGCAAGAATAACAAAAACGCCAAGTCCTTTCGAACATCTTTACACATATCAGATAACATTTCTGATGTGAAACATCTCTCCTTGGATTTTACTATGTCAAAATGAGTTTTCAACTCAACCCATTGTGATACAATGCGGTGAACTGCGCACTCAATGGAAAGCCATCTTGTCTTACAGTTTGCTGGTATTTTGAGGGGGGAAGCACCATCATTAATTGTTTCATATAACATTTTGTACCACAGCTGTCTTACGGAAGATACCGAAAACCACTTACGTGTCTCAGCTATAAAAATTCTAGATTTCGTGGGAGACACTCTGAGGCTGCATGGGATACCGCTAGTTGCAATGAATGACAAACACACCGAATCAGGATCAGTGAAGATACTTCTTTTTTCAGTCTCTGACAGACACCACTGTTTACGCCAATCATGACGCTAGCATTGTCAGTGCCTATCGCTACAAGATTACGTAATTCCAGCTTTTTATTTTTCAGTTCTTCTTTCAAAGCATCAACAACTGATTCTGCATCACATGCTTCTAATTCAACAAGATTTAAAAAGTCGACACAACGTTTTTGTCATTAATGCCGAAATATATGACAACAATGCCTAACATTTTGTGAACATTTATGTCATTTGACTCATCCAGGAGCAAGCTGCATTTGCCATCACCAATGTTCTTTACTAAATCATTTTCAAAATGGGAACCAAGTATATTTTTGATGATCCCAGAACATTTTGTCCTATGCACCTTAAGTTTTGAATAACTTTACTGTCGTCAACCGTAGATTTCAGTATATCTGTCAAATGATCACAATTCACAATGGCTGCATGGTATGCAAGATATATGGCAATATTACCTTCCAAGCGCGAGGTTCCATCACATTTCTGAACGATGAACCTTGCGATGTTTGTCACTCGAGTTCCACTGGCGTTAACACCCTTCTTCGTTTTACTGTGACTCACTTAAGTCAGAGTATTTAGCGGTTAAATTTGCTTTGCATAAACAACAATAGGCTTTAGATGAGTCTCCCTGTACTTCCCGTATCCAATCATTGAATTTATTAGCCTTAAGCCATTCACTTCTAAATTCTTGTTTGTATTGTTTCACGCTTGGCACGATTGACGATTATAACCGCACGCACTAACGACTACACTTAGAGATCTGAACCACTACTGAAACATTTCAGATTCAGTCAACAAAATTACCTCATTCTGATGTTTCGCTCGCTTATATCACCAAGACTCTTCTCGGCGTTCTTGTTTTCTTTCGGGATTGAAGAAAACGAATGTTGGGGGTATAACTTGCCTAATTATGATAAAAATGAATCTATTTACTTCTGTATTATTTATCAATATATTAATTTATTTATTTTTATTTTTTATAAATTTACTGAATTTTACTCCAAAGAACTATTACTTTTAGAAAGTGCCTTGTTACTCCCTAGAAACGGCTTCATTAACCCCTACTGTACTGGATTCTACCTGTAGCCTTTAACATCTGACAATGTTGACCTTGCACAATGCTAAGATCAGGGATTGACTTTCATCTTCTTGCGTAAATAATCAAAGAAGGAGAGACACTACTTTCGTCGTGGAACTAAGCACCTGGCTGTCATTGAACAGATATTAGATACTGAAGCTTTCGACAGATGAAAGGTAAAAGCAAGGCCAAGAGACATATCTTAGGAGGTAACTTGATCACCTATGGTGACTACGTGGCGATGACGTATCTTAATAACAACTGAGACAATGCTCCGCCTGACGCAATAAGGGGATTTTGGGGGAAGTGAGCAGACCTGGTCTCTCTTGGCTTTGGGTAAAAGGTTCCTGACGCTTAGAAGACTCTGTCGTTAATTGCAGTCGTAATATATGTTAGCAAATCGTAATATATGTTAGCAAAATGGGCTTTAAGAGTTTCCATTTATTTCATCATTTGCCTGGGAAAGAACTCTCATCTGTGAAAGGTTAACGTACACAAACAGACTATATTTAGAAGAAACACAATAAAGGATAATCTTAGTACTATGTCTCAAAGGTAATAACGTCACGCAAACGCGAATGATAGTGAATGTTGACAGTTGGCATCCGTTTCACGCACGCAATTGTTTCTGGAAAAATTGTATCTGGATGTACCGGAAACTTGTGCGTTTTACTTCGTTATTGTTGCATTTATATGAGAAGCACAGAGCGTTCAGTATGCACACATTTCGAACAATAAAAAAATTGTCGACCATCGCATGCAAATATTGAAGCGTGACAAAAGTTGAAATTTTGTTTTTTGTTTAGGCAACAAAGGTAAAAATACCAAAGATATTTCTGATCGTTGTTGGATGGTCCTATTTTCAAAACCCCCATGCCTTTTGTCTACGCAACGCCTAGAAAGAACTTATTTCAGCCTCTCTCTCTCTCTCTCTCTCAAAAATCCTTAGCCAAATCAAATACAACAAAACGTCTTCGCAATATTATTTTTTTATTTTATATTCTTAAAATTCAGTAGCAACGGTTTTCTTCATTATTCCACCCCTAAGAGTCTTAAGGGTAAGATTTCGAACTGTATAAGATACAATTACGTCATTATTATTTTGCTGATTTTGCAAGAGCCTTTTCTTTTCTACAGGCACTAAACTGGGCATTGCTGCCAGAGTTACTTGAAGTGTATTCCCACGTCATATTTTGTCAATAAGGGTACATCTTTCCTTTAGATATTCTGCTGAAATTCATAGCGTGAAAACCCAGAGCTTTAAGAAGTTCCTAGATTCCTCCATTATTTTCATAAGAAACCTGTGATTGTAGGAGGATTGTAAGTCTGTCGTAGCTTAGGGTCGAGGTTCAGTATCCCGTTAAACTCTCTCAGCAATGGACTAGGCTCTTTCCTTATAATTTTCTTTCCATACCAGATTTCCTACATTCTTGAAGTTACAATTCGAACCATCACTTAGAGTTAGACCCTCCCTATGACTAAAGGTTTTATAAATTTTCTTCTTGTTTACTTATAAGTTTATATATTTTAAAAGCCTACTGACTGTTTTTATTAACTTTTTTTACATTTTTGTCATCATTTGCAAATGCAACAACACCTTATACCTAGAATCATAGATGATATGAAAATACTCCAAAAGGCAACTGATCCTACTATAATAAAAAGTAGTATTATGATACAAATATTTAATTGAACAAGTTTTCAGTAGTTGCGCAATGTTTCAAGTAGTTACAGAGTTTATGATTTCAAGACAAACAAAAATAGACTACAATGAACCATGCATGTATACAAACTGGAAACTTTTATTGATTTTTTTATTACAAACTTTTGTTTTCAGGTCTTCCTTTTGCCGTTGATAATGCCACCGGACATATCGTCCTTCAAATGAACATGCAGGTGATTTCCAACTTTATTTGTTTGTTTCATCCCTATTTTACAGTAGCCATGGCTAAGAAAAACTGCCTGCTCCATTGATACGATGGACTTTAAATAAATCAAAAGTGAGAGAAATAGCAGTCCTAGCCAAATTTAGTATTTCCCCAATGTTCCATGCCAAAAGCTGTTATCGTTGCGTCACGTTACTTCTCAAGTTTGACTTTCAAAACTGTTGAATCAGCAAATAATCATATCAAGAAATTCACTCATTAAAATATGCCGTGAAGTCCAGCTCTTCAGCCATGTTTAGCCAGTTTGAAGGGTGAATGATCCAATCGAGTTAATATGTGAGAATTTAAAGAAAGCGATGGAAAATACTTATCAACTAGGTTTCTCAGCTGTTCCATTGATTAAGAATCAGATTTTTGGAAAGACATATCCTGTTTCTTGAAGAGACAAGTTTGGCCCTCCCCCTCTCTCTTTCTGAACAGCCTCTCTTCCTGATTTCAGCTTTCCCCTGAAACTCATTCATCTTGTTAACTGATGTTACAATTCCTCAAGTCTCCCCCCTGCCTTGAGAGATTTAGTTCATTCAGCTTCATCAAAATGTCTCTCCAAATATGACAGCTTCCAACCCAAGTATGATTTTCAAGCAGCTTTATGAATATATCATGTCCTCTCCCTCTTCGGAAAAATCTTTTAATTTCCTCCTTTGAGTTCAAGAACGCGGTTCAGTCCTTCCCCTCCTGATAACCTCCTTCTCAGTATGCAGAATCAGTGAAATATGAGCCGCCCCATTTCCTTCTCATCATCTTTTGAAAAAGTCTTTTTCCAGTGGCCTTCCTTTGATGAAATTAACCATCTTGACAGCCTGGTTTAAAACCTCAGCCAACTCTTCTCCAAACGTCTTGGCTCTAACCCTCCTTGTAGGAAGCAGTGAGTTGTAATTATAGATGGATTTTCTTTCAATGAAAGACCATACTCAGTGAAGAGAGCAACCGTCATTTACAGATGCAAAAGATATCCTCTCCAGTGGTTGTAGTCTGTAATTCTTTGCAAAACATAAACTGTTCCACAATATCCCTGATGGAATGAATTTCAAATCCTCAAGCAGTTGGCATTTTCCAGCTATGGCCTCCCTCACCCCGTACTCGTCTTCTACTTGCAATGGGCGGAAAATTTCTTTTTGATTTTATCTGCTCCGAACTTTTCATTAATATCTGTTGACGTTTGCAGATATCCTGCTGATTGTGTTATTGGAAAGAGTTCGCCCAAATCTGTTACTGAGCTTACCACAACATTGTTTTCCAGTGACTGTCTCATGCAGGAATTAATTGATTTTTCACCAGTTGATGAGGCTTCATTTTCGTTAGCGACTATTAGCTCTTGTAACTCTGAAGAACGACAAGAACAGTGTTTTCTGATATTCATACCGTCCTAACCATTTTAGTAAACTTCACGCCTCTTTTTGTGCCCTTCTAACAAACTTCAAATTGGTATTGTCTATAACCTTCTGTGACCAAAACAAATATGTCTGAATTAAGGTGCGTTTGAGCTTACTAGAAACCAAAGTTCTCATTGCTGAGTGAAGCTTATTTTCCACAAACTAAACACTCTCTCTCTCTCTTATCTTCCTCATTGTTTTCGTTCAACCATATCTAAACCCATCAATATCTTTCCTTTTCTCCTCCTCTTCTCTCTCTCTCCCCATCCTGCTCCTCATCTTTATCTAATCTCTTCCCCTGGACCAGATGGACATCTCTCTGTCTCTGGAGAAGGACCTCTTCCTCCTATCCCTCCTCATCTTGCTTCTCTCTCTCTCCTCTCCCCATCTCCCTCCCAAGAGAGATGACGTTATGCAATCTTGCAATTTTTCCTGGAATCTCTCTCTCACCTTCAAAAGATCTCTTTTTCCTCCTGGTGCCTCCACACCTTTGGGAACCATCTCTCTCATCCTCATCATCCTGGTTTTATAATTTTCTTCTTGTTTACTTACTTTACTTTTTTTCATTCAGCCTACTGACTGTTCCTCATCCTCTTCCGTTTTTCTCATCATTTGCTCTGACCTCTTTCAACTTCTCCTTCTAACTACCATCCCCTCTCCTCCAAAACCTCTCTCTCTCTTAAATTTTATCTTATGCATTAAAAAATTACTCAGGAAGAATCATCAAAGTCAGTCTGTTCAGAAACGGAAAAAAACGGGTCCTGGGCAAAAGGGAGAGAAGAAAAGAAGAGAGAGAATGACCTAAAAGAGACCTGCCCTGAAAGACGTTTTTTTCATTACAATGCCCTTTTGTTTTCAAGGACGATCCATTCCTTTCCTCACCCCGTCCGTCTTCAGACGATGTCGGGGCGGAGGGAAAATGACGTCCGAAGTAAACAAGAACCGAAGAAGGGATTTCACAAGGGGGATTTCGTTCGAGTTTCTGCTTTTCATCATGCTGGACTTACTCAGTTGGCCCAAGTTTAGATTACTAAGTTACCAAAACAGGTTTTCCAGTGACTGTCTCCTGGGAATTACTTGTTTTTAAATCAAGGGGATGGCCGTTTAACGTTAGCGACCTAATTAGGTTTAGTATTTGCTGTAGAACGACGATGGAGTACTGTTATCGTTTTCTGATATTAAAGGCGTCCTACGACTGTTTTGAACTCAAAACTCCTTTTATTTGAAAAACTAATTCTTCTTTTGTCTAATTTCACATTGGTACTTGCATAACAAAAAATGTAACTGAACTGAGAATTTCCCTGAAAGCTATGTTCTCAATGCACATATATTCTCCCCCACCTCCCTGATCTTATCTTAATATCTCTCTTTAAAGCGTACTATGTAAAGAATGCTTACTCTCTCTTTAGTCCTCCTTCTTGAAGCTGCTTTATGGAAAGACTCTCTCTCCTCTAGAACTCCTGAACTGCTCATCTCATCTATCCATGAAGTATCACTTTCTCTCCTCCCTCCTCCTCTCTCTCTCTCTCTCTCCTCTCCTCCTCCTCTCAGCTCTCTCTTCTCTCTCTCATCTCTCCTCCTCCTCCTCCTCTCTCTCTCTCTCTCTCTCTCTCTCTCTCTCTCTCTCTCTCTGTGTCCTCTCCTCCTCCTCCTCTCTCTCCTCCATCCTCCTCCTCTCTTCTCTCCTTCTCATCTTGCTCCTCCTCTCCTCCTGCTCCTCCTCCTCCTCCTGCCTTCTCTCTCTCTCTCTCTCTCTCTCCCCTTCCTCCTTCCCTCTCTCTCTCTCTCCTGCTCTTCTTCCTTCTCTCTCTCTCTCTCTCTCCTCCTCCTCCTCGTCCTCCTTCCTCTCTCTATCTCTTCTCTCTCTCTCCCTTCCTCATCTTTATCTATCTCTCTCTCCCTTCCTCCTTCTCATCTCTCTGTCTCTCTCCTTCCTCCTTCTCATCTCTCTGTCTCTCTCCTTCCTCCTTCTCATCTCTCTGTCTCTCCTCCTCCTCTTGCTCTCTCTCTCTCTCTCTCTCTCCTCCTCCTCCTCTCTCTCTCTCTCTCTCTCTCTCTTTTTCCTCCTCCTCCTCCTTACAATCTCTCTCTCTCATCCTCATCATCCTGCTCCTATCTCTCTCTTCCTCCTCCTCCTTCTCATCTCTCTATTTCTCTCCTCCTCCTCCTCTCTCTCTCTCTCTCCTCCTCCTCTCTCTCTCTCTCTCTCTCTCTCTCTCTCTCTCTCTCTCTCTCTCTCTCCACAAAAAAAATTACTCAGGAAGAGAGCAACCGTCAGTCTGTTCAGAAACGGAAGAAAACGGGAAGCGGACAAAAGGAAGAGAAGAGAAGAGAGAGAGAGAAGAGAAGAGAAGAGAAAGAGACCTGCCCTGACGGAGACGTCTTCATTATCCTCAGCCCTTGCGAGCGGGACGAGGCATGGCCTCCCTCACCCCGTCCGCGTCTTCAGACGATGTCGGGGCGGAGGGAAATGACGTCCGAAGTAAACAAGTTACCGAAGAAGGGATTTCCTGAAGGGGGGATTTCGTTCGAGCGTCTGCACAGATCATGCTGGACTTACCTGGGATTGGGGAGTTGGCCCAAGTTTAGATTACTTAGGTTACCACAACACAGGTTTTCCAGTGACTGTCTACGGGGAATTACTTGTTTTTGGGGGGAAGGGGAATGGCCGTTTAACGTTAGCGACCTGATTAGGTTTGTAGTTGCTGTAGAACGACGATGGAGTACTTCAGGTTTTCTGATATTAAAGGCGTCCTACGACTGTTCTATGAACTTCAAGCCTCTTTTTGTGTTTGAATCCAACTGCTTATTCTTCTTTTGTCCTTAACTTCACATTGGTATTGTCTATAACAGGGTGACCAAAACAAACATAACTGAACTGGGGCGTTTCCCTGAAAGCTAAGGTTCTCAATGCTTAAGATTCGGGTTACTTTCCCTCTCTCTCTCTCTCTCTCTCTCTCTCTCTCCTCCTCCTCCTGCTCTCTCTCTCTCCTCCTCCTCATCTATATCTCTATCCCCTTCCTCCTTCTCATCTCTCTGTCTCTCCTCCTCCTCCTCCTCCTTCTTTTCCGATGTTAAAAAATTTGTAAATAGCTCATGTCAAAAGTCCTAATCAACCACCTCATCCTGCTACTGTCTCTCCCACCCTCCCTCTCTCTCTCTTCCTCCTCCTCCTCCTTCTCATCTCTCTCCTCCTCCTCCTCCTTCTCATCCTGCTCCTCTCTCTCTCTCTCTCTCTCTCTTTCGTCTAAAATTTTAATATATGTGGGCCCCTAGAAGGCTTAGGCCCGACCTTCGAATCGTTGATAACGAGTGTACGGGATTTTTAACGACGCGAGGAATTTCACATCTTTAAACCTTTTTTGGAAAAGAAAGAGGAGGGACGGGAGGAACCGCCATAAACCTGTCGACGGCTCCAAGGGCGCCTCCCGCAGGAGGATAGCTTTTGGAAAAGTAGAAAAAAGTAATAATTATGCGTGTGTGTGTGTGTGTGTGTGTGTGTGAGCTATCTTGTATGTATGTGTTTTACTTTTATTGTGTGATATTTTTTTGCAAAATGTGTAACCTTAGCAACCAAGGCTCATCATTACATACACTGAAGAATGGCTTCTTCAGGAAGGAGAGAGCTTTCCTTTACGCATGCGCAGTGCATCGGAGGAGGGAAACCGCCAATGGAAACACATCAGCAGAAAATAAAGCAGGAATATGGGAAAACAAAATAGAATTGAAAGAGAAACAAGTAAACAATGCACCGAAGTCTATCCGGCGCGATCGGGTTTTCTGTACAGCGTATAATCAAGGCCACCGAAAATTGATCTATCTTTCGGTGGTCTCGGTATAATGCTGGATGAGCCGCGGCTCATGAAACTTTAACCACGGCCCGGTGGTGGCCTATTTTATATCGTTGCCAGAAGCACGATTATGGCTAACTTTAACCTTACACAAAATAAAAACTACCGAGGCTAGAGGGCTGCAATTTGGCATGTTTGATGATTGGAGGGTGGATGATCACCATACCAGTTTGCAGCCCTCTAGACTCAGTAGTTTTTAAGATCTGAGGGCGGACAGAAAAAGTGCGGACAGAATAAAGTTCGGACGGACAGACAAAGCCGGAACAATAGTTTTCTGTTACAGAAAACTAAAAAGCAGGAAACAGCAGCAGCGCGACAAATAACAACGGATAACTCAGTACCAACCTAAAGATATTTCGGGCGAGTTTTCCCCACGCCCACGACCAGTTTTCAGAGCCCAGCACTGGGAAGGGAGGACACCACAGTCAGTGGCGCGGCTCTCGAAAAACTGACCGCGATCTCCTGAAACGCCGGGTATATATATAACAAACCTTGTTTAAACGTCATTCAGACGTCATTTGATCGTGGCCTAGAGACCGGAAAAAGTTATAAAAACAACAATTGGAAACACAATGCTAACAATGGATAATATTTATAAAAATATGCGCACTGTCCCAGAAGGTGAATTTCTATGCAGGTTAGCCTCTAAAAATGTGCGCCGTATTTGACGGGGATACTCATGCAAATCATTCCTACCTTAATTCACTAACATATGGATCCATTTCTGGCAGGATATTTCAAGTGTTTACGTTGTAAGCAATACATAAGCAACACGCCTTCGAAGGAGGCTGGATCTGTCCTTCAGATCCAGTCACACATATTAACAAGCAAGCTAGAGAATATATCCTGCGCATGATTGATTAACCATTTGAAATTAAAATGAAAGGCTGATGTATGGAAATCACCATCGTCAACACCGCCACCGCCAGGATGGAACCCACAGTTTAAATAAGGGGTAACCTTTGAGGATGCCATGAACAGATGGGCGGCCAGATATATATATATCTCAGCTCCCACAAACGAGATCATTACAATGCTTCGAAACCTGCGCCCCCGTAAGGTGGGTGGTGCAATCAGTGCACCTCACGCGGTGCACAGTAGGCATTACTTAATGTTCTTTGCAGCGTGAGTTCGCCCTGTAGCTGCAACCCCTTTCGTTCCCTTTACTGTACCTCCTTTCATTTTCTCTTTCTTCCATCTTACTTACCACCCTCTCCTAACAAATGATTCATAATGCAACTGCAAGGTTTTTCTCCTGTTACACCTTTCAAACTTTTACTGTCAATTTCCGTTTCAGCGCTGAATGACCTCACAGGTCCCAGTGCTTAGTCTTTGGCCTCAATTCTATATTAAATTCGAAATCTGCTCTTGCAAATCCCTAAGAAGCTGCAGATGTGTATTCGTGACGATGACGAAAATTTGAGTCATCGACAGACTGAAATGATTCCTGTTGTCACAATCCAAAAATCAAAGGAATGAACAGCTGGCAAATCAGAACAAGAACAGTTACTGATACTGCCCTAAAATGGAAAACTGCAGTGTCTGCAAAATTTTCGAAATTGAGATTTGCCACCTATTGGGCTCGTGAAACACTAATATACACAAGTTACTGCATTTTCAGAATGGTTCTTCAGTGTTTATTTAGGGGGTCCCATTTGCAGTATCTGCAAAATCAGTAGTAAGGCAAGGGAAAACTGCAGTATCTACCGTTTTTCTCAGTTTTGTATTTTTGCAGACACTGCAGTCTTCCATTTTAGGGCAGAATAAGCATTACACTGATGAAATCTGTAACATTACCAGGAGGAGAATTTGCAAGTGTAGCTGAATTTTAAAGAGAGGTAAAAAAATGACACCTGGTTCGAATGCTGTCCAAAAGTCAGCTAAAAGATGGAGATGGCTTGAGAAGTTTCCATGAAACTGTAGTTATATGTGTGGTTCCTCTTCATTCATGCCCCCCGCAACTGTGTAGATTTAAATTGCTTGTTTACAGTTACTCTTTCATAACAAGCTTTATTTTAATTGCTGGGGAGTCGACTAAAGTCGACTAAAAAATAAAAGCACCACAAGCATTGCTTCAGAAATGCTAACTCTATTATGTTCAGTTTAACCTCGTCATTTTGAAAAGTAATGTTGTTCTTGAATTAAATGCTAATTGTCTATATTTTCGAGTTAAAAGATCTGCGTTCTGTCTACATGCAAACACCGACATTTTGTGATTCTGCCAATATTCCCTCTGAATTCCTGTGCAAGAGTTACGCATACCAAATATTGTGGACGTTCTAAACACTATTCAGGTATTTCAGTGAAAATTTAGTAATTCTCATCGTCTGTTCTTTTTAAAGGGGCCACACCCTTTAGAGGAAACAGCTTAATGCCCAGTATATATATATATATATATATATATATATATATATATATATATATATATATATATATATAATGTATGTATATATATATATATATATATATATATATATATATATATATATATATATATATATATATATATA
Source organism: Macrobrachium rosenbergii (assembly GCF_040412425.1). NCBI lineage: Eukaryota > Metazoa > Arthropoda > Malacostraca > Decapoda > Palaemonidae > Macrobrachium > Macrobrachium rosenbergii. The sequence continues at coordinate 108,517,488 of NC_089752.1, forward strand.
TGTGTGTATGTATCTGCATGTATTTGCGTGGTGCGTTTGTGCGAACATTCTAAATCATAAACAGATATAGGCTTTGTTTAATAGGTCCCGGCAGCTTATTTAAAACGAATAAGGTTTAAGATAGCAGAACAGATAGAAAATAATTTCCAGAGTGTAATTTTGCACTATTCATTGTTGCCTTTTAATGGACTTTCATTTCTAAAATCTTCTATCGTAGTATAGGAGAAATCTAAACGAAATAGACAGCTAACAAAAGCCTCTCGCCCCCCCCCCGCGCAAAAAATGTTTAGACAACCTTGAGGACAAGTTTACGAGAGAGAAAGAAAGGTAAAATTCTATAACAGGAATAATAATTCCCTATTCCAAAGAATGGTCAATAATAATTCCCTTTTCCTAAGAATGGGAAATAGTAATTCCCTATCCCTAAGGATGGAAAAATAATAATTCTCTGCTCCTAAGGATGGGAACAGTAATTCCGTATTCCAAAGAATGGGAAATAATAATTCCCCATTCCAAAGAACGGGAGTTAATAATTCCCAATTCCTAAGAATGAAAAAAATAATTCCCTATTCCAAAGAATGGGAATAATAATTCCCCATCCCTATGAATGGCAAAAATCAATTCCCTATTCCAAAGAACGGGAAATATTAATTCCCTCTTCCTAAGAACGGTAAAATAACAATTCCCTATTCCTGAGAACGGGAATGGAGTGGCCGAGGAGGACTCCGAGACCAGCACCCACCATCTCAATCGGGAATTCGGTTCTTGGCCAAGAAAAGTGTCGACGGGGGTGAACAACAAAGTTAGGAAAACAATGTGGCTGTTCGAGTCGGCGGCGCGATGCCGAACAACTTTCCCTGTAATCTCGAGATAAGACAGTCGCCGTCTTTAATATTTAGTTTTCGAAGTAGTATCGCCGAACTACAGTTTGTCAGAGACCGTATTAACTTCGGCCCGGCGGCGGATTAATGGGAAGAAAGCAAATACCAGTGACGGGAGGTGGTTCGTTTCATAAGGGGAGCATGAGGGTTGTTGTGTATGTACAATTTATATATATATAATATATATATATATATATATATATATATATATATATATATATATATATATATATATATATAATTAAATGGCCACAATGCCTTCTTAACTTCTCGAATTCTTCGCGCTTTTTTGGATACGCTTGTCACTACAAAGCCTTAAGATCCAAGTGCAAGAAATATGAAGAAATTATGATGAAGCGTATCCAAAAAAACGCGAAGGGTTCGAGAAGTTAAGAGGGCATTGTGGCTATTACAATTACACATGTATTGGTAAAAAGTGGCCAGTAGATTCTACATTATATATATATATATATATATATATATATATATATATATATATATATATATATATATATATATATATATATATATATATATATATATATATATATATATAAAAACAGCAAGACTTTTCATACGCTAGCCTACTCACCGGAAGGACCTCGTCCTCCCAAGAATCTTGAATTCACACTGATTGCAAGGCAAATACGCCGCTGTGTTGGCCTTAACGAGCACTCAGTGACCTTGGATGTCCATAAAAATGAAGCACAAGGATGAAACGTTAAGTGCTAGACAATTACGAACTGGGAGGCTACAGTAGTGTTTGGAGGACGAGATTGGCAAACACTCGAATCGCTGGTAAGTAGTCATAGGTAGCGCTCTAAGCCAGCAACAAAAGGCTGAGTTAGCTAACATTACATAACTCGAGAGAAGAGTAAACAACTTACTGTGCTGCAAACAGCCCCACTAAGGGAAAATGAAGCCGAGAACAATGGCAAATTTCTCTTGCTACGGACCTGCTACAAAAAACAAAAGGTTTCTGAAAGATCACACAAAATACCGCGAAATACATTTTACGAGAAACTAACGAAAAATGAGTAGCGAAAGACGCAGAGACAAGTCGGTTTAGATTTAAACCAGCAAAAAAGTGGCGAGGCTAAATGAAACGGAACGACAAAATATAGAAATAAATATTTGAGAGCAGCTTCAGTGATCCTTTGCTACGAACTGAACAACACGGCAGCTCAACGACGAAATTAAACTGGAGAACATCGCAATCTACAACTGTTTCCTGTCATCCGCATGACACACGTTTATTAAGACACACAAACACACACGTTTAGTGTGCGTACGTGCTCATCTTACCATATGCCACGAACTGTCTACTACACTAAGAAAAAATTCGTGTTCGTAATTGAATAACGCAAAAGCCTCCGACACTACACCCTCTAGCCATTTCACTCCGTAGGCTTAAAAGAGAGAGAAACTGTATCACTGTCATTTCCAGTTGCTTCCTCGTCGTGCTTATAGCCACTTCTTCCATGGACTGTAACTGTGATTATACTGCAAGGGGGTTTCTTTGTAATTATATCTGATGGTTATCAGTTTAGTGACTTGCTACGTAATGAATCTTCTAATTTATGTCGTTACCCGTGGTAACGAATCTAGATTCTGCTGTTTTCCGGTAATTGTTGCGTCTAGGAATTTCCCCATGCATTTAAGAATCCCCGCGCCGCGTACTGTAGGCATTTTTAAAGGGCGTTTGAAGCGTCCCTCCGACCCCTAGTTACCCCTACTTTCAGCCATTTACTTTACCTCCATTCCTACTTACTTTCTTCAATCTTGCTCTCTAACTTCCCTAACTATTACTTCTCATTGCAACTGCAGGGATTTTCTCCTAGTTCATCCTTTACATCCTTGTACTTCCTTTCCTTTATTTTCAGCATCTCTTTATCTTGCTGGCCAACCACTCTAACTCCCTCTTGTCACTGTCTTAAGCGCTGAATGTCCGAAAGTGCCCCAGTGCCTGGCACAACGGCCAAAGTTTCATAAAATCATATCAGTCGATACACTGAAATAGGGAAGGTGATGTTAGTACACTCTGTAAAACTCCCACGTGAAATAGCAACTGACAGAACATAATGATTAGCTTCTGAAGATGTATAATTTGCTATCAGAGTTAACTTCTAATAAAATACTAAACCAATCCCTGCCTTAAAACCGCTAACAGGTTCCACAGAAATATCAGGGTTGAAACTTCCCTTTCATTATCACATTTTTCATCGTAATTCTTTTATTCTGTGGTAACGAATATCAGCAATTTAACGAGTTAATTGCCATGAAAAGACTTAACATTATTTCGGTAAACTGTCATTAGCTAAACAGAATGGGCGCTAAAACAAAACACAACACACGCACACACACACACACACACACACACACACACACACACACACACACACACACACACATATATATATATATATATATATATATATATATATATATATATATATATATAAATATATATATTTGTGTATATGCATTTGTGTACTTTGCCGCAATCGCGTTATCAATCATGTTATACGTTTTTCAACACGCAGCGATATTTAATTAAAGAAGATGGTTTAAGAGCCGTGTCTACATCATTACATTTCAGTAATTTACCTGTGAATTTCAAGAACACAATAATATATACATCTACATGCGTGTGTGTGTGTGTAATCTCTAAATGGTCAGTGTATTTTAGAAATAATCTGTCGACTCACTAACTGCACATGTAATGTCTTACAATTAAATGTAAAAATCTAATTAAACTTAGCCTCAAATAATGGTTTTGCCGTACCGCAGTGATGGAATGAGATAACCACAAATACATCATATCTAATAAATGATGGACGAATCTAGCAAGGATAACAATAAATAAAATAAGTCAGTGACAAGAAACCTCCTCTCAGACAGCGCCGAGACACGAGATGTTAATGACACTCCGAACGAATGTTTCTTTTCAAATGGAAATGTTTCCGAGACGAAGCTCCACTAATAACAATTTTACTCTGGGCTGAGTGGTCGCGGGAGAGCGCTTTATATCCTGAATTCTCCCGCGCCCGCCTAGTTTCTGGCCATTAGCGATCGTCGCGAGTAATTCTGCATTTCGGTCACCAACAAACATCGCAGTTCTTTCTGAGGAATGTATTTTAATGTATTTTATTCCTTATTTAACTTGCTTCTGGGTAAAAAAGCCATCCTGTGTTGTTTCTGCATACTGATTTATGACCGTGGTTATGGAATTCTCGCAAATTTAGACTAATATCATTTCTTGAGCTACTTATTCTTCCAGCTTCGGCATTCCTCTTTGGGCTCGCCCTCGAAGTCCCAGCTAGACTCAGTATGTAAAGGAACAATTAGAGAAGAACCACTAGGCGTATCTCGGAGACAGTAAATAGTATCAACTATATATTTTTATACATTGCTTTTATAATACTCTTATCTGGTGTTTTGTCTGATATTAGGTTCACTCACAGATCCGTTAGTCTCATAATCTCATTCTGAGCCCGTCTCTTTGTCTCGTAATTCATCTTTGACTTTAAATTGTCTGTTACTGATTTCCTCTTAATTCCTCTCTGTCTCCTGTTCACATTTCCACCCTCTATAACCCCTTTTTATAAGCCTTTTCTCCTCTAGATGTGGCTGCAATCTCTTTTAGTCTCAATCTGATTGTCTTTGTTCAACTTGATTCGCGCCACAAGCGATAAACGTTTTCAAACCTTCAGTCCTTTTCCATATCTACAGTTTTCTGTTGCATGTGCCTTTGCTACGCTGCAGCTTAGATTTCACCTTCTACTTTCTTCATTCTGTATTTCCCTTTACCTCCTTTTACTTCTTCCTAATGAACACCATATTCCTTGGAAGCTTGAATTTCAAGTCAGTGGCCCCTGTGGTGGGCTTGTTCCATATGAATAGGGTTCATCTTCTGAATAATATCATTATTGCTGCTTGCCAAGGTTGAATTCCTCTCTTAACCTCTGTGCATATATACCTTTATCACCTTTTCTAGCAAGGTTCTCGTTCTGGTCAGCTTTCTTCTTTTCTTTTTCCATCTTTTTCCTTCGTCCTGCCTTTCCTTCGTCGCGAGTTTCAGAGTATTTTTGTCACCTTTAGATTATGGTCACAGTCTGTATCTGCTACAGGAGACGCTTCTCCAGTCTTTCACTTCGTTTATTCACCTTTGTCTTACCAAGATGCAATCAGTTTGATGCTTCTTAATCATGTAGCTGTTTGATTGTTATGTCGCTAATCCATATTTGATTACTAATTAATTTTTAGTAATCATTTATAACTTAATATTTGAGAGTCTCATACAGCCACGTGTAGGTTATTGACAAGACAGTCATATAATAGCCACATCTTACGAACTTAGCACTAGGCTATGTAGGTGGCCATGGAGTCATCTTGATTTAAGTACTGAAAGTAAATTCGACAGGAATATGTATAGCAGAGTCGAATTCAACTTATATCTCCTTTGGTAGCTTAGTGGATGAGTCAACTGGCTTCCTCTGTATCAAACCTAAAAGGTGTAGGTTCGAATCCTAGCCAGCCTGAAGCATTTATCATATATAATTCCCTTTGCACACATGTTCTTCCCTAAGTGAAGTGAATTCGATATTAAGCGCATTTGTGGTTTATATATATATATATATATATATATATATATATATATATATATATATATATATATATATATATATATATATATATATATATATATATATATATATATATATATATATATATATATATATATATATATATACACATACATATTTCCGCTAAAAAATCACAGTAGATGCGCGTGACTTCAGTGTATAAGTTGGATTCGCTTATATATATATATATATATATATATATATATATATATATATATATATATATATATATATATATATATATATATGCACGAAGGAGCATATTGATATGAAAATGAGTACATCACTTTAATAAAATGATCTTCTCAAGTCCAGACACATTATTCATATTAAGCGTTCCAAAATGGAGTATAAATTCTTCCAAAAAATATTTCATACAAAACTGAACTTCTTTTCCCGTCAGCATGTCCATGAAATACATTCGGGTGAAGACAATAATGATAAAACTATATTATTTATCTTTGCGTAGCGTAACCATCTCGTTTCTGACATGACATCTGGTTAAGTGTTACCGAAAAAAAAAACAAGTAAAAAATGCGCCGAAGTTTCCTCGGCGCAATCAAGTTTTCTCTACAGCCGCTACAGCTTATAATCAAGGCCACCGAAAATAGATCTATCTTTCGGTGGTCTCGGTATCGCTGTATGAACCGCGGACCATGAAGATTTAACCACGGCCCGGTGGTACCCTATATCATTGCCAGAAGCACGACAATGGCTAAATTTAATCCTTACATAAAATAAAAACTACTGAGGCTAGAGGGCTAAAATTTGGTATGTCACATGACTGGAGGGTGGATGATCAACATACCAATTTGCAGCCCTCTAGCCTCAGTAGTTTTTAAGATCTGAGGGCGGACAGAAAAAGTGCGGACGGACAGACAAAGCCGGCACAATAGTTTTCTTGTACAGAAACTAAAACAAGAAGATTTTCTTAGTAAACCATCCTGATTATTTATTTGGTCTTTCTTTAAGGGCATTTGTTACAGTCGTTGGCGTTCAGAAAGATAGTCTTGACGGACGTCCCACAGATGACAGGACGGATCTTGAGTTGCAGGAAAACGGCAGCGTCCTGCTGATTGCTGAAGCAAGCGCTGGTGAGTCCTTCACTTCGCGAGGCCGTTGGGTGGACGGGATTACTGCACAGGTAGTGCCAGAAGCCCCCGCCCTGCGTGACAGCGCAGTTTCCTGACGGAGGAAGGTTTTACAAGTAGAAGCAGTTGGTCAGGTAGCTGCGTCTCTAAATTCTGGGCACAGAAGTGCCGCCAACTTTTCCCGATTGGTTTTCGAAGGCGAGAGGGTTTCAATGGAAAATTTTATTGATGTATTTTTGTGTTAGGTCAACTACTTGCATTCTACTAAACATGTGTTTTTAATTCAGTGAGCTTTTTATATTCAACAGATTTCAATAGCTGTTACATAAATTATGAAGGAAGCGAAATTCATAAAATTCTTCAGAACGATTACGAAACTATCCCAAAGCGACCAATGCACTCAAGCACACACAAACACCAAACACTTGCTTTTCTGCTTTCTTTTTTTATACTTTTCCTCGGTTAACTGAAGGATTTTCAGTGGGCAAGACGAAAAGACAATATGGCCTATAAACGCAAAAATTCTGTGACGCTTTCAGAGAGTATCTGGTTTTACTTACATTTATAAAAATTTCAAGACCCTGGGGAAAAGATTACCTGTCGTTTCGTCATAGTCCCTGTCGTAAGTGGTGAAGAACCGTCCATTAACGTTTGGGAGACAGTTGGATCTTGAGGTGCTTTCATCTGAGTACGCGGACAAGGAAAGTCTAAACCTACAAAAAAAAAAAAAAAAAAAATTAGAATTATTATACTCTCAACATGTTATGTTGACGAGTTTGAAAAGATATTTTTGCATGAATTAAGTGTGGCTCTCTATTCCAGTTCTGTTACTAGGCTTAACTAAGTCTTGCGTGATGGCAGAATTATCTCTTCAGAGAAAAGTGATTAAATCACTTATGAAATGCAAAGGAGTGAAGGGAATTTTGCACTCTGGAAGCGAATGACATTTAAGATTGATCACTGTATGCTCTACTATCCGTGCGAGTGTCATGCCTGGAAAATAAAATGGAAGACGAGGCAGTGGTGGCCTCTTCCTTTAAAAGTAATAAAACTTCAGAAATCTTTCCAACATAACATCTACAAAGACAAAAGCAGAGGACAGCTACGCTTCAGCTCACTAATTTTTTTTTTTTTTTACTGCAATTTCTAGGAAAATGCTGTCGGACGAACCTCAGTGGACACCCAGAAGAAGTTCCAGGCTCCAAATTTGACGTCACATGAGCCGATTTATCCCTGCGCTTACCTGTCGACCTCAGTGGACACCCTGAAGAAATTCCAGGCTGAAAATTTGACATCACCGGAAGCCAGGTGGGCGTCCATGCGAAGGGCGTATTCCCTGCTGGAGGTCATTGTATGGAGGTGCGCATTACCTGGGAATGGTAGAAACTGATCGATAACTCTGCTTGCAAAGGAAAACGGGAGATAATTAAGTGCAGGTGATGAGAATGCAGCAATCAGAGGCTACAATTTATGGACTTTTCAGCTTGTTCAGTCCACGAACTTCCCTTTATGACTTGAAGAATAAATGTCTTGTCATCTGATCGCTCAGGAATGTCGGTTAAATGATTAAAAAAATTAAACATCTTAATATCAAAATCTTTTGGATCTATTAAAAATTCTAGCGTTATTTCTTTTTGTTGCTGACATCTACTCTGTCCTTACTAAACCAATTTAAATTTTTATCGTAATGGAGCTTTTTAGGCATGAGACTATTTGCTAGTACGAACAGGTTCTTTAAAAACGACTTAAGAAGATGTGCTGTTTTCTGTCTCAAAATGAAGCATTGCAGCTTTTGGAGTTAAATGGGCATTCACTTCCTTACCCAGCCAAAATTCTCCCGAAGCGTCACCAAATCCAGACCTGTATTCACTCCAGGACCTGTTAAAGCCCAGGGGAACATCGGCAGGTTGTCTGGTCATGAACACAGTCCATCCTCCACCGTCGGTCTCCATGTCACAATAGACTCGGAGAGGTTCACTGCATAAACACCTGTCACAGTAAGATGAGCTTGAAATTCCAACAAAGCCTGTCTTACCCATGGCTCGACAGGATACATAAAGGGGCTTTACTTTACGTAACAGTTGAATTTGAATGCTATCTTAACTGACTCTCTCTAATGCGAAAGTCATATTTTAGAAAATGCTTTATTGCATGGCAGGTTATTTTTACAGGCAATTCCAGTCGAATCACATCACACTAACTTCGTGAAATTAACTAAATTAAAGTTGGTGTACTTGTTTTTCAGTGTTCCCAAGTAAGGCCACGATTGAAATGAAGGGAAGGTAGGACAATTGAACTCACGTGAAGGGATAGATCTCGTAGATTCCACTCCTGTTGGCGCCCATGACGAAGTGGTCTGCGCAGTCAGCAGGTCTGGAATCATGAAAATATTGCAACCCTCAACTTGATAAACAAAAGCTTGCAAGAATAATTATCAAGAGAAATCTTAGGTGATCACGTTAATATTCATCTTCATGTACAAATGAAAAAGAAGCTAATATATGCTTGTGAATCTAATTTTAAAAAAGGAGGCGTTTTGCCGCTATTTTGTAAGATGTACGTGATTGTTATACCTACAGCTAATGTGAAAAGTCTCTGTGTTTCACCATAAAAGCAGTTTCTGACTAAATGTACCTTTGCTGTCAGTCTATGGCACCTTTGGGTGACAGGTCTGTGGTATGATCAGGTCTGCTTGCAGGTTTAGACATTAAATTTTGTAGAAGGTTGAGAGTTGTCGAAAAGTGAAATAAAGGATTAGGTTAAAAGATCAGGACACACTCAGCCTTCCACCTTTCTCAATAAGATAGAAGACGTAATAAAAACTCTTAATGAATACTTTCTGATGAAATAAACACGAAAGCTGAGAAAAGATGGACAGACTTGTGTCGCTTATCACTACCGATTTAATCTCTATATCAATGACTCCTTCCAAGTTAATCTTAAAGTTAAAAGTTAAAGTCCTCCTGGGCATCTGTAGGCTCATAGGGCAGGCGCTGACCTCCTGTTTCTTAGGCCTACAGCCAGTGGGGGGACAGGTCCCAATGCCAATGACATGTGGCCAGTGTGTTGCTATACCCGCTGTTTAACTCCCCAGCCCGAGGGCTGGTACCTATTCTCCTACTGAACCTCTTGGGTTTTTTCAGACCGTTAGGTTGACGGGCTGCCGGATTTTTGCAGTAGCGCAGTCCGAGCCATCAGTGAGCGGCAGGATTTGAACCCCGCCCCTCTCAACTAGTAGCCGAGAATCATACCACGGCGACACCATGGCTGATTTAGATACCCAAAATCTGCATTGGTCGTCAACATCGAAGACTCATTTTATTTTTGTCAAACTATTCACTAGTTAACAAATACTTTAACCTTACCCTACCCGTACAAAATTTTCCTCACCTGGTGTTCCCAATCCTTCCGTCACTCGGTGCTCTGTCGATCACGCTGAAAGGAAGGAATCAGGATTCATGGATGAGAATGACTTATGAGGAGGGATTTATCAAGAACCGAATGAACAAAAAATTAAGCATACCTTAGTTTAACCGGACCACTGAGCTGATTAACAGCTCTCCTAGAGAGGGCTGGCCCGAAGGATCAGATTTATTTTACGTGGCTAAGAACCAATTGGTTACCTAGCAACGGGACCTACAGCTTATTGCGGAATCCGAACCACATTATAACGAGAAATGAATTTCTATCACCAGAAATAAATTTCTCTAATTCTTCATTGGCCTGTCGGAGAATCAGACGCGGGTCCAGCAGAGTGCTAGTCGAGAACGATACCAACCCGTCCAATGAGGAACTACCAAATGAACAGACGAGCTGGAAGGTACATGAGTGGATAGAGAATGAGGGAAAAATGGCATTAAAGGAATAAAACAAGAAAATAAAAGATCATAGAAAGAGAATGTTGGTCGATATGGGGCGAGTACGAACAGGCAATTGAGAAGAAGCCGGTTAATAAATAAGATAATGGTAAAGAGAGAAATGATGAAAAAGTAAGAGGAAGAAGAGGAAAATATCATCATAATAATATTTTTATTCACTTAATTTTCAGAGAAACAATTTTACTAATGTAATACCATTTTGAGCGGAAAATAATTTTATTTTGAAATATGACAACCTCAACATAAACATATATTATTATTATTATTATTATTATTATTATTATTATTATTATTATTATTATTATTCAGAAGATGAACACTGTTCATTTGGAACAAGTCCATGAGGCCATTGACTTGAAATTCAAGCTTCCAAAGAATATGGTTTTCATTCGAAAGAAGTAACAGAAGGTATTGGGAAATACAGAGACAGAAGATCCCTTATTAGAAAAACAGATCAATTAAAAATACATAAAAAATAAATAAAAATGTAATTAAAATATCAAAATACAAGGAGAATAATATTAGGTCAGTAAGGCATTGCATCTTCGCTTGAACTTCTGAAGTTCCAATTGCTCTACATCCTCAGCAGGAAGGTTGTTCCACAGTACAGCACTGTGAGGAATAAAGGACCTCTGGAACTGAGAAGTTCGACAGCGAGACACATTTACTGCATATTGGTGCTTCTGCTGTTCAGCGAACCTGGTTGCTCTCGGTAGGTGAAGGGGATCAGGGATCAACTGCGAATGTGAAAGGTCCCTGGTGAAATACAACTTATGAACAAGTGACAAGCAAGAGACCCTCTGTCGATGGTCCAAGTCATAACTACCACTATTAGGAAACAGAAATCTATCGCCACGAACGATTGTGTCTAAAAGAGATAAAGATCTCTGGCAGAAGCAGATATCCACACCGGAGAACAGTATTCCAGCAAAGGAAGGTCAAATGACCTAAAAACAGGTTGCACTGATTTTATCACTGTTAAAAATATATGAGGCCTTACGAACTGATTTTAATGCGAATTGATGTATGTATATATATATATATATATATATATATATATATATATATATATATATATATATATATATATATATATATATATATATATATATATATATATATATATATATATATATATATATATATATATATATATATATACTACTTTGTATATTTATTATTATATATATCTATATTATATATATATATATATATATATATATATATATATATATATATATATATATACATATATAAATATTTATATATATATATATATTATTATACATATATAATCATATATATATATATTACTTTTATTTTATATATATATATATATATAGATCAATTCGCATTAAATCAATATGGA
>NC_089752.1:108534352-108546852 GCF_040412425.1 Macrobrachium rosenbergii
AAGACATCAACCCTGACATCACAACTGCGGCTCCCGATGCTTACCTTTACGTCCGCAGAGACAGACAGACAGACATATAGCAAAGCAGCCAACAAAGACTGTAATCGAACAACGAAGACAGACTCAGGGTCACAAGTGGCGCTCGACACTGACGCGGTGTGATCCTGAATGAGGTATCCTGCGCTTGATTAGGATGTGGTGTCGTAGTCTTCTCCGCTATCATGGGATTCCGTTGGTTGCTATGAAAACGAGTATTACGTAGGGACCCTTGTTCAAATGCGAACGGTTTGGATTGCGCAACACGTACAAAAAAGCTGTTCTGATAAACAGCTGTGGACAAAGATTATGTTACACCATCAACAGCATAACAATACAAAACATATTAAACACATTATTCTGATAAAAGAATTTCAAGTTGTGGACGGAAATTACATATGAAAAATATCACCCTGTGGCAAATTGATTTGCATTTACATCTTACTTGAAACTCGGGGGCTTCGAACGAAGAAAAGTGTTTACACGAATGGAAAGTCATATTAACCTTTGCTTAGATTCCAGCATCCGCCTTTAATAATAAATGTTGCTAATCCCAATGTTGTGCTAACATTTTGTATACTATCCCCATATGAAGAGTGTAATATTCTAATGACTCACAAAGGCATCTGTCAACTAGTTTTACATTTGATTCATACAAATTATAAAAAATGATTTACTGACGTGCAAAAATGCCGTTTTTCTATGTATTTTTTTTATTTATTAATCTGTTAACTTATCTGTTTTTCTAATAATTGATCTCTTTCCATATTTCCCTTTACCCTCTGGTACTTCTTACGAATGAACACCATAATATTCTTTGGAAGCTTGAATTCCAAGTCAATGGCCCCTGTGGGCTTGTTCCACATGAATAGGGTTCATCTCCTGAATAATAATAATAATAATAATAATAATAATAATAATAATAATAATAATAATAATAATAATAATAATAACAAGATATCCTGTACAGATAGGAATAAATGCAAAATGCATCTTCCTTTCCGTTCTCGACACATTTGCTAAACTGATGTAACGCATCATTGCATTTGAATTTCTATATTTCAAAACGCTACGGGTTCGTCATTTCTGTCATCATGCGTTTCATGACATTTATGGCATAATGTCAAACGACTCTCTCCATATCTGGAATTATAATTACGATGCCAAACGATTCCCTTCATTTCTGGAATTGCTGTTACGATGCCAAACGGCTCTCTTCATATACGGAATTACAATTATGATGCCAAACAACTCTCTTCATTTCTGGAATTGCTGTTACGATGCCAAACGATTCCCTTCATTTCTGGAATTGCTGTTACGATGTCAAACGATTCTCTTCATTTCTGGAATTGCTGTTACGATGCCAAACGGCTCTCTTCATATCTGGAATTGCAAGTACGATGCCAAACGGCTCTCTTCATATCTGGAATTGCAATTACGATGCCAAACGACTCTCTTCATATCTGGAATTGCAATTACGATGCCAAACGACTCTCTTCATATCTGGAATTGCAATTACGATGCCAAACGACTCTTTCCATTTCTGGAATTGCAATTACGATGCCAAATGATTCTCTTCGTTTCTGGAATTGCAATTACGAGGCCAAACGACTCTCTTCATATCTGGAATTGCAATTACGATCACAAACGATTCTCTTCATTTCTGGAATTGCAATTGCGATGCCAAACGGCTCTCTTCATATCTGGAACTGTAATTATGCCCAGATACTTTTAGTAACTTGAGAACTTTCCATATTTTATTTCAATCTTCGTCTTCTCTTGTTCTATGCCAGACGTTACTTTTCTCACATCAATATGAATTTGTTAATAAAAAGACGCGGCTTGTGAATATTTCCTAAACCAGGATCAATTTTGGGTATTTCATGTTACCTTATCCACTGAGTCTAAATATATATATATATATATATATATATATATATATATATATATATATATATATATATATATATATATATATATATATATATATAAACATTAAAATAATCATTAAGAATGAATCAGAGACGAAGTCAAATAATTTCTTATAGTTACTACTGAATATATTTTTTTGCTTTTTAAAAACAAGATAGAAATTTCGGTGAATTTGATTTGGAACTGGAATATAAAATTTACGCCAAAGGCCAAGCTCTGGGACCTATGAGGTCAATCAGCACTGAAAGGAAAATTGAGAGTAAAGAAGGTTTGAAAGGTGTAACCTAGCAGTTGCACTATTTATCAATTGTTAGGAGAGAGTGGAAAGGAAGATGGAAGAAAGAAAATATGAACAGAGGTACAGTAAAAGGAATGAAACGGGTTGCAGCCAGGAGCCGAAGGGACGCTGGAAAGAACTTTAATAATGCATACACTGCGCTGCGTGAGGTGTACTGTTGGCACTACCCCCATACGGGGCAAATTTAATATGACTCTTCTAATAAACTGACGAGGCGATGGCTGTATTCACATTTTACTAGCCGAATAAATTTGATTTATGAGAGAACCTTAATATGACTTATCTTTGGAAACATACTGTAGGATCTCAGACCATCTGAAATTATTTAAATTCTAATACAACATTTTGATTGAGGAAATAAAAAAATCTTCTTATTACTTCCAATCATTTTAAAACAACTTCCATATAATACTCCCTCTCACTCTCCCTCCCACCCTACTCTCTCTCCCTCTCTCTCTCTCTCTCTCTCTCTGTAAGGGTTTCATGGCGATGCAGAAACTAACATATAAGATGACAATGTGACTTTTCGTTTTCGTTACAATACTCGTGCTCTTAAAATAACCTGATCAGGACGTGATTGTGCAACTCATGGGTTCTCTCTCTCTCTCTCTCTCTCTCTCTCTCTCTCTCTCTCTCTCTCTCTCTCTCTCTCTCTCCTTATTTTTATGTAATTCACTCGCATATTCTAATTTTCCTCCCACAAATTTTCTTGTTGAATGACTCAAGGAAAAGTTTCTTAGATTTCATAAATGAATTCATACAGATTTTTCTTTACATGAAAATGTTTATGTAAGCTTGGAAAGATCGAAAAGCATAAGAAAATCGTTACCACCTGAATATCATCATACATCTGGCAACAGTTTCAATCAGTCGATGTTTCCGTTCGTCTGTGTCTTTTACGAAATACGTTACGCAGACTTTCGATATGCTTGCCGCAGGATACGTTTCAGACATCCTGTTGAAGCGATAGAGCCTAAGAGTTCTATGAAGGGGTCCTTTCCTATCTAATTTTATTAAAGAAAAAAATGCTGAGTAAAACATTAGATTCTCATTTTTTTTTTCATCTGCTAATGAACATACCTTAGGTGCACATATGCCCTTGCTTTTACATATTTAACCCATTTTTTTGTAAATTGTTACATTTTAATATCAACTGTCAATCATTTTTCATCTGCCACACTGACGCTCATTCATTCCTCGGTAAGCTACTTTCGGAGATATTTAGGTAAATGTAATTAGTTCTGTTTTTTTCTTATCTAATCACTGTCTTCGCCTTTCTGGAAATCATTTTCATCGTGAACATAACGAATTCAGTAAAAACATTTACGCTTCCTTTCGCTATTCTTTTTGCCACTTACGACGAATCTTTCAGTTTATTTACTGATGTAAACGAATTTTTCTATCTATGGTGCATCGCTATATTAAGACCGGAAATAATTAATAAAAAGCCACAGCAATGTAAATGAGAGACTGTATTTAAAAAAAAAAAAAGGTTAAAAACAGGGAGCTTTTGGCTGAAGAGGACCGTTGTGCAAACGCTCGAAAGCTCCCCCCCCTTTTTTTTTTTCCTTTTTTTGTATTTTGGAAAAATGCAGTCTCTCGTTTACATTATTGTGGCTTTTTACTCATCAAACGAGTTTTTGTATTTCTGTCCTTAAATCTGACGGAAAGAAAATACAGCACCATCTGAAATTTAATTTTGGAACATGGACGACAAGAACGCACGCATGCGCACAAGCTAAAATTTGTAATGTTTCGGGACTTCTTGCCCCCATCATCACAGTATGAAAACAGTAACAAATGTATCTATAATTACTGTTTTGTGCTGAGGAAACCTACTCAGCCTTCCGGAAAAATTTACAAAGACGAGAAAAAACCACTAAAGATAAAGCTTAAGGTATTTGACAGTTCTCGTGCTTAGTTAATTGTCTTATGTCAAAATTTCTACTTTTGGGAGATGTACAAAGAGGAATTAGGTGCAATTAGATCAATTTAGTGTGACTGTTCTTTTCAGCGCCAGGTCAGTATTGAAATGAATAAACAGTGTAACAAAAACGATTTTCAAATTAAGTACTGGCTTAGAAAACATCTTTTGTATAAAATTCTCTTAATTAAGCAGTTTGTCTTTATATATATTTCATATATATATATATATATATATATATATATATATATATATATATATATATATATGTATATATATGTATATATATATAATTTATATATTTACTATCATCCATCTTCATTCAATATTTTAGCTCTCTCCATCTTCATTCTACCATTCAGAAAATTTCCACACTACCACACAGAAAATTTCCATTAACATCTCTCTCTCTCTCTCTCTCTCTCTCTCTCTCTCTCTCTCTCTCTCTCTCTCTTCCAGTAAGGCCTAAACTTTTGTTTAACGATTTCTCCGATTCCTCCCGATCATCACCATCATCATCAGAGAGAGAGAGAGAGAGAGAGAGAGAGAGAGAGATGGCACTCAATTCACCAATCAGCGGGGAGTTCACACTCGATTAACCAACCAGTTTCCAGGAATTATCTCCGGGTTGTTCAGGAAACCGAGACCATCTTTCGAAACACGTCACAGCAGAGATTCTTAACAGATGTCTCTCGTGAATAAAGACGACTGATAAACTCTCAATAAATTGGTGGATACTCTCCTACTACGGAATTGGAGAAGAATGAGATTGGACGCTTCTGTACTTGGAGAAATTTCGAAGAATATTTGAACATTTACGTATTTTAAAAAGGTGGGTGCGTTGATTTTTACTTTTATATTTTTTGAACACACACACACACACACACACACACACACACACACATATATATATATACATATATATATATATATATATATATATATATATATATATATATATATATATATATATATTATTACAAAAGTCCTTTTGACCGTTTGTTTTATATATATATATATATATATATATATATATATATATATATATATATATTGCTTTTTCTTTGTTTTATATCAATATTGAGATACGAATTAAAGTAAAATATTAAAGAACTACAAGATGTTTGTGTGAAGTTAACTGACGTTTCTCCCACGCCACTCCATTGTCCCTTATGGCTGCCCAGATGTCAAATGGGCAGGTAATTTGCAAACGTTCCCCAAGTAATTAAAAAGCACCTTGCCAAAGCTGATATTCGCCAGCTGCGGGGGAGTTAGTAACCTTTCTCACATATTACAGAAAATCCCTTTGAGACTTCACACCCTCCACATACTGTTAATCAGTTGCCAGTCAATTTCCCTGAGATCTATTCGAGGGAAAATTCTCCCCGCCTTGCTACCTGCAACTGCTACCGTGGGTCACTTCCTTGACCTGTCCCACACCTGCATCTCTGCCCTAATAACCTCGCCTCTCAAGTCTAATCATCTCACTATTGCTATCTCTACCCCTCGAACCTTTTACTGGCCAGCTTTCAACGACCTTCAGGTACCTGCCGAGATTATCCACTTGCCCTCAGACAAGAACAATAGATGACCTCACTAAGGAGGAACTGTCAAAACATGACCACCGTCAGTGCTGATGTGGCATAAATACTGGTCGTGACTGGAGATCCTTGGCTAGTGTACTTTACAACGTCTCACTGTCACATCTCCTGTTGGATAGGGACCCTGGTCGAGTCCCCACAAGACGTCCCTGCGATGCTGTCACTCTGAAGGGTCCTTATCAAACTGCCTTTGAACTTTGAGTGTTGATGACTCTGTGATCCAGATGCGCCCTCCTACTTTTCATCTGATTCCTCTATGGTGGGGAGCTGTACGCAGTGCTGCTTCCAAGGTTATTCCTGCTACAGAAAATTGGCTCTGATCTACTCAAGTCTTGTCCATGGATCATAGTAGAGTGATTGGAAGTTGTTTGTCCAGCCTCACCATTTTTGCCTTTTACTTGAATTTTTCCACCTGTTCTCATATCTATTCCCTTTCGAATTCTCTCTCAGAGATTCTCGTGATTTTGACTGTGGTTTATTTGTTTTATAAGTATTGGAATACCAGTGTTAGTCTTATTTATGCTTCGACAGCAGCGTTAAAAGTTCAGTGATTGATTATTCTCAATGTTAAGGATCAGTGTTTTGTTGCCAGCTTTTCATTTTTGCTTATGTATTCCAGTTCATTTTCACTCGTAATTCCTTCACATGTTACAACATCCATGGCATTGCAGATCCATGTTGCGAGTAACCCGTTGTGTGAAATCACCTGTAGATCAATGGTGCCATCTTCTTGCAAACTGTATGTGCCATATCCAGTCAAGATTTCCAGATTCCCAGTGTGAACACTGCTTTGCCTACAGCACTCCATCTTGTACTATCTAAGGATCCTATTCCCCTTTCTACGAGGTGTGTTAGACTAGTCAGGCATAGATACATAACTTGCAGTAGTGTGGCACTCTTGTTTTGTTGATTGTCATTTAGTACAGTAATTTTGATAGTGCCATGGAGCTCTACTGATAGCTCCTGTGTATGTTTCATCATCTGATGCCTTTAGTGAATTATATGTTTTAAGTGGACACCCCAAGTTTACTTTGAATCCTTCTTTATTTGATATTGAGTTGTGCTAATTTCACTAAAGCATTACATTCTGATCACTGGAGCGTGACCCCCCTTAGTCAGTTGACATTTCCAAAGGCATAGTTTAAAGCATCCTCAACCACCATGGCTGCACCTCAGACAATATATATATATATATATATATATATATATATATATATATATATATATATATATATATATATATATATATATATATATATATATATATATATATATATATATATATATATATGGGCTTGTTCCACATGGATATGGTTCATACTCTGAATAATAATAATAATAATAATTTATTTAATCTATTTAACAAGTATTTCCCTTCATAGATCACTGAATTTACTTTCCATCTAAATCTCCCGGCTGGTAATAAATACAAGCATACGTCAGGTTCTCACGTTGACCAAAATAAGAAAAAACCACTTTTCCGAAAAGTGCATCTCAAGTTTGCTTATTGAACATGACATAGCAAAAAAAAAAAAAAAATTTTAAGTTATGACACAACGGGCAACACGATGATTGAGAAAGATGCGTTTATTTCCCTCATCTTCGCCTGTTGCTTCGGATCATTAAGGAGTGAGGTGCATTTTCATTTCTTGGCAGCTGAGAGAAGACACTTAATCGCTGGAAATGTCTTCCAGCTCAGGTAACATAAAACGCCAGCGCTTTATGAGAGGAAATGGAAGAGGGAAAGGTAATCCAAAGGAGGTAAGAAGGTATTTACATCATGACTCTGCACTTGTAACTTAAGGAAATTAAATATCATTATTTTACTTCATTACTTTATAGATTTTGCTATTTTGTTTACCTGCAATTTTCGAAGGTCCAAGAAGCAAATCATCAGTTACTTTGAGTTCTCATTTAAAGAAAATGCTTGAGAATGATTTACTTCATTACTTAATAATTTTTGCTATTTTGTCTACCAGCAATTTTCGAAGGTCCAAAAAGCAAATCATCACTTACTTTGATTTCTCATTTAAAGAAAATGCTTACGAATGTTTCAACGTTCTGGAAAAGACTGACCACTGTGTCTTCAAAAGTGTACACGATTGAAATGATTACGCACAAGTAATAATTACGCGCATGCCCGAAGGAATAACGGTATCCTTGGAAATCAGGTAAGGAATCAAATAGGCTGAAGGATAAAGAAGCAATATGTTTATGACGAACGGACTTTTGCATAAATCTTGAGAGTTGGAAATCTTATCATCTCATTATCTCTGGGAAACTTGGAAAGACTATAATTACCGTCCTCATTTTGGATATCCAATTGTGGGTGGAGACGGGTTATCAGAGCATAAGTATTTACGTGGCCATAACTATATATATAAATAACAATATATATATATATATAAAAAGATGTGGGATATATACAGAAAATATATTTTATGGCAAATCGAAAGTGAAGTAATCAAACTCTTCGGAGTATTTCAGACTTTATCTTATTCACAATACACCGCATTGACTTTTTGTAGTAATAAAATACTGGTAAAAATTGCTAAAAATAAAGATTTATAGCAAAACACGTACTATGAAGAGGTAAAGTTATTTTTTCATTTTACTCAGAAAAAAAAATCATGAAATGTTAGGGTTATCTAACAAGGCTTTTCCTTATGTGTAATAAATTACAAAACAGTAGAAACTACTGTAGCAGGAAGTAGCATATAATAACGTCTTATTCAGTTTATTTCTTGGTTGTATGAATAATCTTTTTAAGGGAAAAAGGAAAATAAATTAAAACTGAAGACAATTATAACAAATAAAAATGCACCGACGTTTCTTCGGCGCAATCGAGTTTTCTGTACAACGTAAAATGCTGTATGGAACTCTCATCCACGGCCCATGAAACTCTCAACAACGGCCCATGAAACTTTCAGCCACGACCCGGTGGTGGCCTGTGTTCTTGGCACCTATAGCGGTGCCAGACGAACGGTCATGGCTAATTTTAATCTTAAATAAAATAAAAACTACTAAGGCTAGAGGGCTGCAATTTGGTATGTTTGATGATTGGACGGTGGATGATCAACATACAAATTTGCAGCCCTTTAGCCTTTGTAGTTTTTAAGATATGAGGGCGGACGGACGGACAAATAGCCATCTCAACAGTTTTCTTTTACAGAAAACTGAAACTTGAAACTGAAACTCAGACGGTGTTGCTATTAAAAAGTTTGAAAGACGATGACCAATTCAGATTTCCAAAATACTCCCAGTTTCCTTGACTGAGGAGCGGGAAACATTCTACTCCACTCTGACTTAAGTCTACTAATAAAACTGACTCATAAACTGTTCTATGCGTCAGTTGTGAACTATCCAGATTCAGGATGTGACAAACTTCACTAGCCTAATAATCCGTTCCTCTCACAGACTTTCCGATTACAAAGC
This sequence comes from Macrobrachium rosenbergii, assembly GCF_040412425.1. Taxonomy (NCBI): domain Eukaryota; kingdom Metazoa; phylum Arthropoda; class Malacostraca; order Decapoda; family Palaemonidae; genus Macrobrachium; species Macrobrachium rosenbergii. The sequence goes on from NC_089752.1 coordinate 108,543,579, forward strand.
AAGAATGAAAACGAAACGTATATACATATTTGAAATCTGATTGAATATTTTTCATTCAGTCAATATTCTCCGATAAAAATGATCTTTTACTCAGCTTAATCCCTGGTCGGGGTCGTTGCTTATAATGAGCCTTTTCCAGGTGCTTCTGTCTCGTGTTCTCCTTTCGTCTATTCCTTTGTCTCTCTCGGGCATTCTTGCATGAAGCCTCTTCGCAATGCGCTAAAAGGATATAATTCCTTTGCATTCTAGAAAGAGACGAGGTCTTAGTAAGCATTTTGACATATAAAGATATTTCATTTCCTATTCAAATTCTGTTGATTTATGTTGCATGCTAAGGATCCAATTTAAACCATAATCTTTTTAACAGAATTTAAAAATTTTACAAATATAGACATGACTCAGAATACCAGAGACGAGAAAACTGAAAAAGATCTAGTGGAACTGTTCCATTAACCCAACTAAATTGGGAAAGCATTAACAGACAGGACCACACGTGACAAATGTATTACCAGTAAGCAATAATACAATGAATAAATTTGATTTTTATAAATGTAGAAATGATTCGTTCTGCTGTTCCATTAACATTGTAAAACATGATAAAACGAGAAAAAAATTCACCAGTAAGCTAATACAATGAATAAATTTCAATACCACAAAAAAAGCTAAAATGAAAAATCATACGAATGGCAATTCATCAGGAATGAACTCCCAAACAATGGCGTGAATCTGGCGATGATACGCCTTGTAACGCCAGTGCGTGCCCTGCATTCCATCGGTGTGAATTACACCGTCCTATTCCCCCCACGTGCCACAACTTTCTGATCTGAGCACGTAGCGTGATGAAATTTTGTCCTACCTGTGCATTCTAATGTAGCTGGGTGCACCGCTAATTGTTTGGGCAGCTCACTCTGGGGGACGTTTTGTACCGATACTCATTTCTAGGCCTATGTGCTTCTTTTCTCCCTGTTTTTATAAAGACTGTTTCTCCTGCCGCCAGTGTGAGTGCGTGGACACCCATAGGTATTATTGATTTCTCACTGTTGTCATTAATCGCCATATGAGGCATTAATCTTTTTCTAACCGTATTAACCGCCATATGAAGTATTCATCTTTTTCCTATCCAAATTTTGTCGTCAGATATTTCCTGTGTAGGAGCGACAGAGACTCCTGACTGATCTTATCCCTTGACCCAAATATGACTGACCTTAACCTATTTTTAAAGGCCACAGATCTATCTTTATGCAACAATGGCAAAACCTTAACATCAAAATTCTCTTGGTATACGACTTACAAGAAAATATTTATAATTTAAAAGGTTTACTATTCGTTTTCATTTTGATTTTGATTAACTTTAGGCTATCAAGCCAAGAATGGGGCCACTCAGCGCTCCAGACAGCGGAAAGAGGAAGTTAGAGTGGTTGGACAGCAAGATAAAGAGATCCAAAAAATAAAGACGATGAGGTACGAGGATCTAAAGGTGGAAATGGAAGAAAACCTCACAATTACACTAAGAAGTAACAGCTAGAGGTGTTGGACAGCAAGACTGGAGAAAGGAAAGTGGGAATGGAGGTAAAATAAAAGGCTGAGAAGTGGGTGCAGCTAGGAGCCGACGGGACGCTGCAGACACATTTCAGTAATGCCTACAGTGCACCACGTGAGGTGCACAGATGACACTACCCTACTACGGGGCTTTGATTGCGTTAACATACAAGTATGATGTTTTCCAGTTTTCCTGGAAATCATGAAGAGATTTCCAGGGGGAAATAGAGTACATATACGATAAAGAGATCATTAATAAACAGCTGATTCATCTGGCGGTGCAAGTTTGCCCAGATGGTTCGTCTTCGGAATGTTTTTTATCCTTCATGAAGGATAAAAAAAGAGAATATTTCCATGTATATTCTCTTTTTTTTTTATCTTTTTATTTCGTGTTTCTCGGTCCTTTTTTTAATTTTGGTTATCTGGCTCTTTTCATTTCTTTCGTTGTGTGGTTTTATTTTTTTTGTCTCTTTTTCATTTTTTTTATCTGTTGCACTAACGGATCCAGAAAAATTTCACGGGAGGGGGGCATCAATTTTCATATTATACATACATACATATATATAATAGATTTTTTATTTTTTTCCATTTTTATATTTCTCATTTATGTTATTATTATCATAAATTTCAATATTACTATTTTGTCATTATTTTTCAATGGGGGGCCACGTGCCCAGCTGCCCTCACCCCTGGATCCGCTAGTGACCTGTTCTTCTTGTGTTTCCTTTCCTTTCTTATCCAGTTCAGTGTTTTATCTTCATTTCACCTTTTTTGCATCTTTTTCTTCTGTTCTATCTTTTTTTCTTTTTTTACATCAGCGTTCCTTTGACATTTTTATGATTAATTTCTTTCCATTTTATTTCTTCATCTATTTTGATTCTTCCTTTCCTTTCCTCTTTTATCTACGCTTCGTCAAATTTATTTTGAGACTTTGCTTCTCCGTTTCTTCTTTACTGCTCTCTATGTTTCTAATTCTTCTTTTCTCTTTTATCATCGCGTCTTCGTATCTGCTATATTTTCATTAATCTCTGTTTCTCTTGGTGTCATCCTCTTTCTCTCTACACAGTTTTTTTTCTCATGTTTTGTTTATCTTTTTTATCGAGTGCCTTTCCTTCAGTTTCAGAATGATTCACATATCAACTCGGATTGTGTTTACATTTGTCTATCTGATATAATCTGGTCTCTCTATGGACTAATATTATGCAGCAATTTTCTACATCTTAGTAGAAGATGAGTTCTCTATACACTCTTTTTCAATTTTTTTTACGTCCCTTAAGTTTTCAGGTACTGGTTATTAGATATATTTAGCCTTATTCATCATTCTGATATTTGATATATAAATATTTTTTTTATTTCTTTATTACTTCTATGTGACTTTTCTTCATTTACTCATTTCTGATCATTGTTTTTCATATTTTTTCCCACCCTTTACAAACCAAAAAATAAAAAGTGTCAGGAATAAAAGAAATGAAGAATTCCCCGCTCTGTTTAGCCGTTTTCATAATCTGATTTTATATGAAAAAAAGTTTTAAAACTACCCTGTTTCCTCTCTCAGACTTCTCTTCATTTCTGATAATTGTTTTCCATACTTTTTCCACCCTTTACAAAAAAAATAAATAAATAAATAAAAAGTGTCGGGAATAAAAGGTAAAAAGAATTCCCCGCTCTCCGAATTCATTCACTTTCGGCTCTTGATACCTCGGGAGCATCGGCCTACCTACAAAAGCACGAAAGG
>NC_089752.1:108551852-108556852 GCF_040412425.1 Macrobrachium rosenbergii
TATATACTGTAGATTAAAAGGAAGGTTGGTGCTTGAGTGAGGGGTTAAGTGAGGGGGGGGAAAGGATTGGGAAGTGCTGTTTAAAATGTAGTTAAACACTTAATTCTCCGTCCTGTGTAATGAACTTATTTCCCAGGATTCGTATTTTCATCTCCAAAGACGATTTTTTAAACCATCTACGAGTATATGCGGAGAGGTTTTGCAATCACCCAGTGAATAGCGGTGGAATATCTTGTAAAGGTGATTAATTATAAACACTTCGTTCTTCTCCTTCTTCTTCTTCTTGTCGAAGATATCAAAGATGTCAAATAGCGATCATCCTTCGCACGCCATTGCAATATGTCGACATTTTCTATGGACGTTTTTCTTTCCGTCAGTCGCTATCTTTTTGACCCTTCAGGAGGGCAGTCCCGTCGGCACACCCCCTGTGGTACACTTTAGGTATTACTAGTAGGACGTTTGGAGCGCCCTTTCTGCCCCTAGCTACACCCACTTTTTAGCTGTTTACTATACCTCCATTCCTGCTTTATTTCTTCAGTTTTGCTGTCCAACCTCTCCAACTGTTACCTCTTGGCGCAACTGTTTGATTTTCTCTCCGTTCCACCTTTTTAGAACACTGTACTTCACATCTATTTTCTGGATCTCCTTATTCTGCTGTACAACAACTGCAACTCTCTTAAACTCTGAATGGCTGAAAGTGCCCCTGTGTTTGGTTTGATAAAATAAAGTACATAAAATCGTAAAGTCAACCATTATCTTGACGGAATATATTCCCCTTCTTAACCTACCGACTGGCTTTATTCCATCCAGTTGTTAGCATCCAATCCTTAGATAAAAATTTTATTCTGATCATCAAGACGGTCTATCTTTAGATGATTATCAGTTTGGCAATGTTTTACTAAACCTTTATCAGAAAATAGCTTATGAGGAACTAGAGTCTTATAGAGAAAACACTAATCTTATCTTTATCGTCAACGTTCCCTAAGGCTGCCTTGATTCGTCTTCTCCGACTATTTCTGTCAAAGGTATCTTTCTCTGCTAAGAATTTCTTCCCAGAATCTTTCCTCACTTCATCACGCCATTTAATCCTATGCCTCCCTGTCGACCATCTACCTCTGTAAAGTGCCATCCAGGGACTCTTCACTCCTACCTCCTCACCCATTCTCATCACATGTCCAAACCATCTCAGTCTCGAATCATGCTGGTCCGCTGGTGTAGTGGTTAGTGTCGTGGCATGCCACTAAGATGTCGCGTCTTCCCCAGGGGGATGAAAAATCACTGGCTCTGTATCATGATCAGTTACTGCTGCAGTGTGGGGTCTGCTCCGGTGGGAGGTTGGAACCAACATTCTTTGGAAGCCTGAATTTCAAGTCAATGGCCCCTTTGGTGTGCTTGTTCCATGTGAATAGGTTTCATCTACTGAAATAATGATAATTATTATATGAGTAACCTTTACCACTCCTGCACTTCTAGTTTCTTCAATGTCTATAGCATCTTATGATATCCATTCTTTATACAGAGATTCACCGTCAGAAATGCTGAGTAAATACAGGGTCAAATCAATAATTATACGAATTATTTTCCCATTATCATGAGTAAAATTTGAGAGCTCTTCTTAATCATTCCCCCACCCCCTTCTCTCTCTCTCTCTCTCTCTCTCTCTCTCTCTCTCTCTCTCTCTCTCTCTCTCTCTCTCTCTCCCTCCTGCTAGGTAAACGTATGCATCAATATTTTCTCTCTTAACAAATCACAAAAAAAAAAAAATCACAACACAATAACAATGAAGGCTATCTAAAGCAATGAAGAACATATCTTTAGAAACCACATATCAAACGAAGAGAAATGTTATCATTTCCCCATTACTTCCTTAACCACCGAATAAAGGCCGAAGCTGCATCTAATCATTCGCAACCAGTCTTACGGGAAAATTATCTGATATTTATCATTCTCTAAAAGGCTCAGACTTGGTCTTTGTTCTTTAGAAAAAAACTCAGTAAAACACAAGTGATAACGAGGAATTCTTGCGAAAACCGGGAACTCGTATCTCGAATTATTATTATTATTATTATTATTATTATTATTATTATTATTATTATTATTATTATTATTGTTCAAAAGATGAAACCTATTCATATGGAACACGCCCACATGGGTCATTGATTTGCCATTCAAGCTTCCAAAGAATATGGTGTTCATTAGAACGAAGTAAGAGGAAGTAAAGTGAAATACAGAAAGAAGAGATATCACTTATTAAAAAATAAAAAAATAATAAATAGATAAATAGATAAAAATGTATTAAAATGCAAGAAGAGTAGTATTAGGTTAGTAATGCATTGAACCTTCGCTTGAACCTCTGAAGTTCCAATTGCACGACATCGTCGGGGAGACTGTTCCACAGTCCAATGGTGTGAGGAATAAAGGACCTATGGAACTGAGAAGTTCGACAGCTAGGCGCATTTACTGCATATTGCATAATAGGACTCCGTTGAAACGATTACTCCAAGTTCAGTGTTTTCGGAAGAACATCTTTTTTTATTCAGTTTAGAGATTCGATAGTGATAGCAGGTGGGGGTTGCAATGATAGCAGTGATGAATTCTGCATTGATGTCAATATTGGAGACATCTCACTCCATCCATAACAATTCAGGAAAAATGACCAAGCAATACCTTAAAACATCTACGCTTCTGTTTAGATATCTTCGCATGGTAACTGAAACAGAATGGACCCTCTTTTACAAAATAGATAATTTAGTTGGGAAATAACCATTCTATTTTGTTCAGAGCCGAATTCCAAGAGCAATCGTGCAAATGACAGGAAATGCAGGAGCTGCAGACAATGCACAAATGATACTCTCGTATGATTTTACGATGCGTTAGATAACCATTTCCAAATCAAACCCGATTTACATCACGATTTTCTATTTCCCAGAAAATGGTTCTTCATTTCTTCGTGGCTGAAGCTTTCCGTGTCGTAATTTTCATTCGTAACGACTGACCCCTACTGCCGAAGTAATGTGAATGTTAAAACAACTTAAAATGTTAGGGGAGGAATATATTGCGCCAAGAAACTGTCGAAAACCATTCTTAAATGTGTCGCACGGAAGAATATGGAAGATCACATGATCAAGTATTAGAATGAGAGAGAGAGAGAGAGAGAGAGAGAGAGAGAGAGAGAGAGAGAGAGAGAGAGAGAGACAGGTAGAGAAAAATCGTAGTCAAAAAAATTATGGAGAATGCACTCTTAGACAAAGATAAAGTGGTTTCAAAAATAATTAAAATAATAATAGGTATCAGATACAGCACATCGATTCTTCATTGCCCACCTTCGGAGCAAATATAAAAGGTCCTGGGAATAATTAAACATGGCGAGTGTTTAAGCCTGTCAAAGAATGTAGTTGAAGGTTACTTGGAAGACAAAATAAAAAGTGAGAAAAAAATGGTGTATTGTTTCCTCCACTCTTAAGGAAAAAACATCGAGACTAGTGGGTTTTTACTGAACTATTTCTGTAAACACACACATTCTATATATCTATCTATCTAATCTATCTATCTTCTATCTAATCTATCTATCTATCTATCTATCTACTATCTATCTATCTGTCTATCTATCTATCTATATATATATATATATATATATATATATATATATATATATATATGTATATGTGTGTGTGTGTGTGTGTATGTGTGTGTTTATAGGTCTTTTCCTTCTGCATTTCCATATTACCTTCCGTTAGTTCTTTCAAATGAACACCATGTTCTTTGGAAGCTTGAATTCCAAGTCAGTGGCCCCTGTGGGCTTGTGCCATACGCTCAGGGTTCATCTTCTGAATAATAATAATAATAATAATAATAATAATAATAATAATAATAATAATAATAATAATAATAATAATAATAATGTTTTGTTGTTATCATTACTTTACGCCTGTAGATGCTTGACAGTTCTACATCTGAACATTTGTGTCATCCAAATATTTTCCCTAGAATTGTTCTCTTTGTTATGTCCTTCTCTTTTCATTTTTTTTTTTTTGCAGACGTCCAGAAAGACTGTTTTCAGCTCCCTCACAAGCAACCACTCTCTCTCTCTCTCTCTCTTATGTTTCCTTTTCCGCTTTAGAAATTTTCTGAATATCTCTCTTATTTTAGATTAATGTTGTCGCAAGCTGCCAATGCAAATCATTGCAATGTTAAAGGAAGTGACTGAAAGAACTTCGTGCTCTTGAGAGGGTATTGTAATATTTCAAATTTATTTTAGGGCTACATACTCCTAAGTATTTAAAAAAAATTGAAAGCACATCCACTCGAGAGTAACAAAATTATGCAAATGGATAAATTTACTTCTACAGAAGCTAGATTTCTGCATTTTAGGATCTGCTTCCCAAAAATTGCTGCTGTTCCAGAACTTTGTGGTTCTTATCAACTAAAAAATGTCACACCTTCGGAAACTCTTTTCTACTCTTCCCTCTCGATAATAGGGAATCATACGCCTCTTTCTTCTTTACTAAAAAGCCTTTGGCATTCCCATGGAGTCATTTAAATCCTTCGTAATACCAATGCTTTCTGTATTTGTTCTTATAAATAGAACAATAATTTTTTTGTGAGTTGTTTGTTTATATAATATCACCACTTCCCAAGCATCATATGACGTGAAAGATTTAAGATTGTGAAAATAAAGAGAATCATTGATCTTAAAAGCGTGAACGTTCATACTGTTCTTAATTTCATTTCCAAAATTGGAAAAAATTGATTGATAGACAGGTTTCCATCAAGTGGAGTTGCACATAGCACGGTCATCCACGGTAGAAATATAATTTTCGTGAAAAAATAATTTGAGCCTGTAATCTCTGACAGTGACCAAGTGAGTCTTGGATATACCGATCCTGCTCGTTTTCTCGGTGCAATCAAGTTTTCTGTACAGAGTATAATCAAGGCCACCGAAAATAGATATATCTTTCGGTGATCTATATATAATGCTGTATGAGCGGCGGCCCATGAAG
>NC_089752.1:108561852-108569352 GCF_040412425.1 Macrobrachium rosenbergii
ATTATTATTATTATTATTATTATTATTATTATTATTATTATTATTATTTTATAACTGCCGAACTAAATCTGGAAAATTACCACATTTTTAGGGAGATAATAACTAATTTTTCATTTCTCTTCGTTCAAGTATTTATAATATTTGATCTGTGGAACAAATGTAAATCTCCCAAACTTACTCGAGTATTGCCAAAATATCTGAAAGCAACTAATCGAGTGGTTTTGGATAGAATGCAAAAAATTTATTCTTTATTTCAGCTCCAGTTCTGGATTCAGTGATGAAGGTGGTTGGGGGGGCCGGCTTTGGTTGGAAGATTCTATTCTGATTGTAATAAAAATCGTGGTAATGAAATATAATGAATTATTCAGAGATGGAGGGTTAGTTATCCATGAGTTGAGATGAAACTGAAAGGATGAACACAAGACATAGTGAGTTGAATCACACACACACACACACACACACACTCTCTCTCTCTCTCTCTCTCTCTCTCTCTCTCTCTCTCTCTCTCTCTCTCTCTGTCTATATATATATATGCACATATCATATATGTATATATATATATATATATATATATATATATACACATATACACATATATATATATATATATATATATATATATATATGCATATATCAATATATATATATATATATATATATATATATATATATATATATATAATATAATATTAATACGACTAAAATTAGGAGTTACAACAAGTTGTATTTACCTCTGTTACGAAGTTAATCCAAACTTTCGAGATTTCGAGACACCGCCTTTCCCATTCTCAAGGCTAAATACCTAAAACTTGGTTATTGGAAGCACTTGAGTAAACAAGTGAAAAATGCGCCGAAGTTTCTTCGGCGCAATCGAGTTTTCTGTACAGCCGCTACAGCGTATAATCAAGGCAGTCGAAAATAGATCTATCTTTCAGTGGTCTCGGTATAATGCCGTATGAGCCGCGGCCCATGAAACTTTAACCACGGCCCGGTGGAGGCCTATCCTATATCGTTGCCAGAAGCACAATTATAGGTAACTTTAACTTTAAATAAGATAGAAAAAATACTGAGGCTAGAGGGCTGCAATCTGGATTGTTTGATGATTGGAGGGTGGATGATCAAGGCACCAATTTGCAGCCCTCGAGCCCCAGTAGTTTTTAAGATCTGAGGGCGGACAGAATAAAGTGCGGACGGACAGACAAAGCCAGCACAATAGTTTTCTTTTACAGAAAACTAAAAAAAGCAGCATAAAATGAAGCGAGGGAGGACTCTGAAAGGTTTGAAATTGGAAAACGCATACGGTATCACAGTAGTAGAAGTTACGAGGAACTCTTAGGAAACGCTTGAATGGCTGGAAAACTTTGTAGAATAACAGAGCACTTGTTGAAGAGCGTAGAGGAATTGAAATAACGAAGGGAAAGGTGTAGACGAACGAAACAAGAAGCAAAATGAATTAAAGAAGGCCATCCAGAAAATAATATAGTGAAACGATTTCTGGGGATTGTGACAAGTCTCGCCATGGGGAAAATAAGGCCGTTTCTAAGAAAGGAGAGTACAAACGGAAAGTAAGTACGTGGATTTTAGACCTAAGCTGGAAATGAAAATACGTTGCTACACCTTTACTGGAGATGTAAAAAAGATTGTGTAAGAGAGAAAGAAACGAAAGAAGCCAGGGACTTGTAAATAGAGATACTTGATATTCTGTAACAGAGAAACTGTAACGGAGGTTTGTGGATCAGAAATAATTGTGTGCTGATGCCCAGAGAAAAATAATCAAATGAAGATATTTCTGTTGTTACAACCATAACGAAGACATATGAATTGAGACTAAGATGCAATCTTATTTTCTGCAGATAAGTGACCATCATAAAAATGTAAAACCTTGCAATACAAATAATTCTTAGCTAAATTCACATTGATTTGAAGAAAATGGTTCAATTAGTCCGCTGTGGTTGATGTATGTGAGTGAAATGTCACTTAACGTTTTTGAAAAATTACGAACATGATTGCAAGGGGCAAGGTGATGACGATTGCATATTAACTTGAAATGGATTTGGGCTATGCTGGCACTAATTGCAACTTCACTAAACACTTACACTTCCAAGGAGCTAGTCTTCACTTTAAAAGAGAATAAGAAATAACAACGTATTTCTGTGCAGATTTCGACTTAAGCGTTTCGTAAAGTTTGTAGGATTTTCTCTCCTACTGATATATGAAATTTATGCGGTCAAGCCGGTAAAACGAGGGAGTTCGAGTGGTTGGACAGCAAAATAAAGAGATCCAAAAATTAAGGAGATGGTGTACAAGGAACTAAAAGTGGAACTGGGAGAAAACCCAATAGTGTACTAAGGAGTAGTTAGAGAGGTTGGAGAGCAAAATTGAAGAGAGAAAGCGGAAATGGGGGTAAAGTAAAAGGCTAAAAAGTGGGTACAGCTAAGGGTTGAAGGGACGCTGCGAACACCCGTGTTTGTAATGCCTACGGTGTACCACGTGAGGTACACTGATGGCGCTACCCCCTTAAATTAGTTAATCTTTACTGATCACTTGTAAGGTGAATGACCTTGAAATAAAAAAAGGAAACTTAGTATAGACGAAAATGGCGACTGTTCTGTGTAATTAAAAACCCCATTAAAAGCGAGCAACTGTCAGAAGAAAACGTTCTGATAAAAGAGAGAGAGAGAGAGAGAGAGAGAGAGAGAGAGAGAGAGAGAGAGAGAGAGAGAGAGAGAGAGTAAAAATGCAGCTGGGGAAAAAACCCCACCGGCTCCCTGTTGATATTAATTCCAAATACTTCATCCATATATAAGACTCCAGCGATTCGCAATTGGCGTCCTCTTCGGGAGCGCGAGACACGGTAGTGTCCCCGAAGAAACATATCTTCATCCGGACGCCTCCAGAACCGTTATTGGTTTCGCGGACAATGGATGAAAAACGCCCACCGCTGGCGGCGGTACAAGGCTTTGACAAGGAATATGGACCAATATACTGTGGGTTATTCTCATACGATGGGGCCAAGGCAGTTCTGCATATTGCCAGCAGACAGACAGATGTGCGCGACTATGACTCACCCGTCCTGGAAGGAGATGGAAGTGTTCCTGGAAGAGGAGGAGGAGGAGGAGGAGGAGGAGGAGGAGGAGGAGGAGGAGGAGGAGGAGGAGGCGGAGGAGGAGGTAGAGAAGGTGTGGCGGGGAGACGGAGCTGAGGAGGGGGGCGGAGATGGAAGATTCGGACAAGCCTCTGCGTGGCACTATTGGATGTGATTGCCAACCGAGGCATGATAGAAAAGACTCTCTCTTTGTAGAGAAGCCAATAAGATCTCGGCCAGTATTTATGGAGGCGATATTTTAATGGGTTTTTGTATTCCCCGTCCACCATCAGGCTGGGCCGGATAGCCGGGACGGTTTTTATGCGAACAAACCTTTTTCTCTCTGGGACAGGGAGGGAAATTCTGAGATCCACTGTGTGACTGCTCGGAAGATGTATCGCCTGTCGCTCTCACTTCTGATTAGGGCTTCCGTCCAGTTTTATGACGGTGATCATACCGGAGGATGAAGAGAAAATATCGCTCCGGCGAAATCATCCACGGATTCATTGTGGCAATACTCCATGAATTCTTCGTGCCGTTCGTGAGATTACAAGAGGATTTGTCGAGCGGTCTTCTTGGTATTTACACGGAGCAGCAGAAACGTTTCTCCTTTGCGTCTTTTCGTTAAATAACGAAACATTACTTAATCCATTTAATGACGAAAAAAATGACACTGATTTATAACTGATCAAGCAAAGATATAATTATTATTTATTATTATTCACAAGATGAACGCTATTTATAAGGAACAAGCTTCCAAAGAATATGGTGTACAAAGGAATATAAGAACACTCACACAATTTAGACATTGAAAAAATAAAGAAAACAACATAATGCCATCAATAAAAACATGACCAACCTTTAGTTAGCAAGGAAACGAAAAGTACTCGAGAACTGAGCGGTAAATCAACCATAAAGTTGAACAAGAGTCTTCCAAAGAGCAGCTTGAACATCATCACATGCTTACTTCATCATAAGCCAGGGTTTGTGGTCCATCCAGCCGTTTCTGTATGAAGTTATAAAATTGATAAAAGATAAACCCTGCAATATCACTGTCATATAAAAGGTCTCAGAAAAAAACGAGGATTCTGGGGAGGTGTTTCAGGAGGTTCTATGGTAAGGATGTTATATTTGTAAAGGATGTTTTGCGGTAAAAGATGTTTCAGTGGTAAAGGATGTTTCGAGATAAAGGATTATTTGCGGTAAAGGATAATTTAGGGTAAAGGGTGTTTTGTGATAAAGGATGTTTTTGGCATGGTGTTTTTTGTGATAAAGGATGTTTTGTGGTAAAGGGTATTTTGAGGTAAAGGATAATTGACGGTAAAGGATATTTTGTGGTAAGGGATTTTTTGTGGTAAAGGATATTTTGTGGTAAGGGATGTTTTGTGGTAAAGGCTATTTTGAGGTAAAGGATAATTTGTGGTAAAGGATGTTTTGTGGTAAGGGATTTTTTGTGATAAAGGATGTTTTGCGGTAAGGGGTATTTTGTGGTAAAGGCTATTTTGAGGTAAAGGATACTTTGTCGTAAAGGATGTTTTGTGGTAAGAGATTTTTTGTGACAAAGGATATTTTGTGGTAAATAATGTTTTTTGGTAAGGGATTTTTTGCGATAATGGATGTTTTGTGGTAAGGGATTTTCTGTGATAAAGGATGTTTTGTGGTAAGGGTTTTTTGTGATAAAGGATGTTTTGTGGTAAGAGGATTTTTTGTGATAAAGGATGTTTTGTGGTAAAAGATCTTTTTTGGTAAAGGATTTTTTTGGGTTATAAAGGATATTATGTGGCAAAGAATAATTTTTTAAGGGATTTTTTTTTGTGATAAAGGCTGTTTTGAGGTAAATGATGCTTTGCGGTAAAGGATGTTTTGTGGTAAGGGATATTTTGTGATAAAGGGTGTTTTGTGGTAAGAGATTTTTTTGTGATAAAGGATATTTTGTGATAAAGGATGTTTTGTGGTAAGGGATTTTTTGTGATAAAGGATGTTTTGTGGTAAGGGATTTTTTTGTGATAAAGGATGTTTTGTGGTAAAGAAATATTTGTGATGAAGGATTTTTTGTGGCAAAGGATGCTTTGCGGTAAAGGGATGTTTTGTGGTAAGGGATTTTTTGTGATAAGTGTGTTTTGTGGTAAGGGATTTTTTTGTGATAAAGGATGTTTGGTGGTAAGGGATTTTTGTGATAAAGGATGTTTTGTGGTAAGGGATTTTTTGTGATAAAGGATGTTTTGTGGTAAAGAAATATTTGTGATGAGGGATGTTTTGCGGTAAAGGATGCTTTGCGGTAAAGGATGTTTTGCGGTAAGGGATTTTTTTGTGATAAAGGATATTTTGTGGTAAGGGATTTTTTGTGATAAAGGATATTTTGTGGTAAAGGATGTTATGCGAAAAAGCGTGTTTTGCTTCTTTCACTTTGGGTGTTGACAACTTAGCCTTTCCCACAGACACATTTTCATTGCCCACTTGAGTGGTCAAATGGAAGATTTAATTTGATCAAACTTCAAGCAAGAAAAGCATGTGAACGTTCCCTTAAGATTTCCAACCCCACTAACGTTCAGTTTTGCCTGCACAGGCATAATTGCGCAGGTATAACTGAAAGTTAGTGGGTTCAGTTTTGCCTGCACAGGCATAACTGCGTAGGTAGGTATAACTGACAGTTATTGGGTTCAGTTTTGCCTGCACAGGCCAACTGTGCAGGCATAACTGCGCAGGTATAACTGAACGTTATTGGTTTCAGTTTTGCCTGCACAGTCCGACTGTGCAGGCATAACTGCGCAGGCATAACTGAACGTTGTTGGGTTCAGTTTTGCCTGCACATGCCAACTGTGCAGGCATAACTGCGCAGGTATAACTGAACGTTATTGGGTTCAGTTTTGCCTGTACAGGCCAACTGTGCAGGCATGACTGCGCAGGTATAACTGAGTGATAGTTGCCACCAATATGTTCCAAGGAATTAAACCGTGAGAAAAAATGTACGTGTGGCTTATATAAACAAAATAAATATGGAAGTGATTTTGCAAGCAGAATACATATAAAATTTTACACTTAAAGGACTGCTGCTGTTCGAGAAATATATTATTAAAATAAATTGCCAAAATGCTTAAAGACATATATGTTATTCGCGCTATACAGTTTGCTAAACCAAGTACCATCACCGCTCATAAAAAAGACGTTCGTATGATATTACCCACTGCAAAAAATTTTGTTTAATCTAAACGATAAAAACCAAAGCGAAAATAACTGCAAAAAGCAGAGGATGAAACGAGGAAGAAGAAGAAGAAGAAGAAGAAGAAGAAGAAGAAGGCCCAGAAAATTACGAAAACCAGACATGAAATCCACCGAATCATGACCTCAAGTAATTTCGGGAAGATTTTCACAACTCCCAAGTAAAACCCATTTCGTGGAAAATGGGCGCCTGAAAGTGGGCGTTGTTGGCAGTGGGCGGTTCCTCTGGCGGTGCAATTTAGATACCCATCTCGTTAGCAGAAATTAATGGGGCAATCTGCTCAGCAGGGGCTATCGAAGAGTACATAATGACGCCGCGTAAAGAAAAAATAGTTGTCTCATTCAAAGCAACGTCGTGTCTGTAGTTACCAAGAAATATGTATTGGTTGTTTGTATTACGCGAAGAATTCAAGGAAATACTACCATTAATACCACTACTACTACTACTACTACCACTACCACTATAACTACTACTACTAGTACTGCAACTACTAATAACAGTATATTAATAATAATGGTCATAATTTTGTGAGCTATGGTATCAAATTGACATTTAAAGTTCGAATCGGGATGTGAGCAAATTTTCAATCAAGAAAGCATTACTTATGTCTTAATCCCTTGCATTTGTCGTTTTCTCGGAAAACATAATAATAATTAACCAGTAAAAAATATTAATCTGGAAAGAGTTTAAAGTTTAACTAAACTCAGGCAGACTCCAAATGTCTCTCCTTCAACCCGAAGAAAACTATCACTAAAAATTAACCTAGACCAAACTACCCATTTTAAGGTGCTCGTTGAATGATGTAGGGTCAATATGACCGTTTTGGTTTCTTCATCCTTATAGATAATGTAAAACTTCATATTAGAAGTAATTCCACCAAGTGACTTTATTTGTATATTTCTGCATATATTTATATATATATTATATATATATATATATATATATTATATATTATGTATTTTTATTTATATATATATATATATATATATATATATATATATATATATATACATACATACATATATATATATGTATGTACAGTATGTATATACAATATACATGTATACCATCTATATGTATATATATAAATATCTATCTAATATATATCCATATATATGTATATATACATACATATATACACATATAATGTATATATATGTTATATTATACACATATATACACATATATATATATA
>NC_089752.1:108574352-108581852 GCF_040412425.1 Macrobrachium rosenbergii
AATAAGAAGAAGAAGAACGCGGAGGGAGGCAGTACACTGAGAAAAGGAGATAGGGAAACAAGAAGAAGAAGAGAGTACAAAGCAGATAGAATAAAGAGGGAAAAAAAGAAAGGCGTAAATAGAATATCGAGTAGAAGAAGAAGAAGAAGAAGAAGAAGAAGAAGAAGAAGAAGAAGAAGAAGAAGAACGAGGAGGCAGTACACTGAGAGAGGAGACAAGTAAACACTGAGAAAAATACAGACAAGGAAAAGAAAAAGAAGAGGAGGGAATATCAAAGTAGATAGAATAAAAATAAGAGGAAAAAAAGAAAGAAAGGCAAGTAAACAAGAATATCGATAGTAGAAAAAAAGAAGAAGAAATAGAAGAAGAAGAAGAAGAAGAAGAAGAAGAAAGAAGAAGAAGAACGGGAGGGAGGGGAGGGAGGGAGGGGGAGGCAGCATGAGCAGCCGAAGGAGAAGAAGACTATTTTTCACCCGGCTGCAAGCCCGGACTTCATTTTTAGAAGGCTGCTTGATTTTGGAAATGGTCTCGCGGCTAAACCTAAGATTTTCTTTGAAGATGGATGAAGAGATGCGTCAAAGGGAGACCCATCATCACAGGGCTTACCGCAAGAATAACGGGTAAGGGAAGGAGAGAGAGAGAGAGAGAGAGAGAGAGAGAGAGAGAGAGGAAAAGAAAAGCCATCTTCACTCTATTTCCCTCCGCGGGAGCAGAGAAAGTCCCGATAGTTGTTGCAATATCCTAATGGGCAGACACACTGCTTACCCTATACTCTACGTCGCAGCCGCTGGCTAGCTTTGTTTCATTACACGTAGGTTTACGTGTATGTATGTATATGTATATATATATATATATATATATATATATATATATATACACACACATATATATATATATATATATATATATATATATATATATATATATATATATATATATATATATATATATATATATAAACCTCTCATTCCCATATATTTATCTCGTATGAATGACTTCTGTACAACATATTCTAAACTTTGTGAAGTTTGATACTTTAGGAATCGATACCGTTCTGTCTGTCTCTGTCTGTCTGTCTGTCTGTCTCTCTCTCTCTCTCTCTCTCTCTCTCTCTCTCTCTCTCTCTCTCTCTCTCTCTCTACAAACGACTGGAGAGATGGCTAAGAAAATAACTGACTCCGTTCACAAGTATGGAAAACTATTGGAACCTTTTACAAGTCAGAAAGTATTGATAGACTGCTAAAAAGATGGGTTATTGTATAATAAAGTCTCTCTCTCTATCTCTCTCTCTCTCTCTCTCTCTCTTACTCTAACGGTAATTAATAGAAACTTAAACCGTCAAGTGATACAGGCACATTGAGACACTTCTTCTCGAAAAGTTACACGAGAATTACTGTTACAACTTCTTATCTTCTTCGGTTGCTTCGAGATATTAAACCATGTCTTTATGAAAAGTTTTTTTTTTTTTTTTTGTCCAATTGAAACCCGATTCACGGGACTCGTTTAAACAACGAAGAGGGCTCTTGACAAAGAAAAAAAATCATTTAACTGAGCCGAGACGTTTTCGACTGAAACAGTATGAAATCGGAGACGACATAGTATTATTGCTTTCACAGTAACCGTACCCTTAAAAAACTCGCCGGTCAATACTGGATAACAGCTGAACCAGCCGCAATAACCGTAACCCGCTCGAGACGGACATTCATTACAAGACCAGCGCGAATCAACAGACAAATAATGAAGCCATAAGGACGTCAAGGTGAAAGGAAACAGACACAAAAGAAGCGACATCGTGGTAAAACGCAAATGAGCTCCGGAGTAACAAAAGACTCTCGGCGATCAAACGAAGTGGGAGAGGAAGAGGAAGAGGCAGAGGAGGAGGAGGAGGAGGAGGAGGAGGGTGGAAAGGTAGGAGGGGGGAGGAGGAGAGGAGAGGGAGATGCAACAGGAAGCATTTCCTAGAAATGAATTACGAGGCAAAGTAACGAAGTTTGTATAAAGGTTGCGTACAAGGTTGCCGGAGCTGGCAGAATATTTTTGGGCCTCATTTTCACAAAGCGGCGGCGGCACTCGTGCGGGCAGGAAATATTCTACATTCGTTGAAGATGGCATTTTCATTTTATTTCCTCCCAGTTTTCTCAGCCTTTTCGTTTGTGAACTGATCTTTCGCGTTTGAATTTTAGCTCACCTTTACGGCAGGTGCGTTTGTTGCGACGTCCGTTGACCAGATTCTTGTTGTTTCGTCTTTAAGATTTTCAGTAAACGTAATTCTGGTCGATGTAACATTTCTCGTCATTTCATTCTGACCCGAAGCCAAAACAATTCAACATCGCTGAAGACTGAGCTTTAAACGTGTGATTACTCATCAGATTTACTTCAGTTCATAGTATTTCTTGTTCGTGTTATTTTTCAGCTGCGTTATACCAGTGTAGAAAGAAAAGCTTCCTTTTTTGAAGCCTTAAAAAAACCGATTTTAAGAAGAACGCTTATCTGACATCGTGTCAGAATAAATAACTAGACGAATGGACAAATGAATGAGTCAAATAGGGAATTAAAACCGTGTTAGATCTTCATCTGTAGAATTACTATATATATTTTTTTTTTTAAATTTGAGTATTATCTCAGTATTCTTAAATCAGGAACTTATGATACCATAAGGGAAGAAGACCACCGATCAGTTATTCAAACAATCATTGATTTTAGCAGAACATTATTTGAATCAACGAAGATACTGTCGATTTACTCTACAGCAATAATTGCTATCAGAACCGAGAAGGAACACGCTTATCAGAAAAACTCTGCTTGAAAAAATACATAGCAGAGAGAATGGAACTCAAAAATGAAATTATATTGAATGTGACGTTTTTACAGATTTCGTTGGTACTGGAAAATTTACTTGATACATTTGACACAATTGGTAACGGTGATAAAATAAAGATCAATATTACTGCTCTTCTCGTTTCGGCTGTTATTTTCATTATTATTGCCAGTTGTGTTATTATTATTATTAGCGCTGTCGCGTCCTTCGTTTTTCGCACAAGTAGTGAGGTTGCAGACTTCACAGCCATGTAGACATCCAACCCCAATGCTAAAGTAATAATAACTAGTTGGCAACATAGAGAAGAAACAAAGAAAGTCGCTTTTCTAGACCTCAGAGTTGAAATATGAGATCGGCAAATGAGTTAAATCTAAATTCCAGTGAATTTCAGTTTTCCGCAAATAAATAGAACGCAAAAAATAAAAACAGCAATTAAGAGATCTTATTACCATCCACTAATCTGGAAATTGTCCATTTCATCTGATACGGAAACCGTTCTAAGCAATGAATCATATCGGCGGACATGTTTACAGGTTTCGGCTTTAGTCTCAAAATAGTTTCCATGTCGATAATGGACGCTATTTTAGATGAGCCTTTCTTCACTTATCAACAACGAAAAACTCCTTTTGTTTCCGTGGTTACCCTACCGTCTTTAGCTAATCCTTACTCTTACGGTACTCGTAGCTTCTGTTTTTTCCTTTTTCACATTTTTCTTATATAATAATTCCCGTCGCTCGGCTTTTTCCTTCGGCTTGAGGAAACTGCCGAAGAACTGGAGTATTAAAGGTGCCCATCACTCCAGTGCCTTTGTTTAAATCAAGCATTTTTTCCGGCCCGGTAAAGAGATGTTTAAGCTTACCAAATAAGGAGTTTTTTTTTCTCTGAGAGCAACGCTTTCTTAATTTTTTTTCTCCGGCGTTGTTTCGTCATCAGGTTGGAAAGAAAGGTTTGTCCCAAAACAGTTATCGCCTTTTATCGAGTTTCTTTTTTTTTTTTTTCTGTAAACATTTCATTTCGTTAGTGTTTGATTCTCAAATTTTCGGAGATTTGTTGATTGTTTGTTTATTTTTATTTTTACTTTCGAGCTACTCTTTGTCTTTAGCGCATAGCTTGGTGGCCTGGCAAGAGTTGTTCACGTAATTTCTACAAATACCGAAGATTTAACGATGGCCTTTGTTATGTTTACTTGTTTATATTTTATTTTGGCTTTTTGCTAGTTTTCGACTGCTTTCTGTGTGAACAATGAGTGAAAATTAAAATTCACACGTGTATCTTATAATTGCTTTTTTTTCTGGAACGCCTCAATTTTATCCACTAATTAAGGTATGAGAAGTATATCCCTCAATGACTTTTTTAGCTAAAGTAAAGGAAATAATCCCTGATAAGTAAAAAGCACTACTATCCATTTCAGGGACCGTGAGTCATCGTTTTTTCAAATATCTTTCAAACTAATTATTTGATCGAAATGGTACTTTGACACAGTGTGCAAGACGCCTCCCGCTAATTTTTGGTAATATAATGCATTGTCAAATAGTTTTAGTTAAGGCGTTTTACTCTTGACGTACTTGGTGTTGCCAAGCATCGCCAAACTATGCATTCGAATGTCATTTATCCCTATCCTGTCCCTTCCTCTCCCTTCCCACTCCTCATCCCTCCCTCAGCCTACTTTTCTGGCCTCTGCATCTCCGCCCCCTTACTTGTGTGCGAGGGATAGTGGACGTCCGTTTGCGTAGATTAGTCCTGCTCACTCAAGTGACTTTGCCTTTAAAAGTCAAGAGTAAATGCCTTAACTAAAACCATTTGACAATGCACTATATTGCCAAAAATTAGCGGGAGGTGTCTTGCACACTGTGTCAAAGCATCATTTGGATCAAATAGTTAGTTTGAAAGATATCTGAGAAAAACGATGACTCGCTGTCCCTGAAATGGATAGTAGTCCTAATTCAGAAGACTTCTAGTGACTGAGGTTTAAATTTCAAGTTGTAGTGTCTGGGGTACAATTTATAAATAAGTACAAGGAACTTCTTACATACCATGGGACGTTTTTATTTTATGCACCGCTTTTTTTGTTTCAAGTGACCGAGGAGTGATCTGTATAATGCAAAAGGAAGCAAAACCTAAAGCGAATGGAGAGATGGTTAAAGGAACTCTCCCTTGTTAAGAGGATTTGTCTGCCCAATATAATATGCGAAATAGGTTGGATTGGAACTCTGTAGCTTTTAAAAATGGACCAGAGTGCTTTGGATAGTCTAAACTTGGAGGCAACAAGGAGGATAGGTAGGTGTCCCAAGATGTAACCTAGTACTGGGACCTTTCCTGAAAAGAGAGGGATGCTGTATCTTAAAAACTAACCATAGAATTTTTTTAAAATAACGTCATTATGTTTCCCACACCCAAATTACTCTGAAGGCAATAATTTAACCTAACCTAACCTAACCTAGGGTCAAGGCAAAAAAACCGGGGCTGGTGCAGTACTAGCATGCATCTCAGGAATTGTAAGTGGGATAAGGTGAAATCTGGGGGTAAATCTGTAACTGTTGGAGTGAGTGGGACCTAATGTCCACATGGTGGGTCTTCTGTGTACGTATGGGAAGCCTCTTACATTGCTGAATACTTTCAATGGAGGGTGCAGCCTTGATTTAACAGTTAGCCGTCTGGCTAGTACAGTTGGTAACGTGTTGGCCTTGTAATCTCTGGGACCAGCATTCACTCCCCTTTAAGGGGCGGATAGTGAGTGACGACATTGTGGGGAGTTGGGGTTACTTGGCTGACGTCAGCCCGAGAGGCAATAGCCTGTGGGAGGACTGAAACTACCAAACTTTAACTTTAATGACAACTGTTGACTTGCTAAATCAGAAGCTAAATTTATTATGATATTTCCCTGTTGATCTCGGCTGAACGTAAATTTAAATCCCGAAAGGCCTGTGAGATTCTCGTCCTTGACCCCATGGTTGTAGAATAGAATAGAATATAGAATTTAGGCCAAAGGCCAAGCGCTGGGACCTATGAGATCATTCAGCGCTGAAATGGAAATAGAGGGTAAAAAGGTTTGAAGTGTGCAACAGGAAGGAAAGCCTCGCTGTTGCACTATGAATCAATTGTTAAGAGAGGGTGGAAAGTAGGAAGGAAGAAAGAGAATATGAATGGAGGCATATTAAAAGGAGACCCTTAAGTTGTGATTGATTGGTTCATTTCTTTCGTACTTCATGATATGGTCGTCGGAATTCAAGTCAGGTTTGATAGACTTCACTGGCAACGCGCATGACCTTACCCGCCCTGTGAGCCAGGGATGGTTTTGGGGAAGCCAAAGGCCTTACATACTGAGTCTTCAGCGGCCAGTGCCTGGTTCCCCTTAGTCCTGGGTTGGGTGGAGAGGGGCCCTGGGCACTGACCATATGTATATATGCTTTGGTTTCTAGGACACTGTAATGGTTAGTCCCTTGCTTCTGCCGCTCATGATAAACGTTTTAAACTTTGAAGAACTTTCCAAAATGTGTTACTTAATAATTTGCAAGCGAGTGTGGATCTCAATTTAAAAGTCAGTTTTAGCAAAACTATAACAGGCTATTTTTGGATCCACGGCTAACATTTAGGTACGACAACAAACAAACAGAAAGACCAGAGTGCAAACATACCGGATAAAATAACAACAATATTATATGATAACAGTAACGCTGTATGTTCCACGCGCGCCAAGAAGAGATCTCTCGTTCCCCGAGAGTCGTTTCCCATCTTTTATGTACTAAATTCTCTCCAGCATTCTGTGTCTCCCTTTTATCCTGAGACCTCGATTAATATTCCTTTTGCCTCTGTTTTCTTCCTAAACCGCTGGTGTTGAGACAGCGTTCTCCGCCATTCCACATTCAGAATTTTTGATCCCTTATCTATGTTTACTTTGTATAATGCCGGGATGGAAATCTAGAATTCATGTAGTTCCATATCAAAATATGTGTGTGAGTGTGTTGGTGTGTGTGTGTGCGCGTGTGTGTGTGTTTGGGAGCACACGCATAAATCATACCTGTCTGCCTCCTCCGATGTGGCGTATCCCTGCAACCGTTCGCTTTTATCCGTGTGGCCCTCGGTCTATTTCTTTTCTTTTATTTTCACTTAAACTCTTTCTCATCTATTTTCATTATTCGGAACATATTCCCACCCGTGAAATAACGTTTGAGTAGCACTCCGCGATAGTGGAATTTATTAATGGAAGAGACTTGTATAAAATAAAGCCTACCTAATATACGCTACGCATTTTTTATTGATAAATGCCACCCTTATTGCTATTAATGACAAATGAATATCGAAGATGTCTGAGATAAGATAATTTAGGTTCCTTTATCCTCTCACTGCGCCATACTTATTGGGTTTTAGGGAGGACATTTATATCTTGCATTTCTTTCTTTTCTTGTGGGCGTTTCTGCGCTACCGTTTTTTACAATCTGCATTTCCCTTTACTTCCTCTTAATTCTTCCTAATAAGCACCATATTCTTTGGAAGCTTGAATTCCAAGTGAATGGCCCCTTTGGGCTTGTGCCATATGAGTAGGAGGTTTCATCTTCTGAATAATAATAATAATAATAATAATAATAATAATAATAATAATAATAATAATAATAATAATAATAATGATAATAATAATAATAATAATAATAATAATAATAATAATAATAATAATAATAATAATA
>NC_089752.1:108586852-108589352 GCF_040412425.1 Macrobrachium rosenbergii
AGAGGGCTGCAATTTGGTACGTTTGATGACTGGAGGGTAGATGATCAGTAGTTTTTAAGATCTGAGGGCGGACAGAAAAAGTGCTGAAAGAAAAATGCTGAGAGAAAAAGTGCGGACAGAAAAAATGCGGACGGACAGACAAAGCCATCTCAGTAGTTGTCTTTTACAGAAAACTAAAAAGGCAAAGATAAGAGCAGTGAACTGTCATTACTTAAATTACTTGAAGAGAAAAAAGGACTTTTCATTTTATTAGTCAGCGTAGGAAGCTCGCGTTCCCTTCTATAAAAAACTGTTGGGGATTAGGATTGCTCATTTTTTCTTCCACATAACTCAAGTCATCTCTCTCTCTCTCTCTCTCTCTCTCTCTCTCTCTCTCTCTCTCTCCGGAATCTAGTCTTTTGTTAGAAGTAATGTCTAAATACTAATACTATTTGGGGTCACGTATTTACTCTCTTTTTGAGTTTCATTCTCTCGCCACGATTTTACCTACAATTCTGTTCCAGCTGGTGCTTTCATTTGTTGTATTACATAAAAAAAAATCAGACGATATAATGCAATATTCAAGTCGTCCTGAATGAATTGATTGATTTGATACGGAAATTTAGGCCAAAAGCCAAGCACTGGGACGTATGAGGTCATTCAGCGCTGAAACGGAAATTGACAATCAATTTAAAAGGTATAACAGAGTAAAACCTCGCGATGCAATATGAATCAAATGTTAGGAGAGCGTGGAAGGTAAGATGGAAGAAAGAGAATACGAAAGGAGGTACAGTAAAAGGAACGAAAGGGCTTGCAGCTAGGGGCCGAAGGCACGCTGCAAAGAACCTTAAGTAATGCCTGCAGTGCACCGCATGAGGTGTACTGACGGCACTGCTCCCTACGGGGTTCAAGGCGCCCTGTGACTCCTGTATTTAGTCTTTTGAAAATGATTTGTATTCTTATACAGGGCATATGTGATGGGCAATAAAGGTCTTCCTCAGTGGAAAATACAAAATTGATTTTTAGTGTTCTATGTTTTCTTTTCTAATACATTCCGGCAACTGTATAATATGTCAAACATGCATTTTGAAAAGCTTGTAAGTAGACTGAACTGCTGGCGTTTTGTTTTATAATATACAGTAAGAAAATCCTGTTTTCAAGAGTCAATCTCTTGTTTTTGCTGTTCATTATATTTTATAACCCTAGTTTTCTTCACCTATTTTTGGAATGGTCAGGATCTTGAATTAAATAAAATTAATACACATTTCTCTCATAACTACTCCTGTTACTAGCCCTCATCGACATTTAAGATAAGTAGCTAAAGAAACTGTGAGGCACATTCGTTCAGAAATCCCACAAGCAAATTTAAAAAAGAACGAAAAAGGTGTTGTTGTGGCTAAGCTGGGGAAACTATACCTCGCTCATCGTAGTTCCAACGCTATTTCCCTTTGATAATTTAACCTATTACAACCCACAGAATGGTGGGAATTGCTTTCATCTCATATACTGAAATGTCTGTCGAATTCAGATAAGTCTTGCTAGAACCAGAATAGAAAGAAGAATTGTTCAGTAATTCCTTTTTCCACTCGACAGAACTGTCCAGTTCTTTACAACTAAGGGTGAAATCAGGCTAATCTAGCTGTAGATTCTCAGGCAAGGCGACAGGGCATAACACCTTTTCTGTTATTTTTTTTTAATTTTTCCACTTCCTTGTACGTAGTACTGTACGCCATCTAGTGGTTAAAAGTGGTGGTATAACACAAAATTGTGTTTTCAAAGCTTCTTGCATCCTTGATACCAAGCGGCATTGCCGTATTAACCTAATGCAACGATCACTTAATTAGAAGTTCGGCCATGTTGATATATCCTCGAAGCAAAGCTTCGCCATCCGATGATTATGTCTGAGTTATGTCTTCATATTTACAGGCGTGACATATTTTTCTTCCAGGGTAATCGCGAAGAGAGTAATTACCTGATGGTCTGGAACTCAGCGAAAGTCTCCAGCCTTATTATGTGCATTGCCAAGGAGTACGTTTGTAAGAAAATGAAAATATGACTTTCAAGAGATAAGTCAGCCTTATATGTAGTGAAGAGGTTAGTCTAGAAATGATAAGAATGAATTTGAATTTCAGATAGAGAATACAATATTGATAATGATTATCAGTGTCTTATTCACCAATTTCCGTATAGAATATCCTAGCTATCGGGGGAACACCAGTCTCTAGGAGGTACAGCCGTATGTATTAAATAACTCAGTAAGGGCTGAAATTTGACTGGTAGATTGAAATAAGTCTTTTTGTCATCGTCGAACAATACTGCCCTAAAATGGAATACTGTAGTGTCTGCAAAAAATACAGAACTGAGAAAAATGGTAGAAACTTCAGTTCTCCCTTGCCTTACTACTGATTTTGCAGATACTGCAAATGGGATCCTCTAAATGAAGCATTGAAGAATCATTCTGAAACTGCAGTAACTTGTGTATTAGTGTTTCACGAGCCCAATAGGTGGCATATCTCAATTT
>NC_089752.1:108599352-108651852 GCF_040412425.1 Macrobrachium rosenbergii
TGATAAATGCAGTTTTCTAAAATCTTTTGACGGACGATGTGTGTCATAAACTTCGCTTTATCAACTTATCATTTATTTTAAAAACAATCAACTACAATTTAACGTTTATTTATCGTAAGTGCACAAATATCCCGTTCCATGGACTCTTTTTATTATACATTCAGCTGGTTTCCAATTTATCGGCGGTTCGACTTAAGAAACTCAATACAACTGGCGATTTATTATCAAAATAAAAAAATATTTATTATAAAAATAAACAAAAAATATTGGCAATGAAGTGGCAAATAAATAATGAAAATAAAAAAATTTGGAAATGAAGTGGCAAATATATTATAAAAAAATATTGATCATTAAGTGGCAAATATAGTATAAAAGTAAAAAAAATATTCGTAATGAAGTGGCAAATATTATATTACAAAAATTTAAAAAATGGTCATGAAGTGGCAAATATATTATAAAAATTAAAGAAATATACTGGTCATGAAGTGGAAAATATAAAAATAAAAGAAAATATTGATCATGAATTAGCAAATATATTATAAAAATAAAGAAAAATATTGGTCATGAATTAGCAAATATATTATAAAAATAAAAAAAAAATATTGGTCATGAATTAGCACATATATTACAAAAATAAAAAAAAATATTGGTCATGAAGTGGCAAATATATTATAAAAAAATATTGGTCACGAAGTACCAAATATATTATAAAAAATAAAAAAATATTGGTCATGAAGTGGCAAATAAAATAATAAACAAATATTGATCATGGAGTGGCAAATATATAAAAAATAAACAATTATTGGTCATGAAGTGGCAAATATATTATAAAATGAAGATATTGGTCAAGGACTAATGTATCATAAAAAATATAAAAAAATATTATCATGAAGTGGCAAATATTTTCTAAAAAATAAACAAATATTGGTCGTTTCATTTGTAAAATAAAAAAAATATTGGTCAGGTATTTCGTTGGGATCAAAAGTCTCAGTGAAACAAGCCAAATATTCGCCGACGTTTCTTCGGCTCAATCGAGTTCTCTGTACAGCAGCTACAGAGTATAATCGAGACCACCGAAAATAGATCTATCTTTCAGTGGTCTCGGTATAATGCTGTATGAGCTCGGACCATGAAACTTTAACCACGGCCAGGTGTTGCCTATCCTATATCGTTGCCGGATGCACGGTTATGGCTAACGTTAAATAAGATAAAAACTACTGAGGATAGAGGTCTGCCATTTGGTATGTTTGATGATTGGAGGGTGGAAGATCAACATATCAATTTGCAGCCCTCTAGCCTCAGTAGTTTTTAAGATCTAAGGGCGGACAGAATAAAGTGTGGACAGAATAAAGTGCGGCCAGACTAAAGTACGGACGGACAGACAAAGCCGGCACAATAGATTTTTTTTACAGAAAACTAAAACGGCTTCTTTTTCGGCCTGAACAGAAAAGGATATTTTACATATAAGCATAGACGAGAATTATGGCAGGTTACATATGACTTCCATTCGAGTTAGCAATAGCTCAAAGATTACTGTCACATGGAGACTCAGTAAGAACTAGTTCACTATTACGAACGTAGTAACTATCATAATCAGATTCAATAATATCCAAAAACAGATGATGGAAATAAATTATTCAATATTTTGGGAATGCGCTAAGTAAAGTTAGTGAAAAATCTTTCCAGTTCCCTACCGCAAAGCAAGGGCAGGTCTTCCTGCCAACGTAACCCTTTCTTATCCGGCTATAAAGAAAAATGCCTTTCCAGATAGATATCTAGATAGATATGAAGACAGACAGAAATATAGATAAATAGACAGAAGGGTGCGTGAGATGAGCAGGGGTCGAGAAGGCCGACCACTCGCATATTAGCATTCACGTGGGACCACTTGCTAAACCTTTTATCAATATCGTTCGATGAAGTTTTAGGAGAGGCTGAGGAGGTCGGGCGACTCCATACTATCTCAATGTGATGCACGTGCATGGGAGATATAATTCGGGAGTGCCCCGGGAGAAGGGGGAAGGAGATGGGGGGGAGGGGATAGAGGAGAGAAATGGAGAAAGGAGGATCAAACCCAGAGGGACGAATTCTTCTCCTTCTTCTTCTTCTGAAAAGCGATTGGTTTGATTGGTGGGAGGAAAGATCCTGCCAGCTCTTGTTGTTGGTACCTTTCCCAGATCACTAGAGGCATTTGGAAGTACAGAATCCCATTATCGAGGATCTGGGTTTAAAAGTGCTGACAATTATCAAGTAAGAAATTACATAGGTAAATGACATTTTCAAAAGTATTAGTTTTGGTTCTCTAATTAGTTAATGAATAAGTTGACAAAAATCAAGTGAGAAAGTACATTGGTAAATGAAATTTTCAAAATTATTAGTTTTGTTCTCTAATTTGTTAATGAAAAAGTTGACAAAAATCAAGAAGAAAGTACATAAGTAAATGAAATTTTCAAAATTATTATTTTTGGTTCTCTAATTAGTTACTGACAAAAGTTGACAAATATCAAGCAAGAAAGTACATGAATGAAACTTTCAAAAGTATTAATTTTGGTTCTCTAATTTGTTAATGAAAAAGTTGACAAATATCAAGTAAGAAATTACATGGGTAAATGACATTTTCAAAAGTATTAGTTTTGGTTCTCTAATTTGTTATTGATTTATCAAACCAAAACAAGAGTAACTACAACGATCGAAGCAACGAAGCAGATTAATCAGAGAAGAATTATTAATAACTTTCCGCTTTTATGAGGAAAACTATGAACAACAGACGTCTTTCTATTATATTTTTGCATTGAAGGCTTTAATATTATCATAATTTATGCCACCATTGCTAACAGTAACAATCAATGTAATTCTGAAAGTTAATTTAATTATAATGAAGGGAAATGACTGACAATGAAGATGAGCATATTTCATATATATTATATATATATATATATATATATATATATATATATATATATATATATATATATATATTTATATATATATATATATATATATATATATATATATATATATATATATATATATATATATATATATATATGTGTGTGTGTGTGTGTGTGTGTATGTGTGTGTGTCCGTGGGTATGTATGTGTATGTATGTGTGTGCGTGTTTGTGTTTGCGCGTATGGATGTGAAAATATGGGAAAGCCGTGAGTTGCTCAATTTCAAATAAGCCCATGGAACCGTATGGTGCTGGAGGCAATAAAGATGGTATTTGTACTGTTGAAAATACTCTGATGGTAAAAATAAATTGAAATTATTACAATCAAGTCATCTCTTCCACGTATGTGTGAGAACTGTATAGCTCAACATAAAATGCAAAGAAAAAAAGAAAAATCAAGAGTAGAAGATCCGATCTATGAAGTGTTGCACTGACAGAATAGAATAAAAGGGCCTTTTATCCATAACAAACATCATTTCACGTAAGATAAAGGTAAATGGTGCAGCATATGTCAGAGGAATGGACGAACTACTGATAAGGCTTCTGACCTAGAGTATAAAGCGGCTGTGGACATCTAATAAAGCTGTGATCCCATCCTCATTCTAAAGTTGCCAGTTCATTCTTGCTTGTTGGCAAATACCCAAAGTGACAAACAAATTTTTGTGAAAGTGTATTTTTGTAATATAGACAAAGTTTTCTTTATAAAGTTATCCATCAATCATGATACTTGGTGGTTGCAAAGTTACCGATCATTTAGATAATTTAGTCATACGAATCACATCTCAGAAAACAAGGAAATGATTTTGTCTCAGCGTCGTAATCATTTCCGTTTCTTATAATCTCCGAACCATTAGGTAATTAGACACGGATTAAATAGCTTCCATTTGCACAGACGGGGATTAATTAACAGGTGGATTCATTAACAAGTTGATTTTCTCTCCTGCGTGCGCCCGTTCCAGATTAGTATTGGATTCGAAGCCTTGAATGTTTTTTTTTTTTTTTTTTTTTTTTTTTAATTACGGAAGAGGCCTCTTCCGTGAGGACGGGATGTCGCTGAGGAAAGTGTGATCAGGCTTGACTGGAAGATACAGTCCAGTTAAACACACGAACATCATAACGGAGAAGTGATGTTTATGGAGCCTCTTCTCTTCTTCTGCCACGTCGTTGTAGGCTTTTCTATTAAGGCCATCTTTGATGTAGTATATATATATATATATATATATATATATATATATATATATATATATATATATATATATATATATATATATATATATATATATATAAATATATATATATATATATATATATATATATATATATATATATATATATATAATATATGTATATATATATATATATATATATATATATATATATATATATATATATATATATATATATATATATATATATATATATATATATATATATATATATATATATATAAGCTCGTGAAGGATTTTAGTTTTCTGTATGAAAAACTATTGAGATGGCAATTTGTCTGTCCGTCCGCACTTTTTCTGTCCGCCCTCAGATCTTAAAAACTACTGAGGCTAGAGGGCTGCAAACAAGGTATGTCGATCATCCACCATCCAATCATCAAACATACCAAATTGCAGCCTTGGTAGTTTTTTAAATTTTATTTAAGTTTAAAATTAGCCATGGCCGTACGTCTGGTACTGCTATAGGTGCCAACAACAGAAGTCACCACCGGGCCGTGGCTGAAAGTTTCATGGGCCGCGGCTGAGAGTTTCAGGGCCGTGGGTAACTTACTAGATGATATCTAACTCGATTGAGGCAAGAAACTTACTGCCATTTTTCAAAATTTTTTTTTGGCTGAATGGCGTCTACGTTTATTTCTACATTAATTTATTTGGTTTTACGTGAATGGCGTTGCTTTATTTACCTTAATTTAGTGAAAGTTTTACGTGCGCGTTGACCTGTGAGAATTCAGTTGAAAGTTCTCATGCAGTGATGAATATGATAGAACTATAGCAAATATAAATAATGACCAATGTTTTTTTAACGCGATTTAAATTTTTGTTATTACATCAGTATTGCAGTGATGTTGTCAAGGAAGAGGAACATTCCTGAAAGAGACATAACCATGGGGATGTTGACTGGAAAAATTGTAAGGATTTAGTTTCATCTCAGTTTGGCATTTGCTTAATTCATATAGCAGTCCAAGGATTACCTATTTTGCAGAAAATAATAATGGTGTGCAATAATTTCTTTCAGAGCAGTATTTTTTGTCGTTTGCCATGATCTAGACTAGTGATTTTCAATCTTTTCTTTATACCGCGACCCCTTATGAACAACTCAATATGACCAATGACCTCCCTTTAAAATTTTTGATTCAATGATATCTAGGGTTACCATATTTTCATCAACCGAAGACAGTACATATGTAATGTACTAGTACAAAAATAGCATTGCACTGTAATAAATTTGTTGCTTGCGTTAAAATGATATTCAAGTAAGTTGAATTATAAATTGTTTTGGCCTGATTATCAGGTGTTGCTTCGTGTAACAGCGGTGAAGTTGAAAAAGAAAAAAAAAAAAGCTGAAACGTACCCCGGCTCAAGAACGATCTAGCGACCCCCCAAAAAACGGCTGGCGACCCCCAGGTTGAAAACCTCTGTTCTTGGCTTTTTAACCTTATTTATTTTTCTGGTGTTTGGAAAATACAATATTCAGTTTCCCTTCTCTACCATTAGTTATAAAAGAACTCCAGAATTGCAGTCTACGCGTGTCAGCGTTCACGAAGCAAATGTAACCAAGGAAAAATAACATAAATATCTGGACCATTAACATAAACTCAGTCCTTTTCACGCTCGTCGGAGTAAGCTAATAGTTTCCGTGAATATGTTTAAAAGGGAATATCCTTCTTTGAAAGATTCAGTACCCGGCAGGAAATTCCAGAGATGTATGCTAGTATCGCACCAGCCCTGGTTTTTTTTTACCATGCCCCTAAGTTAGGTTAGATAAGGTTAATTTCTACTTATGCCGTAAATTAGTTGTGGGAAACAATGAGATAATTTTCAAGAAAATTCTGTGGTTAGTTTTTAAGATATGGCGTCCCGCTTTTTCCAGGGAAAGGTGCAGGTAGCATTTTCCCGAGATGTAACCAAGTGCCGGGGCCTTTCCCTGAAAAAAAGCAGGATGCCCTAACCATTTTTCTTTACTTATTATGTTTCCTGCACCCAACTTACTCTGGAGATATTATAATCTAACCTAACCTAACCTAACCTAGGCTGGTGCAATACTAGCATAGGCCTACACCTCAGGAATTTGCGTCCCGGTACTCAGTTACATCTCGGAGAAAATGTACCCCGGCAACTCCACCCCAAAACAAGTCGAAATAATTCTCTGGAGAGCAATTAATATCAGGTATCAGTTTAAGATCTTCCAATCGATAACGGGATCACTTTTTAACAAGGGGATTACAAACTCCCCTTTTTCAGAGGTTCCTAATTGGTCGACGACGACATAAGAATTATTGCTGCTAAATTTATGGAGGAGAGGGATATTTAAAGCTCGGGGAATAATTCGTTTACACTATTGCATGCTGATTTATTTATCTCTCTCTCACATAATGTCCTCGTATCTCAACCTCGATCTCTACCTATATATCTGTATATAAATATATATACATGCATACATACATACATACATACATACATACATACATATATATATATATACATATACTTATATATACATATACATATATACACATATACATATATATATATATATATATATATATATACATGCTGTATACTAGTATGTATTTATGTATGTATATGTTAGTATATACATACATAAATATAATCCAAGTACAGAATCACACATTCTCAACACACTATGCTAATTTCTCTCTCTCTCTCTCTCTCTCTCTCTCTCTCTCTCTCTCTCTCTCTCTCTCTCTCTCTCTCTCTCTCATAATTTCCTCATCTCATCCTATATCTATCCATCTATCTGTCTGTCTGATCTTCTAATCGATAATGTTCATCACTTTTGAAATATATATATATATATATATACTATATATATTATATATATATATATATATATATATATATACATATACATTCATACATATATTGGTCTACTGACTTTTACGACACATATGTAATTCTAATAGCCACAATGCCCTCTTAACTTCTGGAGGAGAGGATATGCTTGTAACTCGAAGCCGAAAGTATCCAAACGGAAGAAATTAAGAGCCTGTGAACGCCGGTCGCTGAAACCCGAATTTATTCTCAGGGAGGTCGCGTTGCCGACCTGACCACGAGAAGGATAAAAGTCTATCACCTCTCGTACATACATATACCTGTCGTTCAGATATATTTAAGATAATATACCCATGCATATCATATTGTGGGCAATCGTCTTTGTTGCTTTTTATGAAATATATATGCATAATCTACTGTCACTTTTACCAGACACATGTGTCTGGTAAAAGTGACCAGTAGATATATATATATATATCACCTAAAAAGCACAAAGACGATGCCCACTATGTGGTGAGAATGTCTGGAATATCTGGTAAAAGTGACCAGTAGATTCTAATATATATTTCAGCCTAAAAAAGCAATAAAGACGATTGCCCACTTGGCTACGATGGTGAGAATGGGTCTGGAATGTATCTGGTAAAAGTGACCAGTAGATTCTACATATATATTTCAGCCTAAAAATTAAAGACGACTGCCCACTTGGCTAAGATGGTGAGATGGGTCTATTCCAGCTCTAATAAATATCTGAAAACGACAGGTATATGTATGTACGAGAGGTAATTTATTTTATCCTTCTCGTGGTCAGGTTATGCAACGCATTGTGAATATGGAATTCGGGTTCTCTTCCCGCGACCGGCGTTCATAGGCTCTTCAATTTCTTTCGTTTGGATACTTTCGGCTTCGTAGTTACAAGCATATCCAAAAAAGTGCGAAGAATTCAAAAAGTTAAGAGGACATATATATATATATAAATATATATATAAATTGATTCTAAGTACAGACCATGAATCAGAAAGGATTATGAATAGCGGAGTCAATATCGACTTATATCTCTATTGATAGCCGAATGGGCAAGTCGACCTGCTGAACTGTATCTAAACCAAAGGCCCAGGTTCAAATCCTGGCCGGGGCACATGCATTTATTAATCATAATTCCCCTTGGGTGTAGGTTATTCCCAGTGTAAAGTGAATTCGATGTTAAGAGTGTGTGTGTGTGTATGAGAGAGAGAGAGAGAGAGAGAGAGAGAGAGAGAGAGAGAGAGAGAGAGAGAGAGAGCATTTGTTTCCAGAAATTACATAAACAGATAGGCTCTGATATGTGTACAAATAAAGTATTTTTGAAAAGTAAACCAACATATTATTGTCTGCATACATTACACAACAAATATATGAATATTTTCTTTCAATTTAAATTCATCCTGAAATTCATGATCCATATTCACATATACTACAAAAAATTACATGCATGAATGTTTTTACAGACCGGAAATGGCATCAGCCTGTATATTGTATTTCAACAGTAATTTTGAGTCTAAGTATTTTGTAAAACTGAGCGATTTGGTGACCTTCGTTTTGTTCGCAATCGATTTGAATTGAATTGAATTGAAATGAATGTAGAATTTCGGCCAAAGGCCAAGCACTGGGACCTTAAGAGGTCATTCAGAGCTGAAACGGAAATTGACAGTAAAAGGTGTAAAAGGTGTAACAGGATAAAACCCACCCTGTTGCACTATGAATTTTTGTTAGAGAGGGTGGAAAGCAAGATGGAAGAGAGAGATATGAAAGGAGGTACAGTAAAATAAACGAACGGGGTTTCAGCTAAGGACCGAAGGCACGATGCCTCCTAAATTTTACCAGAATTTGCTCCTGTGCATTTTGATTCTAATGCACTTTTGTGATGTAATAGATTACTTAATGTGTTACTGTGGTCATTAGCAAAACTCCATATTCAGTGTGGAATGAAATATTCAGATTGCTAATGCCATTCTTATTCTTAGTCTTGATTTTATTCTTCTTTGAACAAAAACCTTAAATAACCTCCACAGGAATGAAGTATCTTCTTGGTAATTTGTAACTTAAGTGATTTACGAAAAGGAAACAAAAGTTTCAAAGCACCACCAGTGTTGCTGCAATACCCGACCAGCAACCCCGGCCCCCCTGCCACCATACCATAGAAAGCATCTCAGTCACGATATTATTACCCATATCTCAGATTATTATTATTATTATTATTATTGGTAAAACTCCCCCTTTCAAGCAAGTGCTTTCGAAAAAAATTGCTGCATCAGCTGCATTAATCTTGTATAGAGCAGACTCTATACAAGATCAGTGCAGCTGGTGCAGTAATTTCTTTCAATATTATTATTATTATTATTATTATTATTATTATTATTATTATTATTATTATTATTATTATTATAACGGAACGGGACAGACAGAAAGCAACTCTTTCCAAAAAGCTTTAAATACGGCCATCACCCCTAGGGCAAATGTAAAATACCGACAAGTTGTTACTGATATCTTTATTGTTTCTGCTGTTCTGAAGGTTTCATTGTTTTTTGCTCGCCAAAGTTAAATAAGAAAAAAAATTGTCATTCATTTGGTATTAAGGGAAGAACTGATGCTTCCAATAACAGTGAACAAGGCTTATTTATTCATTTAGTCATCATTCTGAGAAGGTTTATATAGGTTTACTCAAGGCCAAGAGAAAGAGAAGGTCTACTCACTTCCCCAAATGCCCCATGTAGGCGGAGCTTTGTCAACCTCCTTATTGCCTCAGCAGGCGAATTGCCGTGATGAGCAGGTACCTCTAAGATACGTCATCGCCTACGTAGTTACCCCAGGCGGGAGGCGACTCCGCCCAATTGGGTAAACCTTGTCTCTCCTGGCCTTGGGTTTACTGTTACTCTTCATATGACGATGAAAGCCTTCACTTCCGTTACAACAGATAAGGACGCCCTTAATGTTTTGAGTGTCTTTATCAGCAGTTTAGCCCGAGGTAAAAATCTGTATAAAACCTTGACTCTCGTATCGACGGACTGTCAGGGAAACAAAAAACGAAAACTTCAGCCTGGTTTATTTTATCCTGAAATGGATTGTGGCCGAGGTCTGTTTGTGTGTGTGTATGTGTGTGTGTGTGTGTGTGTGCGCACAGCAATAAATCAGGTCTTAATGAAATCCCTCGCAGTGTAATTTGTAAAATCGCTACGGCTTTTTCGTGACTCTTTCATTAGTCTCTATTCGATCGCAATCGGAATGCGATTCGGTTTGCCATATCTAACGTAATATTTCTTTAAAAAAAAAAGCAAGCACCATGTTTGTTATCAGTGCGATTATCTTTTTCCGCGTCAGTTTTCTCTCTATCTCTCTCTCTCTCTCTGTGTCTCTAAAATGCGTAATTATACCGCCGCTAATTAATTATAACCATAAAGACTTTTCTGCCTGCTTTTATTACGGGATTATCAGCTTTAATTACGTTGGGAGAATAAGGTACATTAACCTTCATAAATGGAGTTAGAACGTGAACCGGGACACAGTTAAATGAATTACTGGCTCCGGTATCTATGCAAAGCGTTGTTTTTTTTTTTTTTTTTTTGCTTGCTCGCTGTTTTTTCTGGCTGTTTTTCATCACTGATAACTTACAAATAAACCTACAGTTTTTATGAGGACATTCGCCGCTGATTAATATTTTATTAATATTTTTTCATATTTTTGTGATTCACTGACATCAATTCTTTTTAACTTATTTTTTTTTGTCATTCATTGAATTAGTCAATTTAAATCCTTTTGGTTACGTGATGTCTGTAGCAAGGGAAAATATTTTCCGATGTTTATTTGAATATACAGAGGGTAATTATCACGAATGAATATTTCATTGAGTATGTATTACACATTAAAACCTGCAGGAAGATCTCTGTACATTTATTTGTGCCGTTTATCGTCATTTACATCTTTTCTTGATGATGAGCTGAAATTTAATACACATGGGTATGAGCGCGCGGACGCACACATGTACGTCACAACATACCACATTATATATATATATATATATATATATATATATATATATATATATATATATATATATATATATATATATATATATATATATATACATATATATATGTATACAGACACATATATATATATATATATATATATATATAAATATATATACAGTATATATATATGTATATATATATATATATATATATATAATACACACATATATAATATATGTATATATATATATATATATATATATATATATATATATATATATATATATATATATATATATATATACACATCAAATGAATAAACATGCTTAACAACTTAGCTCGAAGAATTTACAAGCTAACATGTTTGTGCAAAACATATCATTCCCGCGACGCACGCGGGAACAATTCGATTTCCTCAGTCAGAAAAAATCTGTACCAGAAGAAAGATTCGAAGGAAACGGAAGGGAAATATTTCTCATTCCTGTGACCAAGAGTTTGTTGGGGGAAGTCATGTGTTCTGATCTTCGTGATGATGTAATTGTGAAAATAAGGCTGACATGTTTCCATTCTGTAAAAGGGGGCTTTGTACATCTTTGTACATTCTTAGATACGAAAGAAATATAACCTGGAACATTGTTTTTAAATATAACCTGGAACATTGTCTTTTAAATATAACCTGGAACAT
Organism: Macrobrachium rosenbergii; assembly: GCF_040412425.1. NCBI lineage: Eukaryota > Metazoa > Arthropoda > Malacostraca > Decapoda > Palaemonidae > Macrobrachium > Macrobrachium rosenbergii. The sequence goes on from NC_089752.1 coordinate 108,611,011, forward strand.
TGTCTTTTAAATATAACCTGGAACATATTGTCTTTTAAATATAACTTGGAACATTGTCTTTTAAATATAACTTGGAACATTGTCTTTTAGATATAACTTGGAACATTTTCTTTTAAATATAACCTGGAACATTATCTTTTAAATATAACCTGGAAGATTGTCTATTCAATATAACCTGGAACATATTATTTAAATATAATCTGGAACATTGTCTATTCAATATAACCTGGAACATATTGTCTTTTAAATATAACTTGGACCATTGTCTTTTAAATATAACCTAGAACATTGTCTATTCAATATAACCTGGAACATATTGTTATTTAAATATAATCTGGAACATTGTCCATTAAACTGGAACGTCTTTTAAATACAACCTGGAACATTATCTATTAAATATATCCTGGAACATTATCTTTTAAATATAACCTGGAACACTGCCTTTTAAAGAACAGTTTTGCATATGCTTGAAATGATATTTCCATCGCATGTAGTCTATTGTAAGATCTTTCTATGAATGTCTGGCCATCTTCTTTTGATATAAGCATTTCCGAATAAGAAAATTGTGACGATAATTTCAATTAAAGCGCAGCGAACTTATTTACTATTTGTTGTCGTTTTCGTTTTCTCTTGGGTGTATTTATGGAGACTGATGTGTTGATACTTTAGCTGGCACAGTGTGATAACATATATAAATGGCTAGAGAGAGAGAGAGAGAGAGAGAGAGAGAGAGAGAGAGAGAGAGAGAGAGCATCTGGATGAGACAGAGAATACTGAGAGAGAGAGAGAGAGAGAGAGAGAGAGAGAGAGAGAGAGAGAGAGAGAGAGAAGCATCCAGATGAGACAGAGAATATTGAGAGAGAGAGAGAGAGAGAGAGAGAGAGAGAGAGAGAGAGAGAGAGAGAGAGAGAGAGAGCAAGCATCCTGATGAGACAGAGAATATTGAGAGAGAGAGAGAGTGAGAGAGAGAGAGAGCAGAGAGAGAGAGAGAGAAGATCTGGATGAGACAGAGAATATTGAGATGAGACAGAGAAGAGAGAGAGATCGAGACTTGGACATTAGTATTCGAGGAGAGAGAGAAGAAACCATTGATCAATAGACAGATGATGTTTGAGGTCAGCGTCGGTGGTGAGTCGAGAGAGAGAGATCTCAATGAGACGAGAGAGAGCTGAGAGAGAGCTAATCCAGATGAGAGTCGAAGGAGATGAATAAAGGGATGGATGAGAGAGAGAGAGAGAGAGAGAGAGAAGAGAGAGAGAGAGAGAGAGAGAGATCGACTACTTGGACATTAGTATTCGAAGCATGCCGCTTGTTAACCCATTTATCAATATCGTTCAATTATGATTGATCAGCGACTACAAAGTAAACCCTTGACTGTATTAATGTAATATTTTGCTGGGGAGGTAATTGATTTCCCATCAGATGAATAAAGTATATGGAGAGAAAGAGAGAGAGAGAGAGAGAGAGATGAGAGAGAGAGAGCAGAATCTTTTGTGCCTTAAATACAAGCCCTTGTTTAAGATTAGGTAAAAGATTTATGGCTGACTCTAAATACAAAAGTGAAAGACTTGGCTGTGATTCTACTATTTTAACGTTTGACTTCCCATCAGTATGTACTATATGTGACTCTAAATACAAGCTGGTGAGATGAGATTACAACAATGTGACTCTAAATACAAGCTGGTGAGATGAGATTACAATATTGTGACACTAAATACAAGCTGGTGAGATGAGATTACAACAATGTGACTCTAAATACAAGCTGGTGAGATGAGATTACAATATTGTGACTCTAAATACAAGCTGGTGAGATGAGATTACAACAATATGACTCTAAATACAAGCTGGTGAGATGAGATTACAACAGTATGACTCTAAATACGAGCTGGTGAGATGAGATTACAAAAATGTGACTCCAAATACAAGCTGGTGAGATGAGATTACAATACCGAGTAAAATGATAGCAATTTTTGCATGTACTCTACTCTTGATTTCCTGTACACCACAAGACAGACAGACAGAGAGAGAGAGAGAGAGAGAGAGAGAGAGAGAGAGAGAGAGAGAGAGAGAGAGAGAGAGAGAGAGAGGCAAAAAGCAACAGGAAATAATTCAGGAAGCTATCTGTAGATGGAATGCGATTCTCACAACCATTGGCATCCTTTAGAAGACCAATTATCAGTCAGACACAATAAGAATCAATTCTCATGTTCTTAAATTTATTGAATTTGATGCTGTTACGAGTTCACACCTTATGAAAAGGTAGAAAGAACAAATGTATTCACAGTATACTTGTGTATACGCGGTAAAAATAACTAAAATATGATATTTTGATTCGTTTTTAGTGAAGCAAAATCTGTTTTTAAAATATATTTTTGTTTTACGCCTGATGCAATTTACTGTTTCACAATCAAGAATATCAATAATGGTGAAACGACTTTCCGGGGGAACATTTCATCAATGAACTAAAAAGAATACAGAATCACTTGCAATTTTTAGTTTTCTGTACACGAAAATTATTGTGCAGGCTTCGTCTGTCTGTCCGCACTTTTTTCTGTCCGCACTTTTTCTGTCCGCCCTCAGATCTTAAAAACTACTGAGGCTAGAGGGCCGCAAATTGGTATGTCGATCATCCACCCTCCAATCATCAAACATGCCAAATTGCAGCCCTGTAACCTCAGTAGTTTTTATTTAATTTAAGGTTAAAATTAGTCATAATCGTGCTTCTGATAACGCTATAGGATAGGTCACCACTTGGCCGTGGTTAAAGTTTCATGGACCGCGGCTCATACAGCATTATACCGAGACCACCGAAATCTAGATCTATTTTCGGTGGCCTTGATTATACGCTGTAGTGGCTGTACAGAAAACTCGATTGTGCCGAAGAAACTTCGGCGCATTTTTTTTTTTTTATTTGATTCAGAATGAATGCGTAAAAGCGTAAGGCTCACTCAATAAACCTGGCGAATTAGATTCGAAACTGGACGAATTGTAAATGACTTAAAATATTTTTTCTCATGACACTCAAAATTTGATCCAACAGCTGATCAGTGTTTTCTTTTCTGAAAACAAGCCTCGTTTTTTTTTTTATTCTTTCATTTTATATTTCTCTCAACAGCCCTGTTCAGATTGTGTCGTTTCTTGCTCGCTAAAATGACTCATTACTTCCACAGCTAATTAATTAAAACTGTAAGCCCTTTTTTCATATTTTAATTACGGGGTTATTAGCTCTAATTGCCTGGGGGTGGAATAAGGTACATCTAATTGTGATAAATAGAGTTTGAATGTGACCTGGGACACGGGTGAGTGAATTACTCAGCCCGGCGCTCGTTTGAAAGCTTTTCCTTCTATAGTTTTCTGTAAAAGAAAAATATTGAGATGGCTTTGTCTGTCCGTTCGCACTTTTTCTGTCCGCCCTCAGTTCTTAAAAACTACTGAGGCTAGAGGGCTGCAAATTGGTATGTTGATCATCCGCCCTCCAATCATCAAACATACCAAATTGCATCCCTCTAGCCTCAGTAGTTTTTCTTATTTTATTTAAGGTTAAGGTTAGCCATAATCGTGCGTCTGGCAACGATATAGGACAGGCCACCACCGTGCCGTAGTTAAAGTTGCATGGGCCGCGGTTCATGCAGCATTATACCGAGACCACAGAAAGATAGATCTATTTTCGGTGGCCTTGATCATACGCTGGAGCGGTTGTACAGAAAACTCGATCGCGCCGACGAAACTTCGGAGCAATTTTTACTTGTTTATTCTTTTATCTGCTGATCAGAACTTCAGCTTTTATTTTGTTTAGGTAGGTAGCAATTGACTGTGCTTCTCTTGAAGAAGTTGTAGTGATTCTCTCTTATCCTTGAATTATCTGCCTTTTATCAAAAAAATATGCGATGCTTTATTAAGATAATGATATTAGTCTGAAGGAGGCCATTCAGTGACTATGAAACTTTATGGAATTCATCGGCAAGACTTAAGCAGTGATGGGGATTAAGACGTGTTTATATAAATATAAATATAATATAAATATATATATATAAATATATATATATATATATATATATATATATATATATATATATATATATATATATATATATATTTACATATATACATATATATATATACATGTGTACATGTGTTTGTATATGTGTATACATATATATATATATACATATATATGTATATATACATATATATATATATATATATATATATATAAATATATATATATATATATATATATATATATATATATATATATATATATATAATATATATATATATATATATATATATATACATATATACAGATAGATAGATAGATAGATAGATAGATAGATAGATAGATAGATAGATAGATAGATAATTATATCGAAGCTCATACATATATAAAGCATTTATACTCACACTTTTGTATTTCCAATTCATAATACAACTGACATGGTAGCCTATGTGAGTACAACACCGGGAATACACTCAACTATACTTGTTTGCGCTATCATCAAATTGATCAAAGACCAAGTTAAACTAGAGAGCATACGTTTAAAACTATTCTATATATCTATTTTATTTCTCGCAAAAGATACTGTCTACACAAATCGCATAATTCTTCCTAAAGGGAAGGGAGGGATTTGATCAAAAGGCAGCTATGGAAAATTTCCAGGCGTTCATAACAATATTCAGTCACTTGAACTGACACATCTCTTATGGAAACAGTTCCTCGTTGGACGAATCGGTAGAGTTCCCGGCTAGCACTCTGCTAGGCCCGAGTTCGCGTCTCTGGCTGGCCAATGAAGAATTAGAGGAATTTATTTCTGGTGACAGAAATTCATTTCTCGATATAATGTGGTTCTGATTCCACAATAAGCTGTAGGTCCCAATTGGTTCTTAGCCACGTAAAATAAGTCTAATTCTTCGGGCCAGCCCTCTCCAGGAGAGCTGTTAATCAGCTCAGTGGTCTGGTTAAACTAAGATATTCTTAACTTTCTTATGGTAACAATATTTTTTTATTTCTAAATGTTCACCGTAAAAGAGAAATAATGAAACCCGGAAGTATCTTGTCAGTTACGTCCGGGTTTCATTATTTCTCGTTTACGGTGAATATTTAGAAATAGAAATATTGTTGCCACAAGAGATGTGTCCAGTTTCCTGGGCATATATTGACTTTTTTGAAAATATTGACTTCGAGTGGTAATATCTTCAAAAATATAACTCATAACCCATCGGTTAATACTATCATTAAAATTGTTCTACCATCGAAAAATTATCCTCAAAAGGGTTATAAAGACACTAGTTCTAGTTTACCTGAGCTAGAAGCAGTGTTACCTAATTGTTCATAGTTCATATATATATATATATATATATATATATATATATATATATATATATATATATATATATATATATATATATATATATACACATACATACAGTATATATATGTATATATATATATATATAAAATACAGGAGTATATATATGCATATATTATATATATACATAAATATCTATCTATATTGCTGAATTTGGTGGTTTCTTATGCAATTACAACATTGACAGTGAGCAGGTTTCCACGAAGAATGCTTCGCAGTATCACTTAAAGAGAGGACAATTTCTATTTTGTCACCTACAGCGCAAACGGGACAACATTCCAGAGATTAATTCTCGCACTGATGTGGCCTCACTGGAAAAAAAAAAATATAAAACAATCGGCTTTGTTTATTTAATCCTAAATTTGATTCCGAGTGGATGTGTGTGTGCGTGTTTGTTTGTGTGACTTTGCCAGTGGCAATAAACAAAGTGGTAATGAAATTTCACTCCTTTTAATTTATAAATGCGTCATTCACTTTAAGCTTTTCATTCTTCTTTGTGCGATCACATTCGACGTTCAGTTTCGTTTGAGGTAATCTTTCGAGACAAACCATTAAGGAGCTGTCAAGTGTATTTTTCGTTATGGATTACATCAGTCTTATTTCTGAAATAAGTAATTACATCCATCGCTAAATCATTACCATTATAAGGATTGTTTTTGCGTGCTTCTATAACTGAGTTGTCAGCTTGAATTGCTTCGGGAGAATAAGGTACATTAAAAGTTAAGTATACCTTAGTTTAACCAGACCCCTGAGCTGATTAACAGCTCTCCTAGGGCTGGCCCGAAGGATTAGACCTATTTTACGTGGCTAAGAACCAGTTGGTTACTTAGCAACGGGACCTACAGCTTATTTTGGAATCCGAACCACATTATAGCGAGAATTGAATTTCTGTCACCAGAAATAAATTCCTCTAACTCTCCACATTAACATTCATAAATGTTGTTAGGCTGAATTAAACTGAATACAGAATTTAGGCCAAAGGCCAAGCACTGGGACCTTATGAGGTCATTCAGCGCTAAAACAGAAATACACAGTCAAAGTTTAAAAGGTATAACAGGATGAAAACCTCAAAGCAGTTGCACTATGAATCAGTTGTTAGGAGATGCCGAAAAGTAAGATGGAAGAAAGAGAATAACGGATGGAGGTACAGTAAAAGGAACGAGTGCATTGAAGGCCTTATCCCCCCTACGGGGATAAATGGAGTCAGAATGTGAACCGGGAGACTCTTAAATGAATTAATGGATGATCCGTCTTCGCAAGGAATATTTGAAAGCATATTTCAATTACTTTAATCATTCGCTAACACGTAATACGATCTACAGGTCTTTGTGAATATTTTTAATTCCCAATAAGAGTCTTAAGTAATTGGTCTGAATCTTTTTCATCCTGGGATGTAGATTGTAAAGCAAACTAGTTTCCTTAATAAGGTTTGTTCGTATATTGGGAAATAAAGACGCCTGCTTATATACTCACACACAGGCATATACGCATGTAAGCACATGCACACACACATGTATATAATATATGTATATGTATATATATATTGTATATATATATATGTATATATCTATATATATATATATATATATATATATATATATATATATATATATATATATATATATATATATATATATATATATATATATATATATATATATATATATATATTTAAACCTAATAATAAAGAAGTCAACTACACGGATCTTACTTTAATCAGACTTTGTATTGCATCTCTGTACATCGTTATGTCAGCCAAGCTTGCAAATAGCAGCTGAAGTCTAAGCTGCTAAAAAAAATTGCTGAAAAATCTTAAATAAAAAAAGAAAATAAAAAATTTTAAAAAGTATGAGCTTTCGGAAATGAAAGCCTCAGTGCTTTTGAAAGAGATGACTTGACTTCAACTTTCATCTCTGTGTTTGGAGACTTAAGGTCAACAAAAGTTGCATATTTTTTGTTTTAGCTTTGAAGGAATCGAACCCAAGGGTAGCTAGCTGTTACCACTCTGTTTCTGTTTAGGAAAGTCAAGTACTGCTTAGGGAGGGTATTATATTTTATTTTTGATTATTAATACACTGACATGAAGACTAATTTAAATTCTAAGGGATAGCATTATATTTAATTTTTGGATATTAATACTCTGACATGAAGACCAATTTAAATTTTAAGGGAAAGCATTATATTTAAGTTTTTGAATATTAATACTCTGACATGAAGACTAATTTAAATTTTAAGGGGAAGTATTATATCTCATTTTTGAATATTAATACTCTGACATGAAGACCAATTTAAATTTTAAGGGGAAGTATTATATTTCATTTTTGAATATTAATACTCTGACATGAAGACTAATTTAAATGTTAAGGGAAAGTATTATATTTCATTTTTGAATATTAATCCTCTGATATGAAGATTAATTTAAATTTTAAGGGAAAGTATTATATTTAATTTTTTGAATATTAATACTCTGACATGAAGCCTAATGTAAATTTTAAGGAAAAATATATTTCATTTCTGATAATTAATCCTGTGACATGAAGATTAATTTAAATTTTTACCTTGCTTTGAATTTATCTTTAAATATTTACCATGGAATTTCAGTTATGCTTCGTTCAAGCTATTTACTTACGAGGGGGATTTCTAAATGGATAGATAAATAGGACACATAAATAGATAGAGAGATAGATAGAATGATAGATAGATAAGAGGTGTGAGATTAGCAGTGTGGGAAAGTCGACCTCTTAGATATTATCAGGTTACGTGATAAATGGTTCGAAATAGATGGATAGATAGATAGATAGATATGATATGACAGATAGATAGATAGATAAATAGATAGAAAGAAAGATATAAAGACGGATAGATAGATGGATAACAGATGTGAGATTAGCATCGTGTGAAAGCAGATCTCCTAAATATTATTATCATGTTACGTGGGACCAGTTATTAATTAGTGATCATTTGATCAATATAATATTATATCGTGATGCACAATCTAAGGGAAGCTAAATTACAGATCCAGTGAAGCTGGATAGGTAAGGATACCTATATACGATAAATGACGACATGTGATGCGTCAAAAAAGAAGTTATTATTGACGAGTTTGATCGCGGGCACACGTGACCTCGTTCTGATACTCTAGATGCGGGTTCGAATCTTGTTACTGGACATCAGAATAACTTCATGTTTCTTGCTTTAGGATCTCAGGCTTTGTGGCGACAAGTGTATCAAAAATAGTGTGAAGAATTCGAGAAGTTAAGTGGGCATTGTGGCTATTACAATTACATACGTATCTGGTAAAAAGTGATCAGTAGATTATATATATATATATATATATATATATATATATATATATATATATATATATATATATATATATATATATATATATATATATATATATATATTTAACATATATACATACATACATACATACATACATACATACATACATACATACATACACACACACACACACACACACACACATATATATATATATATATATATATATATATATATATATATATAATAATAAAAAATCTACTGATCACATTTACCAGATACATTTGTTATTGTAATAGCCACAATGCCCAATGCCCACTTAACTTTTCGGACACACACTTTTAGAACCAAATGCATATTATACTATAATATATATATATATATATATATATATATATAATATATATATATATATATATATATATATATATATATATATATATATATATATATATATATATATATATATATATATAAAATAAATATAATGTGTGTGTGCGTTTCTTTCTGCCTGCATCCTGATTACAATAAAACATTCCTTTCATTAGGTCACTCATTATCTGTGCATTAATGTGTGTGAGCGCGCGTGTGTATAACTTTCTGTCGACCCACATCCTGGCATTTCTTTGCCTGCTTACTTATCAGCATTAACACCACAACACACCCCTTCATTAGGTCACCCATTATCCGTAACCGAATCGAACGCCGAAAAAAAAGAAGAAGAAGAAGAAGAGTTCGCCGTTATTCTGGAAAGCTGGCAGCGAAGCATTTAATCCCGCGTGAACCGCAGCATCAATTTCACCCCGAACAAACTGTCGATTTTATTGGATATGAAGGCTTTTTCTTTTTCAAACTTCGGACACTACATCAGTCTGGCATCACTGGTTTGATGCTTCCAACCAATACCTGCGATTTTACGTATTTCCAAGAGAACTTTGGTTATAGAATCCTTTTTTTTTTTTTAACCAGCGTTTTCTGCTATGTTATTGCTAATGTTTATTATTCTTCGTTCGTACTTCTGTTTCAAAGCCATATGTTGTGGCAATAATAGTATTTAGTTTGTCTTTAATGATTATGAGCTACGCCAGTGTCTTCCAAAATGATTTAGAAAGACATCGATTCCGTAAACTAACTCCTTATGCGTTTAAAGAAAATGCTTCACGTGTTATTTGAAAAACTATGCAAAATCAAAAGACAGATTTATTGCTTCAAATTAGGTCCATGGGGCGCACTTCTTTGATGCTAAATTTCATTATCCCGAAAAATAACTATGGGTATTCAACTAAACATGTTAGGCTAGAAGGGACAATCAAAGATTGCAAAGCACCAATGCAACGCGCATGGACAAACAAAAACAGCATCGTACAAAAAAATTTTACTTTCTGATGGCAAGGATGCCATTAGCATAGCAGGAAGCTGTCATTTTCTTAAAATCCACAACAGAAGTTCAGGCGAAAATGCAATGGATTACTACCCTAATACTATTCTCCTTACAATTTAATACATTTTTACCTGTTTATCTATTTATTAATTATTTTTCTCTCTTTTAATAAGTAGGATCTCTTCTTTTTGTAGTTCACTTCACTTCCTCTTAATTCTTCTTAATAAGCACCATATTCTTTGGAAGCTTGAACTTCAAGTCAATGGCACCTATGGGTTCGTTCCATATGAATAGGTTTCATCTACTAAATAATAATAATAATAATAATAATAATAATAATAATAATAATAATAATAATAATAATAATAATAATAATAATAATAATAATAATAATACGAGGGACAATTACAATAAACGGACAGATACTTAAAAATTCTGAGCCTAGATCCAAACTCACATCCACACTGAACTAATCAATAGGTTTCTGGAACATGGTTGACCTTTAGGAATTCATTCACAAAACCCCTTTCATCAGTATTTACGTACTTCTGCCAACAGATAAATGGGTAGATCACCCATATGAAAAGTATAATTGCCTTAGTAAAGGTAATTATGATAGTGAACATTTTTTTTCTGTTCTACAGAATAAAAAAAATGTTTGCATTGCATATTCTCTGTAATGTTTATCAGACAGATTTGTACTGTACGTTCCTATACCAACATTGGCTTTACTTCTCCAACAGGTGATTCAAAGAACGAACAGACACACACGCACAAATAGTTTTACTATTTCTTCTACTAATTGTAATTTTAAAAAAGTAGGTAAACTAAGAATAACAAAATGATCAGACAAGAATACACAGCCCAAATAAAGCTCATAACTCTAATTGTCATGTATTAGGTTTAATCTTCAGGTCAGTCATAACTTAACACTTTCACAAATCGAGCAGACATTTTCCAAAAGGCGTAAACTCACTCAGAGATTTTAAAGTAATTATCATATAGATCTGGGATGAAAATAATAAATCGCCCTCACCTCTACCCGTAGATGATGTTTCATCTGAGTCTCATTTCCTAATGGCGCGAGGGATTACTAGACGAAGAAAGGGGCGTGGCATTAAAATATTCTAAACTCTGCGTCACACCTGCGGACGAATCTAGCTACCCATTTTAATCGTAGCCTTACAGGACTTTTTATGTTATGGTTTGTTAAGCCTTAGATGAAAAAATATTAAATAAGTCACTAGCAGCTTTCATTACAGAAAAGTACTTTCTGTTTAATGCTGTTTACGAATATAAAATGAGGTAATTTTCTAACAGGAATTCTCTGGTGAATTATAGTACAATAAGCCAAAGGTATAAAGACTAAATATTGAGATAAAATGTATTCATAATTCTTAAAGAGCAACTCTCATGATGAATTTGAACAAACGACAAATCAAAAGTCTTACCACTCTCTGTCTATCCATTAAGAAAAATGTAAAAGGAAATAATTTTACCAATCACTACCTATCCACTGAGTAAAGAATAAAAGGCAACACTTTTACTACTTATTGCCTATCCACTGAGTAAAATGGAAATGAGAACATGTTTACTGCTCACTACCTGTCCACTGAGTTAAATGTAAAAGGCAAAACTTTCACCATTAACTACCTATCCAATGAATAAAGAGTAAAGTGCAGCACTTTAACTAATCGCTACCTATCCATTAAGTAATATGTAAAAGCATGTTCACCACTCATTACTTATCCAGTGAGTACAATGTAAAAGACAGCATGTTAACTACTCACTACTTATCCACTCAGTAAAATGTAAAAGGCAACAGTTTTACCACTCACTACCTATCAACTTTTACTAATCACTACCTATCCATTAAGTAAAATGTAAAAGAAAGCATGTTTACCACTCAAGACTTATCCACTGAGCATAGTGTAAAAGATAGCCACTCACTTCTTATCCACTTAGTAAAATGTAAAAGGCAACAGTTTTACCACTCACTACTTATCCACTGTGTACAATATGAAAGGCAACGGTTTTACCACTCACTACTTATCCACTATGTACAATGTAAAAGGCAACAGTTTTACCAATCACTACTTATCCACTTAGTAAAATATTTTACCACTATGTTATCAATGTAAATGTAAAAAGGCAACAGTTTTACCACTCACTACTTATCCACTTAGTAAAATGTAAAAGGCAACAGTTTTACCACTCACTACTTATTCACTTTGTACAATGTAAAATGCAACAGTTTTACCACTCACTACTCATCCAATTAGTAAAATGTAAAAGGCAACAGTTTTACCAATCACTACTTATCCACTGTGTAGAATATAAAAGGCAACAGTTTTACCACTCACTACTTATCCACTTAGTAAAATGTAAAAGGCAACAGTTTTACCACTCACTACTTATCCACTTAGTAAAGTGTAAAAGGGAACAGTTTTACCACTCACTACTTATCCACTGTGTACAATGTAAAAGGCAACGCTTTTACCACCCACTGCTTATCCACTGTGTACAATGTAAAATGCAACAGTTTTACCACTCACTATTTATCCACTTAGTAAAATGTAAAAGGCAACAGTTTTACCACTCACTACTTATCCACTGTGTACAATGTAAAAGGCAACAGTTTTACCACTCACTACTTATCCACTTAGTAAAATGTGAAAGGCAATAGTATTACCACTCACTACTTATCCACTGTGAAGAATATAAAAGGCAACATTTTTACCACTCACTACTTGTTCACTTAGTAAAATGTAAAAGGCAACAGTTTTACCACTCACTACTTATCCACTTAGTAAAATGCAAAAGGCAACAGTTTTATCACTTACTACTTATCCACTTAGTAAAATGTAAAAAACAATAGTTTTACCACTCACTACCTATCCACTTTTACTAATCAATACCTATCTACTAAGTAAAATGTAAAAGAAAGCATGTTTACCACTCACTACTTATCCACTGAGCTCAGTGTAAAAGATAGCCACTCACTTCTTATCCACTTAGTAAAATTTAAAAGGCAACAGTTTTACCACTCATTACCTATCCATTAAGTAAAATGTAAAAGAAAGTATGTTTACCACTCTCTACTTATCCACTGAACATAGTGTAAAAGATAGCCACTCACTTGTTATCCACTTAGTAAGATGTAAAAGGCAATAGTTTTACCACTCACTACTTATCCACTTAGTAAAATGCAAAAGGCAGCAGTTTTACCACTCACGACTTGTCCACTTAGTAAAATGTAAAAGGCAACTGGTTTACCACTACTACTTATCCACTGTGTAGAATATAAAAGGCAACAGTTTTATCACTCACTACTTATCCACTTAGTAAAATGTAAAAGGCATCAGTTTTACCACTCACTACTTATCCACTTAGTAAAGTGTAAAAGGTAACAGTTTTACCACTCACTGCTTATCCACTTAGCAAAATGCAAAAGGCAACAGTTTTACCACTCACTACCTATCCACTTTTGCTAATCACTACCTATCCATTAAGTAAAATGTAAAAGAAAGCATGTTTACTACTCACTACTTATCCACTGAGCATAGTGTAAAAGATAGCCACTCACTTGTTATTCACTTAGTAAAATGTAAAAGGCAACAGTTTTACCACTCACTACTCATCCAATGTGTACAATATAAAAGGCAACAGTTTTATCACTCACTACTTATCCACTTAGTAAAATATAAAAGGCACCAGTTTTACCACTCACTACTTATCCACTGAGTACAATGTAAAAGGCACCAGTTTTACCACTCACTACCTCTCTACTTTTACTAATCAATACCTATCCATTAAGTAAAATGTAAAAGAAAGCATCTTTACAACTCACTACTTATCCACTGAGCATAGTGTAAAAGATAGCCACTCACTTCTTATCCACTTAGTAAAATGTAAGAGGGAACAGTTTTACCACTCACTACCTATACGCTTTTACTAATCAATACCTATCCATTAAGTAAAATGTAAAAGAAAGCACGTTAGCACTCACTACTTATCCACTGAGCATAGTGTAAAAGATAGCCACTCACTTCTTATCAACTTAGTAAAATGTAAAAGGCAACAGTTTTACCACTCACTACTCTCCACTGAGTACAATGTAAAAGACAGCATGTTTACCACTCACTGCTTATCCACCGTGTACAATGTAAAAGGCAACAGTTTTACCACTCACTACTCATCCACTGGGTACTATGTAAAAGACAGCATGTTTACCACTCACTACTTATCCACTTATTAAAATTTAAAAGGCAACAGTTTTACCACTCACTGCCTATGAACTGAGTGCAATGTAAAAAGCAACACGTACTGTAGAACTCTTTAATTGGTCCGCGTTAGTTTTAATCTCCCAGATTAGACGTTGCAAAGCAGCCGTCTTCCTAAAGATGCAAAGTCACTTGGGATACTGAATTAAATTCTCATGTGAAACAGAAGCGTGGGAGAAAAAGCACCTGTTAATTAATCCCTGTCTCTGTGGATTGAATCTATTTAATCTATATGTAATTGCCTAATGGCGCGAGAGATTGCTGGAAGAAGGAAAAGTAACCTTAGTTCCATTTCTGTGTGTGTGTATATATATATATATATATATATATATATATATATATATATATATATATATACATACATACATACATATATATATATATATATATATATATATATATATGAATATATAATATATATATATATATATATATATATATATATATATATATATATATATATATATATATATATATATATATATATATATATATATATATATATATATATATATATATATATATATATATATATATATATATATATATATATATATATATATATATATAGAGAGAGAGAGAGAGAGAGAGAGAGAGAGAGAGAGAGCTAAAACTTTACGTAATCCTTGAAAACAACGTCGTATAGAAAATCTTTTCAAATTAATCAATTTTATGAGCGTCAGATAAAATACGTAGAATCGCAGATGAATATCAGACGTTTCTCGGATTTTACTCCACAGATTTAAGTTTGTGTATTCCGTGCAACTGGTTATGAAGAACCGAATGATAAATATGAAGCCATGGTGCACATGATATAAAACAGATTATATTATCTCCAAAACCTTACTGTCCAGCTTTTTATGACACTAATGTCGAGTCCCTAAGGCAATACTAACCGGTAGACTTCATATAATCATACAAAAATAACATTTAGGAATAAGTTTCAAACGTTCTTAACGATCATTCCTTTTCTAATTCAAAAAAGAATCAGATAAAGAAGAATAAGTTTCTTCTCTCGCAGCCTCCAGTAGTTCAGTAACTGATGTCGCTAAGGTATTCGAAGGAAATCAATAGCATTCATAGATAAAAGTTAAAAAAATATTATGGATCATATGAGATTTTAAGTGGACATTGCTTGGACAAATTCTTCGTCCAGAAACCCCACCAATTATTTTGAGATTTGAACGAACAGAGCTGTCTGAAGCTTTTGTACAGTCCATAGATGTATAATTGATCATTAGGTTTTCTCAGGAAATTCCTTATATTAAGAACCTTAGGTACTTTGGTCTCCAAGGGACTATCTACTGGAAAGGTGGGAGAGTCAGGATATAAGAAGAATGTGTGGTATATGTAATGTAAAGGAGAAGGCTTAGGGAAGCTCGTTTGAGATACTATGGCCATGTAATAAGAAGAGAGGAGGTGGAACTAATCAAGAGAGCCAAGAACATGCCAGTGATGGGGAGGAGGAGTGTGGGACTGGGGGAAGACGATGCAAGGAATAGAAATAGATGGAGAAAGTGGTATTAATAAGGTCGAAAGAAGAAGAAGAAGAAGAAGAAGAAGAAGAAGAAGAAGAAGAAGAAGAAGAAGAAGAAGAAGAAGAAGAAGAAGAAGAAGGACTATTCGGTTAACGAAGACAAAAATATTTCGCGACGAGAATTTCAAGAGACAAAAAAATCATCAACAAATTCGATAACTTAGGGCATATATTATCATGGCTTGAAATCAGTTCCAGAGGTCCTTTGTTCCTCACACCGTTGGACTGTGGAACTGTTTCCTTGAGGACATTGTACAACTGGAACTTCAAAATCTCAAGCGAAGATACTACGCATTACTATCCTAAAACAATTCTACTTGTATTTTAATAATTTAGTTACATTTTATCTGTCTATTTATTAATTTGTAAATTTAATTTTTCTATTCTAAAAACAGTTCTTTTCTTTCTGTATTTCCCATTACCTTCTGTTACTTCTTTTCAATGAACACCTTATCCGTTGGAAGCTTGAATTTCAAGTCAATGACCCCTGTGGGCTTGTTCCATATGAATGGGGTTCATCGTCTGAATAATAATAATAATAATAATAATAATAATAATAATAATAATAATAATAATATCAACTAAAACCATAGCTCGCTACTAGGGACAAAGCTGAGATGATCACATACTTTATTTGCTGTTATTATTTCATTTTTACCATTATGATAATCCACAGTAGTCAGAAAAGCACGATAATATATAAAAGTGCAGAATACAAGTATTTTTTTTCTTCCACATGGAAACTCGAACTTAAAAACAAAAAAATCTTAATCGCCCATGAACAAGCTCTTCCCCGCAGACATCAAGTTAAAGTAAATCTTGGTAAAGTTTCTCCATCTATTTCAAATGCCTCTTCAATTTTCCTTTGCATTTGTAGCAATCTCTCTCGCTCTATCTCTCAATCTGTCTCTCCCTCAATCTCTCTCTTTCTCTTCCTCAATCTTTCTATCCCTCTTTCTCTCCCTCAATCTGTCTATACCTCTTTCTCTCCCCCAATCTGTCTCTCTCTCTCTTTCTCTTCCTCAATCTGTCTCTCCCTCAATCTCCCTCTTTCTCTGTCTCTCCCTCAATCTATCACTCCCTCAAAATCTCCCTCTTTCTCTGTCTCTCCCTCAATCTATCACTCCCTCAAAATCTCCCTCTTTCTCTTCCTCAATCTGTCTCTCTCAATCTCCCTCTTTTTCTCCCTCAAAATCTCCCTCTTACTTTCCCTCAATCTGTCTCTCCCTCAGGCTCCCTCTTTCTCTCCCTCAATCTGCCTCTTCCTCTTTCTCTCCCTCAATCTGTCTCTTTCTCTCCCTCAATCTGCCTCTTCCTCTTTCTCTCCCTCAATCTGTCTCTCCCTCAGTCTCCCTATTTCTCTCCCTCAAAATCTCCCTCTATCTCTCCCTCAATCTGCCTCTCCCTCTTTAAGCTCCGGAGGTGCCATTAGCTCTTTAAAACGCAAACGCATATAAATCTCGGGGCGTATTGGCGTATTTCAAGCTTTGGCGAGCTTCGCCCGAAGATAAGTGAGGGCGCATTTGAATATTGTTAGAAGCAGCGAAAAGTTCACCGCCTTCTTCCAGCTGTCAGTTTCTACAGGAGAAACCTCTTACTTTAATGATCTCATCGGGGCTTCAACACATGCGGCCGTAAATTGATAATATTTACGTCCGAACTTCTCTGGGTTATACTTGGTCATTATTATTATTATATTATTATTATTATTATTATTATTATTATTATGGGTTATACTTGGTCATTATTATTATTATTATATTATTATTATTATTATTATTATTATTATTATTATTATTATTATTATTATTATTATTATTATTATTATTATTATTATTATTCAGAAGGTAAACTCGATTCATATGGTGTTCATAAGAAAGAAATAAGAGATGGTAAGATGATATACAGAAAGAAGAGATCTCGCATATTAAAAAAGGAAAAAAAATTAATTACTAAATTAATAAAAACGTATTAAAATGCAAGGAGAATAGTATTAGGGTAGTAATGCATTGCATCTTCGCTTGAACTTCAGAAGTTCCAGTGGCAATACTCCTTTGTTTTTATCTAATATTCAGCTCATGAGGCCTTGGGAACAGAGGGACAGTTTTTACTGAGTTCACCTTCTGTAACAAAATTCCTCCTCGGGAATACATAGAAATCCCTTACGGTTTGTTGTGGGATGTTTCGTTTATTATTATTATTATTATTATTATTATTATTATTATTATTATTATTATTATTATTATTATTATTTCAGTAGATGAAACCTATTCACATGGAACAAGCACACCAAAGGGGCCACTGACTTGAAATTCAAGCTTCCAAAGAACGCTGGTTTCAACCTCCCACCGCAGACCCCACACTGCAACAGTAACTGATCGTGATACGGAGCCAGTGATTTTTCATCGCTCTTGGGGAGGCGCGAACCCGCGACATCTGAGTGGCATGCCACGACACTAACCGCTACACCAGTGGACCAGTGATCTCTGCAACAGAGGCAAGTTTTGCCTGGTAATGTTGGCGCTCTAAGAGAGAGAGAGAGAGAGAGAGAGAGAGAGAGAGAGAGAGAGAGAGAGAGAGAGAGAGAGAGAGAGAAAATATTCAGAGGGATCTTAAGAGTGAAAAGAAGGGTACACACAGGAAAATAACTGTTGAATATTAGAGGAATTATTATTCAATATTTCTTGGATGTGTGATTACCTTGGGGGAGAGAGAGAGAGAGAGAGGAAAATATTCAGAGGAATCTTAAGAGTGAAAAGAATGGTACCCAAAACATTAGAGGAATTATTATTCAACATTTCTTGGATGTGTGATTACCTTGGGGGGAGAGAGAGAGAGAGAGAGAGAGAGAGAGGAAAATATTCAGAGGAATCTTAAGAGTGAAAAGAATGGTACCCAAAACATTAGAGGAATTATTATTCAACATTTCTTGGATGTGTGATTACCTTGGGGGGAGAGAGAGAGAGAGAGAGAGAGAGAGAGAGAGAGAGAGAGAGAGAGAGAGAGAGAGAGAGAGAGAGAGGAAAAATATTCAGAGGAATCTTAAGAGTGAAAGAATGGTACCCAAAACATTAGAGGAATTATTATTCAATATTTCTTGGATGTGTGATTACCTGGGAGAGAGAGAGAGAGAGAGAGAGAGAGAGAGAGAGAGAGAAAATATTCAGAGGAATCTTAAGAGTGAAAAGAATGGTACCCAAAACATTAGAGGAATTATTATTCAATATTTCTTGGATGTGTGATTACCTGGGGAGAGAGAGAGAGAGAGAGAGAGAGAGAGAGAGAGAGAGAGAGAGAGAGAGAGAGAGAGAGAGAAATTACGGAAAGTATTCAGAGGAATCTTAGAGAGAAAAGAAGGTGACCAGCAAACAAATAACTGTAGAATATTAGAGGAATTATTATTCAACCTGTCTTGGATGTATGATTACCTGGAGAGAGAGAGAGAGAGAGAGAGAGAGAGAGAGAGAGAGAGAGAGAGAGAGAGAGAGAGAGAGAGAGATTATGGAAAACATTCAGAGGAACCTTAGAGAGAAAAGAAGGGTGCCCACAAACAAATAACTGTGGAATAACAAAGGGATCATTATTGAATCTGTCTTGGATGGGGATTACATAGAGAGAGAGAGAGAGAGAGAGAGAGAGAGAGAGAGAGAGAGAGAGAGAGAGAGAGAGAGAGAGAGAGAGAGATTATGGAAAACATTCAGAGGAACCTTAGAGAGAAAAGAAGGGTGCCCACAAGCAAATAACTGTGGAATAACAAAGGGATCATTATTGAATCTGTCTTGGATGGGGATTACATAGAGAGAGAGAGAGAGAGAGAGAGAGAGAGAGAGAGAGAGAGAGAGAGAGAGAGAGAGAGAGAGAGAGGCGCAAGAGTTTTCGGTTAATGTTGAGGGGAAAAAGTATTAAATAGAGCAGTTCATGTTTTAACGATAGCAGCAAACCTATGACATTCTTATAGAACTTCGTGAAGTAAGTAAGAGATCTCAATATGTATTTAATGCTCGGTCTCGTCTCCGTACTACGTTTTCGAGAAGAATGGGCTAAATGGCAATATTTTTCCGTTAAGGAAAAAGGGCAATTTCCTTAATCCCCGTGATCCACAAACGGATGGTATAAATCTTTTTATGTCCATTAGTTCACGAAATAGTGTTAAACATATTTCATCTCCTACATCTCTCTCTCTCTCTCTCTCTCTTGGCAACTAGAAATCATTAACTGAAAAATAATTTATTAGTAAATACTGGCAATCCATCAGAAAGCAGCTAACGACATAGAAATCTATTATCAAGTTAGTTTTTTACGGTTTAGAAATATTTGTCGCATTAACTTAGTGTTACCGTTTTGAAGTTAAGTTACAACTTCCCATTTTCTTTATGGTAATTTATAGGCATCACGACCTAATTTCTATGCGTTAGAAAGGGGTGACTAAAGAATTTGTTCTGTGTTGAAAGAAGACTGGAGCACGGCAAAGTTAAAGAAGTTGGACAGCTGCGGGGCGGGACGGTGGGTGGGAAGGTGGGGACCAAAGGAAAAGAATGGCAAGGAAAGGAAAGAGAGAACGAATTCATGTGAGAGGCAAAGGGACCCCACCCAAAGGAAAACCGTTTTACCGTCTGCAATATCACATACAGTACAAAGTATAAACTGTATCGCCCTTAAAAGGCTACAGTGAGCTACAGTAGGCACGTAGCAATTGGTACATCCCCAATCACAATTTAAAGAATCTAAATCACCACATAAATCACGAAGTAAATTTTTCCTCCCCAAGAACGTTGAATAGTTTTGAGTCATATTCCTGATACTTATAAAGAATTTATCACTGGTTTATTGTTAAATTGTCGTCATGCAGTTGGTGGATAACGAATTTCATTCCAGCTATAATTAGACCTTGAGAATGCTTAATTAAAAGACAATTTACTGACTCGAAAATAGGCCTATCTGATAAAATTTCGGGTAATTAAACGAATAATTCTAATCATATTTCTTCGAGGTTCGCTGGAGGAAGGTAGAAACCAAATCATTGTCCCATTTCTTTACGAGAGAAGTAAGTGGAAATAAAAAATTTTCTTTTTCCCCCTTTTATCACTCATGCACGTGAACAAGATTCGAAAGTGACGAGTTTTATAGCGAAGTGAACATGGAGAGAGAGAGAGAGAGAGAGAGAGAGAGAGAGAGAGAGAGAGAGAGAGAGAGAGAGAGAGAGAGAGATCCGGGACATAAGCATAGCTTAGCCAAGGTGACGTTCAGACTGCAACTCCCAGGTGTCAGTTTTAATCCGGCAGGATTCATTTTCGCTTACGATATCTTCCCGGAGTAGGATTAGCCATTTTCCTCAAGACTGACTGATTGACCTACCGTGGCGTTGCAAAGACTGCGGTTATCGAAGCTGTTCTAAGGACATGAACTCATTTAAGATTTGTAATTCAACTATACAAAGGAGGCAGACAGAGAAAATCCACTGGAAAATTAATCCCCGTCTCTGTTGATGGAACACATTTAATCCGCATCTAATTGCCTAATGGTGCAAGGGATTACTAGAAGGGGAAAAGATCCTGATACCGAGATAATCTCTCCTCTACGATTACACCTGAATGTCTGGATTCTCCTGGAAACGAAGTGCTGTGGAAATTCTTTCAAATGATGTTAGTACTTTTCATTGCTTGACATATTATATATATATATATATATATATATATATATATATATATATATATATATATATATATATATATATATATAGGAACTCCCAGTATATAAATATATATATACATACATACATACATACATACATACATATATATATATATATATATATATATATATATATATATATATATATATATATATATATATATATATATATATATATATATATATATATCAAGCTTCCACCGATTGTTTCGATGGGTGGAGGAACTCTCCCAGGTGAGAATCACCGATTGTTTCGATGGGTGGAGGAACTCTCCCAGGTGAGAGTCACCGATTGTTTCGATGGGTGGAGGAACTCTCCCAGGTGAGAGTCACCGATTGTTTTGATGGGTGGAGGTGGGTCAACGGATGCCCAGCCTCCTCGCTACCCCTGCAGACGGAGGCACTCTCACAGGCGATAGCCAGTCTCTTCAGACAGGTGGAGGAACTCTGCACTCTGAGGGTCAACAGATATTCGGCATCCCCACCACCCTAGCAGGCAGAGGAACGTGATTGTTCGTGCAGGTGGAGGAACTCTCCAGGTTGAGTTTCAACAACTGCTGGGTTATGCCACCACCTCTGTAACTGTTGACTCTTTACCTGGAGAGTTCCTTTGCTTGTCCAAAACCCTGCTCACTGTCGCCAGTGATAGGGTGGTGGGTATGCTCAGTAGCAGTTGACCCTCAATCTGGAGACTGGAGAGTTCCTCTGCTCATCCGAACAACTGATGACTCTCAGGCGTAAGAACTCCTTGGGTTGGGGGAGGGGGAGTTAACAGCTGCACAGCTTTCCCACCACTTTGGTTAGTGTAGAAATTTCCACAGACAAGAGTGCATGGCTCTCCAGAGGCGTAGGAAGTCCTATATATTTAAGTGTACTTTTTTTTTTGAAGTGACATATTTAACATAGCTGTCTGGCAGGCTCAGGAACTCAGCTTCCACGGATGGGAGTCTATGAATGCATTGCAGGCGCTAGGAACTCCCACAGATAGGAGTCCATGGCTGTTTGGTAAGTGCAGGGAAGGTCACTGGCCGGAGTCCATGGCTGTCTGGCAGATGCAGGAGCTCTCACAGACGGTAGTCCACGACTCTCAGACAGGAGTAGGAACTCCCACAGGTGTGAATCTATGACTGTCCAGTAGGCAGCCCGTGCAGGAACTCCTACAGATGTGAGTCCATTTCTGTCTGGCAGGCATAGGAACTCCCACAAAAGTTAAGTATACCTTAGTTTTACCAGACCACTGAGCTGATTAACAGCTCTCCTAGGGCTGGCCCGAAGGATTAGACTTATTTAACATGGCTAAGAACCAATTGGTTACTTAGCAACGGGACCTACAGCTTATTGTGGAATCCGAACTCCCACAAACAGGAGTCCATGGCTGTCTGGTACGTGTAGGAATTCCCATAAACGGGAGTCCATTTCTGTCTGGCAGGCACATGAGCTCCCACAAACGGGAGTCCATGGCCTCCTGGAAGGAGCAGGAACTCCTACAGATGGTAGTGCATTTCTGTCTGGCAGGCACAGGAACTCCCACAAACGGGAGTTCATGGCTTTCTGGAAGGCGCAGGAACTCCCACAGACAGAAGTCCACGGCTGTTTGGTAAGTACAGGAGCTCTCACAGACAGGAGTTCACTGCTCTCTAGTAGGCGCGGGAACTCCTACTGATGGGAGTCAGTGACTGTCCTGCAGGAGCAGGAACTCTGGGGTGAGAGTCATTGGCAGAGGAGGTTCTACCACCTCAGCAGGGGCAGGAATTCCCGTAGGCGGGAGTACACCGATGGCTGGCACGTGGAGGAACTCCCGGTAAGAGTCAACGGTTGTGATTATGTACCTCATCAGGTGGAGATTTAAAAAACAAAATGTAAAAGAAGGAAAAGAACGACCATGTCTGGAGAACTGTAAAAACCCCGGAGTTGAAAGAATGAATAGAAAACTAAAATGAAAAAGACGATGTCTGAATTGTAAAATTCATGGAGCTGAAAGAAAAATAAAATTAAGAAATTAAATGACAATTTTTCGAGTTTAAAACCCCACGAGTTTAGAAAAAATATATAACCAATGACAACCTCTAGAGTTGAAGAAAAAATTGAAAAATAAGAAAACGATGGGCAGTTCTAGAACCTGGAAGCCCTGGAGTTGAGGAAAACAATAAAAAGAGAGAGAGAAAAAGGAAGCAATCGACAATATCTGGTGTTAAAACCCTGGAGTTGAAAAAAGAAGTAAAAAGAAAAAATGAAAATGAGCAACAACTTCTGGAGTAGTGTAATTCTGTTGGAATAATCTAAAAGACCGGCTCTGCATAACGAAGACACTCAGTTTCATCTAGTATGCTATGTCCCTTGATGAAGATTCTTCTTGTAGGAGATCTGTCACGCAAGCAAATAGCTGAATAGGTAGATTATTCTTCCAGAAGGCGACCAGAAGGTAATTTTGTTGGAGTCTGTAGAGAACCTGGGTAAAATCCAGTAAATTGACTCTTTTGAATATAAAAAAGGCAAAAGACAACCCGCAGACGAAGCGTTAAATGTTGTAAAGCCTTTTTACAAAAACACGGGGCAAAGGATGCTGCCTTTTATATGTACTAAGGTATTGTCTCACAGGCCAAAGGTTGGTCTTTTAATTGTTTTTATACAAAGGCATACCTTAATGGTTTTTATGCCGCGCCAGAGGTTTCTTTTTTGTGTACACAAGTTTTTACGCCACTGGTGTAGCGGTTTACTTTTAAACAGACTTTCGCAAAAAGTAATATAGCCTATACCTGTGAGCACTGCTACCAATATTTTCCCTTCGTGTGTTAGAACGTTTGCTCAGCTGTCATTAAAATCTCTGAGAAAATTTTGTTCTCACGCAAGAGTAAGTTCCCGTTATTCAGCCATTATGACTTCCTTAAAAGTGCGTTTGGCGAATTAATAACTACATTTACTTAGTGCTTCGGAACATTTTTAGTTTTCTGTATAAGAAAACTATTGTGCCGGCTTTGCCTATCAGTCCGAATTTTTTCTGTCAGCCTCAGAGCTTAGAAACTACTGAGGCTAGTGGTATGTTGATCATCCACCCTCCAATCATCAAACATACCAAATTGCAGCCTTTAGCCTCAGTAGTTTTTATTTTATTTAGGGTTAAATTTAGCCATAATCGTGGTTCTGGCAACGATATGAGACAGGTCACCACCGGGCCATGGTTAAAGTTTCATGGGCCGCGGCTTACACAGCATTATACCGAGACCACCGAAAGATAGATCTATTTTCGGTGGTCTTGGTTATCCGCTGTACAGAAAACTCGACTGCGCCGAAGAAACTTCGGCGCATTTTTTACTTATTTTAAATCCCGAACTGCTCTTGACTGTGTACACTTTGTTAATAATAATAATAATAATAATAATAATAATAATAATAATAATAATAACAATAATAATAATAATAATAATAATAACTATCCGAAATATTTGTCAAACATATTTTCTCTTTCCCCTCCATTTATTATTTTCTTATTTGGTTTCTTGTCGGGTTTTAATTTCCTTCGTATCACGTGCTTAAATATTGTTACGCCAGACACTAAGCTGAAAATAGTTTAGGTAAAATTTAATTTTTTACCTTGCATCCAGAGCATTCTCTCTCTCTCTCTCTCTCTCTCTCTCTCTCTCTCTCTCTCTCTCTCTCTCTCTCTCTCTCTCTTACGCCCAGACGTTAAGCTGAAATTATTCTAGGCAAAGTTGCCTATTTTTCCTAGCAATCAGGGCATTCTCTCTCTCTCTCTCTCTCTCTCTCTCTCTCTCTCTCTTCTCTCTCTCTCTCTCTCTCTACTCCCAGATGTTAAGCTGAAATTGATTTAGGTAAAATTGCCTTTTTCTCCCCTGCATTCAGAGCATTCTCCCCCCCCCTCTCTCTCTCTCTCTCTCTCTCTCTCTCTCTCTCTCTCTCTCTCTCTCTCTCTCTCTCCCAGACTTTAGGCTGAAATTTAGGTACAATTGCCTTTTTTTCCCTTTGCATTCAGAGCATTCTCTCTCTCTCTCTCTCTCTCATTGCAACAAAGTAACTGACCTTTACACTGGCAAAGATAAGCATTGCAGGCTGCCTAAGGAGCAGAAGGGCGAGCTGGCATAAGGCCAGATTAATCTGCTTTAACGAAGATAAGCAAGTGCATACCCGACTCTCTTCAAAAGAAGCTAAGTGTTCATTATTCTTCCAGCTATCATAATCTACAGGCGCACTTGTAGACTAATAACATCGCCAAACACATAGGATTTGAATTGAATATAGAATTTAAGGGAAAGGCCAAGAACTGGGACCTATAAGATCACTCAGCGCCGAAACGGAATTGACAGTAAAAGGTCTGAAAGGCGTAACAGGAGGAAAACCTCAAAGCAGTTGCACTGTGAATCAATTGTTAGGAGAGGGCGGAAAGCAAGATGGAAGAAAGAATGTGAAAGGAGGTACAGTAAAAGGAACGAAAGGGGTTGCAGCTAGGAGCCGAAGGCACGCTGCAAAGAACCTTAAGTAATGCCTACTGTGCACCGCATGAGGTGCACTGGCGGCACTACCCCCTACGGCGGACCAAACACATAGGGGTCTAACTCGGTTATTACAACAACAATTTCACAGCATTTTCTTAGTCCGGGAATCGAGGAAGTTAATGTTGTAGATGGTATACTGTTTCGCCTTCCACCCGAAACATTCAACCTCAGCAATTGAGAGGAACCATTGCCCAGGAAATTAGCGAAACATTCAGAGGCTTATAAGAATGACAATTATTGCTCCAGGTGGCGCATTTTTCCTATTAGCTTGCATTTGTTTTGCAATAAATACCAAGACATATTCCATTTTTCTGCAAAAGTGGAATATTGTATTATGATTTTAACAGTAAATTATCATAGAATCTAAAATAGTTCATCTTATGATATGATCACTGATATTATACGGTTGAAGGCAAACACTAGATGAATTCTACCCAAGCAAAGTTATCACACAGCGAGTGCAATGATAATCTCAAGCATAAAAGGTGTATAAGTCTGAGGTTAAAGTAACCAGGGAATAATCGATTATACCTACAAAACTACTTTCAAATGCGGTACGGGCACTAATGACATTTCCGGTCAGGGGAAATCTTCATTAATGATAATTCGATTCCGAAGGTAAATACTGAACATAAATCTCCAAATACATTTAAATTGTTATTAGGCTAGGTATCGCATGCGGGCAGAGTGGGAACTGTTTTTTTTTTTTTTTTTTTTTACATGTTTTGCATTCATGCGTATCAGTGATCGTGGCTGTCTGCATATTTGTTTATCTGGAAAAACAACTCCTTTTCTCTCTCTCTCTCTCTCTCTCTCTCTCTCTCTCTCTCTCTCTCTCTCTCTCTCATGATTCACTCTCACACACAAACGCTATATATATGCAGTATATATAAATATATATATATATATATATATATATATATATATATATATATATATATATATATATATATATATATATATATATATATATATATATATATATATATATATATATATATATATATATATATATATATAGAGAGAGAGAGAGAGAGAGAGAGAGAGAGAGAGAGAGAGAGAGAGAGAGAGAGATAGAGAGAGAGGAAGCTTCAGTAAATATATCACCAGTAGTTAAAAATATATGAACCTGTCTATAAACTGTTTTTCCAACATATGATTTAGAGATTTATGAGTTAAATTGACTGTCAAAGTTAAAAAGAATGACCGCATGAGTCCCCAAATAGATATATGATCCTAACATCGTGTAAAAAATTGCTTAATTAATTTTGAATACATGCTCACAGATTTATTTGTGCAAAGTAACTTTCTCGATATTTATCACTCTATGCAGTTCATTATTTCTTTTAGCTTTATTCATTTCTATATATAGAATATCCATTACAAGTTCTGAGGGAAATTTACTTTAGTTACCCTAAAGAAAAACTTGGAAAAAAGAAGAACACAGAGTTTTAATGCGAATTCCCAACAAACTAAACCAAATCTAAATGAAGAAATATCAGATACAAACGTAAAAATAAAAAAAAAGAAGAAATATTGCCTCAGATCCTACGATGATTAATAGAGAAGAGACAAAAAGCCAGGTAATTATTGATATTTATTACCCACTCTAGATCATTTTTAAAGTAAGAAGAAGGGACAGAAAAGTCGATACCGAACGAAGGGAAGAGAGAAATTCCAAAACCATCGCTCTGATCCGACGCCGTTCAGTCACTCAGCAAATTAACCTTTGCTTGACGATCCTCGCTCAGCAAAGCAGATCCTCTTCCTGAGGACATAAATTCATTTAGGATTTCTTAAGAGACTTAAGATATAGTCTTGTAGGATAGAATAGGAATACAGAATTTAGGCCAAAGGCCAAGCTCTGGGACCTATCAGGTCATTCAACGCTAGAAAGGAAATTGAGAGCAAGAAGGTTTGGAAGGCGTAACGGGAGGAAAACTTCGCAGTTCCATCATGAAGCAAATGTTAGGAGAGGGTGGAAAGTGAGATCCTGGAAGAAAGAGAATATGAACGGAAGTACAGCAAAATGAATGAAAGAGGTTGCAGCTAGGGGCCGAAGGGACGCTGCAAAGAACCATAAGTACCTACAGTGCACAGCGTAAGGTGCACTGACGGCACTAACCCCCTTACGGATAATATATAATGGGTCACCAATTGCATAACGGTACGAGGAAGGAATTATGCAATCACTAGCAATGGAACAGAACGTGACATGAACATAACCTCAGTTCTGTGTCATAGGTTACAAAATCTGGCTTTCCGGCAAAACAAAGCGGTATAATAAATCTCCCAAATGGAGTCAATAGAATAACATCAGCAAATAAATGTAAAAATTAGTCTGAAAATAAAAGGGCCTGCCAACCGCTATTCCAAAAAAAAAAAAAAAAATATTCAACTTTTTATGGCGTTCACGATAAGGGATGGACTGCAAACGTAAAAGAATAATCATGTCTGTAATATAAAATAATTTTTCCATATTATGCCAGTCTCAGGAAAGCAGAGCGGTGAAATATAAGCGACTGAGTGTCTTTTTGGAGTAAAAAAAAAAATAAAATAAAACTGAAGCTTAAGATAATATAATGATGCATGTTTTTAGATATACGTTAACCTGTTCGTACAAGTATCTAAGTACATGATGTTAACCCGAAGAGAGAGAGAGAGAGAGAGAGAGAGAGAGAGAGAGAGAGAGAGAGAGAGAGAGAGAGAGAGAGAGAGAGAGAGAGAGAGTTCCAGATTGAAAAAGAATATATATATATATTCATTATAATTATAATTATAAGACATCTGAGACTTTTTTCGATCAAAGCGGAAGCTGATGAAACGACGATGTAGCAATAATATATATATATATATATATATATATATATATATATATATATATATATATATACATATATATATATATATATATATATATATATATATATATATATATATATATATATATATATATATATATATATATATATATATATATATATATATACACTGTATAATGTAAGAGAGAGAGAGAGAGAGAGAGAGAGAGAGAGAGAGAGAGAGAGAGAGAGAGAGAGAGAGAGAGATATTTCTATTTATTTTGTAACTATTAGCAGACTTCTTTCTACTTGAGAAATGGGAAACGAAGGTAACATTTTCACAGAAAAAAGTATCGTTATACTAAAACGTATTCCTTGTTATAGAAATCCCTAGTGTCAGAAGCACAGCAGATAATCAGTTTGATGATTAAATGCTTAATCTGGATTCAAATCCCATACAAATGTATTCTTCTAATTATTTAGTTCATTAAAATTATTTTCAATTACGTGTATATTATTTACCTTTAATTCTACAAGCAATGATTTCTCTCTCCAACCTCTATAATTATACGAATTGATATTCATCCTATTGAAATATTCTTAATTTCTCCCCGGAATATCTTCAGTCACTTCGAAGGACAAGGTCAAGATCTGAAACACAACAGGGCTATGGTGGGGAAACAAAACTTCCAATGCGCCACTTATATCACTCCTGCATCCCTCCATAAACCCTTGATAAAAAAGAAAAAAATAAATGACCGTTTGTTCAGCAAAAATCGCAGAATGAATTTTCTTACATAAATTGTCAATACACAGTTTTGGGATGTAGTGCAAAGAAGTCTGGATATTTTTGATTGTCTAATAATTCCACCTTTACTTTATTCTTCCTTTCCTGCTCTGAAAGAAGTGCAAGGGGTAATATTGAAAAAATATTGCATTGAAACTATTTCTTTCCCCTTTTTGAAGTTTTGTCTAATCTCTTTTGCTAATCCAGTATCACGTAAGGCATTTTCTCGCGTCTGTAGATTCATCAATGAGATTTATCAGAAATATTTTTGGATTCAGGAATGAGAGATTTATCAGAATTTTTTTTTAGATTCATGCATGAGAGATTTATCAGAAATTTTTTTAGATTCATACATGAGAGATTCATGAGAAACATTTTTAGATTCATGAATAACTGATTTATCAGAAATATTTGTAGATTCAATCATGAGAGATTTATCAGGAATTTTTTTAGATTCATGAATGAAAGATTTATCAGAAATGGTTTTTAGATTCATGGATGAGAGATTTATCAGGAATTTTTTGAGAATCATGCATGAGAGATTTATCAGAAAATTTTTTGGACTCATTCATGAGAGATTTATCAGAAATTTGTTTAGACTCATGCATGAGAGATATATCAGAAATTTTTTTAGACATGAATAAGAGATTTATCAGAAAATTTTGTAGACTCAAGCATGAGAGACTTATCAGAAATTTTTTAGACTCATGCATGAGAGATTTATCAGAAATAATTTTAGACTCATGCATGAGAGATACATCAGAATTTTTTTTAGACATGAATAAGAGATTTATCAGAAAATTTGTAGACTCATGCATGAGAGATTTATCAGAAATTTTTTAGACTCATGCATGAGAGATTTATCAGAAAATTGCTTAAATAACACAGGACTCTCTTTCTCTCCTTATCTTGCGCAAAGGCGTGAGAAAGTATCGAAGACGAGTTTTAATTTCCTTCCATATAAAAACCTCGAAGAAACACTTGGACACTCAACCGGCTTAAATTGCCCTGAATAAGCGGTTACGTTCGAGAGCTAAGGTGAAATCAGTCTCGGTAAAGTTTCCTTTTTCCATTATTCCCTTTGGTTTTCCTTTAGATTTGGAACTACTGTCTGTCTGTCTGTCTGTCTGCCACCCCCTCTCTCTCTCTCTCTCTCTCTCTCTCTCTCTCTCTCTCTCTATATATATATATATATATATATATATGAGTATATATATATATATATATATATATATATATATATATATATATATATATATATATATGTATGTATATACATATATACGTATATATATATATATATATATATATATATATATATATATATATATATACACTTGCTTATATGTATACTTATCTCTCGCCATCCATTTCCCTCTTGATGAACGATTTTGACAGGAATTCTATCACCAGATTCCACATCAACCGTCCCATCGATACATAATACAAAAACAATCTATAAAACACGATACAATCTATAAAATACACACCACAAAAACAATCTATAAAACACGATACAATTTATAAAATACACACTACAAAAACAATCCATACGACACGACACCTACACTAATGCCACCTCGTAGTCGAAGAGGAATTGCTTATCTCGGACGAGCAAGTTCGCAACGCAAACACGGATCGTAAATTCCAAAAAAAGGCTTTCAAATGTCGTGGAGTGTTACTGGAGCGAATATATTTTATTATTAAGCTTTCTATGAATACGTGTCAGTGAAGGTGTTTGTCAAAAAGTTTGTTTTGTTATTAATGCTTTTGCTTTGACCAGGGGAAACTGATCTCTCTTTTTGCTTTCCCCCTATATAATCTTCTTGGCATGTTTATTCGCACTATCCTCTCTTTTTCTTTCTCTCTTTATGCTTCTCGTGGTGCGTTTATTTGTAAATGAGAGAGAGAGAGAGAGAGAGAGAGAGAGAGAGAGAGAGAGAGAGAGAGAGAGATGGAGATTTTGAGAGAGAGAGAGAGAGAGAGAGAGAGAGAGAGAGAGAGAGAGAGAGAGCAAATCACATATACCAGTAGCGATAACGATGCGCAGACAAGGTATTTGGTTATTTTTCTTTTCGATTCATAATTCAGAAATATTTATGGGGCAATTTGACCATTAACGTTCCAAAGAGAGATTGAATCGATACATGCAAAGTCAGGTTATCGGGGACCGTTCTTGAAGAGTGAACTTTCTAAAGCCGAAAATTGAATTTTTAAGCGGAACTGATAGCATGCCAAAATATGAGATATAAGAAATAATGCCTAAGATTTAAAATACAATCTTGTTTTTAACATTTCACAGGTTTTCTTACGCTTATAATATTGAATTTTGAGTATGATCTAAAATACAATCTTGATTTTAACATTTCACAGGTTTCCTTACGCTTATAATATTGAATTTTGAGCATGATTTAAAATACAATCTTGATTTTAACATTTCACGGGTTTCCTTACGCTTATAATATTGAATTTTGAGCATGATTTAAAATACAATTGATTTTAACATTTCATAAATTTCCTTACACTTATAACAGCTGCTTCTCAGGATGCGATAGAAAAACTGAATTCTGAAACTTCCATTAGATACATCAGTGACTAACTTAGAATAGCGAAAATGAAACAAGCAATTACTGCTATCTGTTCTCCGTACACTAAACAATATTTACGACATACAGAGAAAATATGAAGGCATAACTGAAGAGACAAAACATGAAATTATTTCAATAAACATCGCTCGTCTTCTCAGATTTCGCTCGCTTTCAGAGTCCTATCTCCGATACAGAAACCTTTTTCGCAAAGTCTAAATCAATTTAAGACTCCCCGTAACAATCTCAAACAATACGATATATAGAAAATCCACACCGTAACTAATTCTCATTTCTGTGAATGAAGTTCTTTTAATCTATTCATAATTGTCTTAAGGTAATAGGGATTACTGCAAAAGGGTGGAAATATCATGACACGAAAACAACAGGATTTAAAAGTCTCCTGAACTTAATGAGTCTTAGAAGTATTAGGTGAAATCAAGAAGAAGATTAACATTAGTCTAATAATTAAAACACGGCTGAAGAATTACTTTGATGCCAACTGTTATTAAAGAAAAGATGTTTTAGAATGACTTTATGCTATTTTTTATCTGGTACAGAAAGTGAAGAGAATGAATAGAAAAATAATGACTGAAGAACGATCTTTATTCATTATTAGAAAAAATAAATCACAATTAAAATCGAGAGACATCTGAGGAAATGGATGAATTAATAAGAGGAAAAAAGGTAACTATAATCATTGCCACCTTTTCCCTTTCTAAGTAATCTCTCGTACCAGTAGGCAATTAGATATGGATTAGATAGGTTCCCCCCGACGAAAACGGGGATTAATGTTATTATCAAGTGGATTTTCTCCATCCTCTCATTTCATATGAGAATTTGATTAGGAAATCTCCAACGAGGTTCCATCCTCCGGAAGATGGCTGCTTTGTTGAGGGAAGGGTCGTTAAGCAAAGACTAATCCAGCGGGATTAATCCTAATCCAAATCAATTTGCGTTATGGACGTCGTCCTTGATGGACGTTGCTTATTGAACGGGTTTCTTTTTTAGTTTTCTGTCAAAGAAAACTGTTGTGCCGGCTTTGTCTGTCCGTCCGCACCTTTTTCTGTCCGCACTTTTTCTGTCCGCCCTCAGATCTTAAAAACTACTGAGGCTAGAGGGCTGCAAAATAGTATGTTGATCATCCACCCTCCAGTCATCAAACATACCAAATTGCAGCCCTCTAGCCTCAGTAGGTTTTGTTTTATTTAAGGTTAAAGTTAGCCATAATCATGTTTCCGGCAACGATATAGGATAGGCCACCAACGTTCCGTGGTTAAAGTTTCATGGGCGGCGGCTCATACAGCATTATACCGAAAGATAGATCTATTTTCGGTGGCCTTGATTTACGATGTACAGAAAACTCGATTGCGCCGAAGAAACTTCGGGGTATTTTTTTACTTGTTTCTTTTCATTTTCACCAGGGGCTTATTCTTGTATAATTCTTCGTAAATTTTATCTACCGTACGGAGAGCTACTAAGATACATCGCAGATAATCGTTGGAGGGACTGAAATACATTATTTGAAGACTACTTGGAATTCACCAGCGTAAAAGTTTTTAACGATTAAAAAAAAATGAAGTGTATTTTCGATCATGAAAAGTGTCTCTACCATTCATATTTCCTGCTTTCACGTCCGCTTGACATCAAATATGTAAACAATTGCAATTTAGAAGGCCACTGCGTCAATACTTGTTAGTAAGACAGCATATTGCACTCCTTGCATGTCAAGACATGGGGAATTCCTTCTTAAGAATATGCTTCTTTACTCTCTCTTTCTCTCTCTCTCTCTCTCCAATTCCTCCAGTCCCCTAATCATCAAAGCAACGGTTCTCATTGAAAGAAGCTGAATATTTTTAATATAGCTGAATTATAAAAGTCCTACTTGCAAAAACTTGCAGAGTTGCAGAAATCGCAGAGTAGTGGTGCAAAAAGAGAGGAGCTGATTGAAGAAAGTATGAAATTATAATAAACTGTTCACATTTTTCCCTTTGAGAAATCGGCTACGAGACGCGACTGGAAAGGGAGATTTTTCAATAAAAAAAAGAGGCTTTGTGAACTTAAGTCGGATAATAACAGAGGATAGGATTATTACAACCTCGAGAAGTTTGTCGATGTTATCAATTTACTGGAGCGCGTGAGTTAAAGTTCTGTTGGAATATTTAAAGACAGAATTTTTTAACTGATTAAACTGATCGCTGGGAAGAAGAGGATTGTTTTCCTTGCTTTTTAGTTTTCTGTTGTGACGGCTTTGTCTGTCCGTCCACACTTTACTTTGACCGCACTTTTTCTGTCCGCTCTCAGGTCGTGAAAACTACTGCGGCTAGAGGGCTGCAAATTGGTATGTTTATCATCCACCCTCCAATCATCAAGCATGCCAAATTGCAGTCCTCTAGGCTCAGTAGTTTTTTTTATTTTCATTAAGATTCAAGTTAGTCGTAGTCGTGCTACTGGGCCTATCCTACATCGTTGCCAGAAGCACGATTATGGCTAACTTTAACCTTAAATGAAATAAAAGCTACTGAGGCTAGAGGGCTGTAATTTGGTATGTTTGGTGATTGAAGGGTGGATGATCAACATACCAATTTGCAGCCCTCTAGCCTCAGTAGTTTTTAAGGCATGCGGGCGGACAGAAAAAGTGCGGACAGAAAAAATGCCCACGGACAGAGAAAGCCGGCACAATAGTTTTCTTTTACAGAAAACTGAAAGGAAAATAAAAAAAAAAATGACAGCAAGATGAGAATATTTTTTACCAAAATATCTGACAGATCTTTCTTGCTATGAAAATGGTTTGAAATTTACTGAATTTGCAAATATATAATAAATCATTTCAGTCCGGCCATCCATACTACTTTTAACATCGGCGAATAAGTGAATATAAAACTATATGGAGAAATACTTCCAGTTTATATACATGTATATATATGTATATATAATTATATATATGTGTATATATATGTATAAATATATATATATAATATATATATATATATATATATATATATATATATATATATATAATATATATATATATATATATATATATATATATATATATATATATATATATATATATATATATATATATATATATATATATATATATATATATATATATATATATATATATATATATATATATATATATATATATATATATATATATATATATATATATATATATATATATATATATATATATATTGAATATATAAATAAATAAATAAATAAATAAATAAATATTAAACTACAAATATCGGTTGATATCCAGTTCTCTCTATCTCGGGAATACCACCGAAGGGAAATTGTAATTGACAAACGATTCGGCACCTGGGAGATTCGAACGCCTTGACAGCCGAACGGTACCGCCTACGAAAGTCGTCGATTCTCTCTGTCTGCCGGGAATTCGAGTCTCCCAAGTGCCGAACCTTGCATCAATTATAACTCCCCTTCGGTGATATTCCCGAAGTGGAGCGAATTGGATATTAAACGGCTATCGTGGTTTAATGATTGTAAATTTGAAAGAGTCACAGTGTATGATATATATATATATATATATATATATATATATATATATATATATATATATATATATATATATATATATATATATAATATAATCTACGGGTCACTATTCGCCTGATACCTGCGTAATTATAATATCCACAATGACTTCTTAACTTTTCGATTTCTGCATATTTTTAGGATACGCTTGTCACTACATAGCCCAAGATCCAAATGGAATAATATGAAGAAATTCTAACTTTCGTAGCATCTGCATCATATGTATAAGAACGAAGTATATGTATGTATGTATATATATACATATATGTAAGCGTGTGTATGTGCATGCGTGTTTTGCGTACCATTTTCCTTCCTCTTGTTAAAGAATACTTATTTTTTTTGTTATATACAAGGCTTTAGCTTGGAGGGAATCTCTCCTTATTTCCACTGGAAGTGGAACAAATCACAGTCCCAGTAGTACTCACTCATTTCCTGAAAAGGTTGCGTTTCTCTCTCTCTCTCTCTCTCTCTCTCTCTCTCTCTCTCTCTCTCTCCGGTCTGATAAAAGTACAGTCTTTGAAGCTGTTCGCTGCTGATGACTGAGGCACTTGTGTGAAAGGCAACCCCATCCATCCAACGGAGAATGCATAAAACTACAAACAAAAAATTATAGTTTTTAAGTTCGCCATGTTTTCTGGCCTTCTGCTCTCCATCCGCTAGTGTTTCGCTCTAATAGATGGACACATAAATGTTATACGTGCATATTAAGTATTTGTATATTTTCTAAACTAGCATTCCCCCTTTTTTATTTAATTTAGTGTTTCTGTACTTGCATCTCTCTAGTAAAAAGTGCTCGCTCTTTGATGTGGCTTACTTCATCATTGACGTTAGAGAGAATAAGTGCGTTATTCTGCTGTCGTTTGTATTCTTTTTGAAACGCCAGTTGAGCATACAGATGAATCATTCAATCTATTGTCAGGGAAAGGATCAGAAGTTTCCTTATGAACTTTTCTTCATCCTTCTCATCTTGTCATAATTGTCTCTTACATATGCATCGTGCCTATTCTCATTTTGAAATTTTTTGAGCCGTTTGCCAGCGTCTGCGGAGGTGACAATAAAATCTCCCGTATTCTTTCGCCCGGTAGTCTTACTATTCTATTCATGTTGTGGTCCTTTGTGCAAAGTCTTGGAAACCTCTCAATAATCATATTGCTCGTTAGTGGTAATTCTTCGAACTCTGCAAACACTACACATTTCCTTTGTGTGATGATTTTCAGCTTTTTTTTTCTCTTATCATACTGCTGTATTGCCTCTGGTGTTGAAGTTCCATTCACTTATTTTTTCTTCTGCTTTCTTTGTCCGTTTCTCTTCACCTGATACCAACCTTAAATGCTCCTGTTATTCCTCACACTTATGTATCGATGTTTGTGCTGTTGGAAAAACCTCTAACTTCTACCGGTATGATATTAGATCTCTGTCTCTCCCTCAGAAACTGCCTGAAAATTCCGAAATCGAGATCCTGTTCATATACCTTAAATCTTCCATGCCGTGTAATCCCTCGCTTTCTGAAATATTAGTTCGTCTCATTTAAGATCAGAAGCAGAGACCTAATTGTTGCGGCCACAAAACACATTTCTGGTATTTTTAGCACCCAGAAGGCCTTGTATATTGAAGCCATCCATCAGTACAAGCTGGAACTTACCCTCAAATGCTTCTGGGATTAGACACATTGCAGATAAGTTATATTTAGACCTAAAGTGTACAGAGCTCAAGGTGTTGTTTATTCAGATAACTGCGTTGCAGCTTTTACTACTCTCTCTTGCACCTTACAGAGAGAGAGAGAGAGAGAGAGAGAGAGAGAGAGAGAGAGAGAGAGAGAGAGAGAGAGAGGGCAAAACGAACTGCGGTTATCGAGAATTCTGCTTTTATTTTTCTGAGACCAAAGGCTTTCACTGAATTCGGAAGTTATGCCACCAGAGACCGAGAAATAGCATTACTGATGTCATTGCAGTTTTGACGTCAGTCCGTTTTTTCTCCTTCCTTATCAGTCCTACAGTATATTTGCATGTGCTATTTAGAATCACTAAGATTTAAGACGATGATTCTCACAACTATTTTAGTTGTTTTCATAAATGTCAGTGTCTGTATTTATTTTATTTGCAGCTTGATACACAAAGTTATTTCGTCAGAAGATTATTTCTTGATAAAATACCACTGTTTGATGGGTATGAAAGGAGCTGTCCTAGCCATTCTTCCATTTAACATTTGTAGTTTATGAAAATTAAGATTATTACTTATGAAGAGCACATTGTGCGAAAAGATATAAGCAGTGTAATATTAATTAACATTTGTAGTTTATGAAACTTAGAGTATTAGTTATGAAGAGTTCACTGTATGAATAGATATATAACGGTGAAATATCAATTAAGAACACGTACTTATGACGAACTAGGATTTGTGTGTTGTAGGCCTATGGTTCTACATTTGAAAAACAGTGCAGCGCATTGGTAGGAAATGATACGCCTTCTCGTGTTCATGATTATGTCATATCTTCGGTGCAATTAAGCTTTCAATACCAATGTTTTTGCAAATGACTTCCACCTTGAAGATTGTTCGCAGCTAAAATATGAAAGCCTATTTAAGTGGATTATTGCGATCCTTATTCATATCTGACCAGATGCTAAAAGAGCTAATGAAGAAAGACAAGTGATAGGCATCATGGTACAAATAAATTAACAACTAAATAAAAGAGGCAGATAAGCCAAGACTCTTATCTGCCTTTCCAACAACAAATTAAGAATCAAATCAGCTCTAATGTTACCGGATAAAAAGGATGTTTTGATATTTCATGCTAGTGAGTTTTAGATGTTCTTTGCAGACAACCAGATGCCTTGCTAACAAATACACAAGAAAAGAGATTCTCTTATCTATTCAGTCAGCTGACGGGTTAAAATAAAAAAAAAATGCGCCGAAGTTCTCGGCGCAATCGAGTTTTCAGTACAGCGTATAATCAAGGCCACCGAAAATAGATCTATCTTTCGGTGGTCTCGGTATAATGCTGTATGAGCTGCGGCCCATGAACTTTAATCACAGCTCGATAGTGGCCTGTCCTATGTCGTTGCCAGACGCACGATTATGGCTAACTTTAACCCTAAATAAAATAAAAACTACTGAGGCTAGAGGGTTGCAATTTGGTATGTTTGATGATTGGAGGGTGGATGATCAACATACCAATTTGCAGCCCTCTAGCCTCAGTAGTTTTTAAGATCTGAGGGCTGACAGAGAAAGCCGGCACAATAGTTTTCCTTCACAGAAAACTAAAAGGAAGGGGTCCTGACGCTACTTTTGAACAGGTAAATTTTTTTAATTTCTCTTCACAGAAATCTTAGGTGCCTGAAAAAATTATAAGCTTGATCAAAAATCTTAATAACGGGTAAATTTAACACAACTGCCACTGATTCCCATTTTACTTCCATGATAACCAAAGCACGAGCTTTAAAAAGAACTATTTTTCTTAAAGCCAGAATACTATATACTGTTATATCCTTTCATATGCTCATGGAATTAATTAGAAATTACCGTAAGGATGTTCTTCATTTTATCTTTTTAACCTCATGCTTTGGAGATAGCACGCTTCAAGCAGCGAAGGCACAAAGGGCGTACAAACTACTGAAGACATGAATAAGGGCTCTTCCGCCTAAAATCTTAGACAACGTGCTTAAAAACCTATTAAGCTTAGATTGGTCTGAATAAGTTGTTTCATCTAGACGTTTAACTCTGAAATTAGTCTACGCAAAGTTTTCCTTTTTTTTGTACCTGTTTAATTTTCCCTTGCATTCGGAACTCTCTCTCTCTCTCTCTCTCTCTCTCTCTCTCTCTCTCTCTCTCTCTCTCTCTCCAGCAGATATGCAATTGTCCGTTTAATGCTTATATGAATAAATCTAGACGTTTTTATGCATTTCAAGCTATGGAGAGGTTCCCTGACAATAAGCGAAAGGGCATTTGAATATGTTAAAAGCAAGAAAACTTTCTGCCTGCTATTTATTCATCCATCAGTGTCTGTGGCGGGAGTTGTGGAGGGTGGGGGGCGAGGGGGAGCGCGTGACTTTAATTAGCCCATTCGAGCGTAAACACAAGCGACCTTAAGTTGCTGATATTTATCGCCGAACTTCCAGAGGCTTTCCTTGGTTATTATAACAACAATATTCCGTCGTTTTCACCCGACATCAGTTCGAAAAGCCTTCCGCTGGAGAGGAGCTGTTTTCTTCCAGTC
Source organism: Macrobrachium rosenbergii (assembly GCF_040412425.1). Lineage (NCBI taxonomy): Eukaryota > Metazoa > Arthropoda > Malacostraca > Decapoda > Palaemonidae > Macrobrachium > Macrobrachium rosenbergii. The sequence continues at coordinate 108,651,018 of NC_089752.1, forward strand.
CGGGTTTTACAGCCGAGTTTCCCCTTTGCAAGAATTTGCGAATTTCTCTTGGTTTGACTGAGGCTTCTTTTACCTCCTCTTTCTTGACACCCCAGGAAATCTGACACGGTTTTCACGGCGGTTTATATTTCCCCATTTCTCTTTCAGTCAGGTGATACGACTTCAGTCAGTGAGAAGAACCGTTACTCAGAAAGTAAGAAAGGTCTAGAAAGGTTTGTGAGAGTCAAAAAAAAAAAAAAGGAATCCCTAAGAAAGGGAAGTATTTGATGAATTATCTTAAGAATAGTTTCATCCCTGGGCAAGGAGACCTAAGGGGTGTGTTTAAGGATTAGGCCTACCCCATCGAGGCCTTCTCGGTTTTATAATGACATGATGGTATTCATTTTGACGAGTTTTGGTCCTTTTATTTTTTCCCTTTTTTTCGCTCTCTTCTCCACCAGCTGCAACCCACAACAGCTAACCTACCACCAGGTTCTTAATTGAATGCCAAGATCAACAGAAGCACACGGGATTTTTGAGTAGCCCTAGTACGGGGATCGAACGCAGGCATTTGGGTTATAGCTGAGTCTGTTACCATTGCGCCAGAATACTTGAAAGAAATAATAATATTCGCTGTTAAATTTGTATTCTTTGATTTGCTTTGCAAAGCTCAAAAGATTTACCAATCAGGAAAGAATATTCACAGCAAAATATGACAAGAAATTGTCGTAAATCTTCATGAGGTCTAAAGATACTTGATTAAGACCAACATATTGAAGTTTCTTACCATCTGTTTGATCATAATGCGAACAAATTTCAAACAAATAAAAATAAGAAATAACCTTTCCTTTGAAGA
>NC_089752.1:108656852-108669352 GCF_040412425.1 Macrobrachium rosenbergii
TGCATATATATGCGGGGAACGGGACTATTTTTTTTTATTATCATGTTTTGCATGCATGCATGCATGCGTATCAAGGTTTCTGTTTATCAAAATGTTTGTTTATGTATATTGATTTGTGTGTCTACCTGGGATACTACTGCCCTCTCTCTCTCTCTCTCTCTCTCTCTCTCTCTCTCTCTCTCTCTCTCTCTCTCTCTCTCTCTTCTCTCCCTCCCCAGATCGACCTTGTGATTGAAAAATAAGGGAGAGATTGTATTATATTTTGGCAAGTTAATATTTCACAGATGTTTATGACTTTAGTTGAATATTAATTTCGGAGTGATTGACTCTAAAACTTTTTTTTGTGTGGGGGTCGGGGGTGGTCGGGAAATTGGAAATATAATCCTGGTACCCTGTAATATATTACAGGTTTGTTATAGATACATTCTCATAGATTTATTATTGCAAACACTGTTGGTTAGGGGCCGTTAATTAGCATTTAAATTTGTATAAAAAAATAAATGGCAAGGGTAAATGAAAATGGGTAGAAGTATAATAAAATGAATGATTATATGATTAAATTATATTTACCTTCCGATATTCTAAGCAGCATTATCGACAGTCTCTGATTGTACTGTTCATATGACAACAATACAGAAGCAAGTAATGCCACTCCTTTCCTTTAGTGATTACGTAAAACAAGTAAAAAATGACCCCCAGTTGCTTCGGCGCAATCGAGTTTTTTGTACATCGTATAATCCAGGCCACCGAATATTGGTCTATCTTTCGGTGGTCTCGGTACAATGGTGTATAAGCCGCCGCACATGAAACTTTAACCAAGGCCCGGCGGTGGTCTGCCTATATCGTTGCCAGATGCACGATTGTGGCTAACTTTAACCTTAAATAAAATAAAATCTTCTGTGGCTACAGGGCTGCAATTTGGTATGTTTGATGATTGGAGGGTGGATGATCAACATACCAAGTTGCAGCCCTCTAGCCTCAGTCATTTTCAAGATCTGAGGGCGGACAGAAAAAGTGCCGCCGGACAGACAAAGCCGGCAATAGTTTTCTTTAAAGAAAACCAAAATGAAAACTCCCAGTCCCAGAGTTGGCCGTTCGTTGTCCGTCTGCTGAACAAAACACGTATCTCTTAGCTTTAATCCCACCGGATTAGGTTTTGTTTAACAACTCTTCCCAAAAGAGCAGCCATCTTCTTCTAGGGCATAGCTCACTGGAGATTTCTAATCAAATTCTCATGCGAAATTGGAAGGTCGAGGAAACCCACTCCGTGATTAACCTCTGTTTCCTTAGATTGCATCTCATTAATATATATATATATATATATATATATATATATATATATATATATATATATATATATATATATACATATATGTACATATATGTACACACACACACATATATATATATATATATATATATATATATATATATATATATATATATATATATATATATATATATATATATATTTTATATAAAAATATATATTATATATATATATATATATATATATATATATATATATATATATATATATATATATATATATATATATATATGTATATATATATATATATATATATATATATATATATATATATATATATATATAATTTTTACCACATCACCGTGACATTATATATACAAACTTTAAGCTACAATTGTTTGATAACCAATTCACGCTACTCCGGGAATTTCACCGAAGGGAATTATAAATTACAAAATATTAAGTACCTAGGGGACTCGAACACCCGACAGTACCCATCAACGACTTCTGGTCGACGTTCGAGGCGATATTTTGCCGAAGTAGCGTGAATGTGATGTTGAACGACATTTGTTGCTTAATGACATTTCCTAATGGATGGCTCGATTATTTTGTCCAGAAAACAAATTTATGCTTTTAGGTCAATTACAATAATCTAATAAACCTGTTTATTTGGACTAAACGCATATCTAGTGTGACATTTTGGTTATGTGTAAGTGATCGTATTGTGTTTAAAAGCTTTGCCAATATATATATATAAATATTTGTGAAGAAGGGGCTTAAGTACCACACTTGTGTGAACAACTTTAAATTATTCTTGATATCAACGACCGGAAACTACTAAACTTTTTTTGACCATTAGCTTATTGCCGGATGTCGAGACCGTTACATTATCTCTCTCTCTCTCTCTCTCTCTCTCTCTCTCTCTCTCTCTTAAAGAACTTTTAAAATTCTTGTCAAGAAACCTGTAGGCTACTGAACAAACGATTTCTAGTAATAAAGATACAACTTATCTATAAGTATTGTTTTTTAATCCCGAATGTGAATCAATTATGACCTTCCTCTGGGAGTGACCAGCCTAAAAAAACCCCCAAAATTAGAAATAATAACTCAACTTCAATGCCATCTTACCAGATGATTCTATTAGAATTATATTTCAGACCTGCAAGGCGGTTAAAGAGGCTTCTTTGGTCAGTTACCTGAAATATGAAGTTGTATTACAAAGCCAATCGACATTCCTATAAACCCGTAAAAAGCTCAGCTTATTACAAGTTGTAGCAAACTCTCAATCCTCGGTAATATCAAAAGCTAAGTTTAGGAGAAAACAAGTAAAAAATGCGCCGAAGTTTCTTCGGCGCAATCGAGTCTTGTGTACAGCCTCTCCAGCATACAATCAAGGCCACCGAAAATAGGTCTATCTTTCGGTGGTCTCGGTATAATGCTGTATGAACCGCGGCCTATGAAGCTTTAACCAAGCCCCGGTGGTGGCCCATCCTGTATCGTTGCCAGAAGCACGATCACGGCTAACTTTAACCTTAAATAAAATAAAAACGGCTGAGGCTAGAGGGCTGCAATTTGGTATGTTTGATGATTGGAGGGTGGATGATCAACATGCCAATTTGCAGCCCTCTAGCTAAGTAGTTTTTAAGATCTGAGGGAGGACAAAGCACGGACAGAAAAAGTGCTGCCAGAATAAAGTGCGGATGGACAGACAAAGCCTGCATAAGAGTTTTATTTTGCAGAAAACTAAAAATGGCTCATCTATTCAAGGTGAAAGACTTTTATTCAATTAAGTCTTTCATTTGTATGGTAAATTGATTGGACTGTTTTTTTCCCCTTTCAGTCATTTCATACAACAAGAATACTGATTAATTAACCGTTATATGAACATTTCATTCCAGTTTTACCAAAACGACTGGAAGCCAATCTGTGCCAAAAGACGAGAGGGCAGCTTATAAATAAATTGAATAGACTTTCAGAATTACCATCGACACTTCAGGTTTTTACCCAAAATTATCAGCGCTTTGGTTCAGTACGCAAACATGGAGATATAAATTCCAGATTTAATTCGAATAGATAAGGGGTGCCATTCAGCTCTTTATTGTATATGGGGAACAGGCACTATAGTTTATTAGCAGGCTTTGCATACATATATACATAATGATGTTGCTGTTGTCCATAATGTTTTTATTTATCTAAGACTGTGTGGCTACTTGTGAAACTGCCTTCTCTCTCTCTCTCTCTCTCTCTCTCTCTCTCTCTCTCTCTCTCTCGCTTTTTATACGTTATGAATTAAAAGTGTGTGTATGTGTGTGTGAGAGAGAGAGAGAGAGAGAGAGAGAGAGAGAGAGAGAGAGAGAGAGAGAGAGAGAGAGACAGACAGATAAAGTGGGAAAGGTGTGAATATACAACCATATCAAGAAGTTGATTAATGATATATATAACATCGACTTTATTTGGGGGTTACGTTGTTGCTGTTCATATTAATCTGAAGCCAACGTTTCTTCTAGCGCAACTTAGACAGTTTTTGCAATATCATAAGTTTTAAAGAGAGAAAAAAAATCACACAAGATAGGTGAAACTTAGGAAGCACCATCTTAGTAAGTGCTGTGCCCATTGAGCCAGCCAGGCCGTAGTATATATAAATGATAAAACTGGATGATGGCTAAAATTTTTATGGCTACGGATTCATTTGTAGTGCAATTATTGGGTCAGGAGATTCTCGTCGGTCCAAGAGTTTTATTAGTCGAAGTTTTATTATTATTAGTATTGTATTTTAATATCTGTTTGTATATGAATTTTGTCACATATACGGGAACATATACGCGAGGAAAGTCGATTTTATATAAATCATTGATCAATTTCTGATATTTTATATCTCATTAATCAACTTCTGGTTATATCTGTATATTCTCACCCTATCTCTCTCTCTCTCTCTCTCTCTCTCTCTCTCTCTCTCTCTCTCTCTCTTTAACGTATAAAAGATATATATATATATATATATATATATATATATATACAGTATATATATATATATACATATATATATATATATATATATATATATATATATATATATATATATATATATATACATATATATATATATATATATATATATATATATATATATATATATATATATATATATATATATATAGAGAGAGAGAGAGAGAGAGAGAGAGAGAGAGAGAGAGTGAAGACAGTTTCCCAAGCGGACACACAATCAAAAATAAATATAAACATCGTGGACAACAGCAACATTGATATGTACGCATATAAAGCATGCTTGTAAACTGTAGTACCAGTTCCCCATATATATAGGTAATAGCGAGCTTAATGGCACCCCGTATCTATTCAAATTAATTCTGAACTTTATATCTCCATGTTTACATATTGAACCGAAACGCTGATAATTTTGGGGGGGGAAAAACATGAAATGTCATTGGTAATTCTGGAAGCATCAACCGCTTCTAATTTGATTTAGTTATGAGAAGACTTCTCGTCTTTTGGACCAGATTGTCTTCCAGTCGTTTTTAGTGAAACTGTAACTTAATGTTTATATATATCGGTGAATTTATCACTGCTCCTATTGTATGAATTCACTGAAAGGAAAAATGCAATCCGTGAAATTTATAAAATAAATTAAGGACTCATTAGAATGAAAAGTCACCTTTAATAGATAAGCCATTTTTAGTTGCCTATATAAAAAAAAAAACTATTGTGCCGGCTTTGTCTGTTCGTCCGCACTTTATTCTGTCGGCACTTTTTTGTGTCCGCACTTTTTCTGTCCGCCCTCAGATCTTTAAAAAAAGGCTATAGAGCTGCAAATTGGTGTTGATCATCCACCCTCCAATCATCAAACATACCAAATTGCAGCCCTCTAGCCTCAGTAGTTATTATTTTATTTAAGGTTAAAGTTAGCCGTAATTGTGCTTCTGGCAACGATATAGGATAGTGCACCATCGGGTCGTGGTTAAAATTTCATGGGCCGCGGATCGTACAGCATAATACCGAGACCACCTAAAGATAGATCTATTTTCGGTGGCCTTAATTATACGTTGTAGCGGCTGTACAGAAAACTCGATTGAGCCGAAGAAACTTCGGCTCATTTTTTACTTGTTTCTATTAACCTCAGCTTTTAATATTACCGAGGAGTGAGAATTTGCTACAATTATAATACGTAGAGCCTTTTACAGGTATAAAGGAATGTAGATTTGCTTTGGAATACAATTTCCTATTTCAGATAACTGACCAAACAAGCCTCTTTAACTGTCTCGCAAGTCTAAAATATAATTCTAATTATGGAATCGTCTGGTAAGCTGTTAGTGATGTTGAGTGTTTATTCCTATTTTATTTTTAGATTAGTCACTTCCGCTCATTTCCCAGAAGAAGGTCATTATTATTATTTAAAATTTGGAACTGAAAAGTAATACTTATGGAAAAGTCGTATATCTACCGTTAGAAAACTGCGATTCAGTAACAAACAGAGTTCTTGACACTAACTTCTACAAATTCTCTAAGAGAGAGAGAGAGAGAGAGAGAGAGAGAGAGAGAGAGAGAGAGAGAGAGAATGTAACGGTCTCGATATCCAGCAACATATTAATGGAAAAAAAAATAATTTAGTAGTTTCTGGTCGTGGATATAAAGAGTAATCAAAATTTATTTACGCCATTTTGATACTTGAGGCCTTCTTCACAAATACCTCAATATGTTGGAAAGTTTTTTAAATACAATAGGATCACTTACACATAACCAAAATGTTGCATTACATACGAGCTTTGTCCAGATAATCATTTTTATAAATTATTGTAATTGACCCAAGAGCATAAATTTGTGTTCTAAAAAAAAATAAGAGAAACTTCTTCATTATGATATTTTTACAACAGAGGTTCGGCCAAGCAATAGGAAATGGCAATTGCTACTGATATCAAGAAAATGTATTTCAAAGTGCGCATGTCAAGATCGTTTCAATTAACTGATATGTTTCTTAATCAAAATCCAAGGCCTATCTTCCCCCCTTATCAGCCAATCTCTCTCTTTCTCTCTCTCTCTCTCTCTCTCTCTCTCTCTCTCTGTCCTTTTAATATTTTCCGCCAAAAAAGTATGGACTATTTATAAAAGAAAAGTGTGTTTGGATTACCTATGATGACAGTTGTATGGAGGTATTTATGAAGGTCACGTGATACCTTGAAACTTTCATGAGAAGTAATTCAACTGCAAAACACGAATGGAACAAAACCTGTTCATTTATAACCAAAAGCTTCGTGAACGTATTCCAGATAATACCAATGTTACTATCTTAATTAAATAATACTTCGAAGCGTTTAGCTATGAATAGTGTCACTTTACGAAGGTATGAGTTTCCTTTTGAACTGGCCAATTAAAGTAGAAAGTCTTCGTAAAGAAACTGCCGACTGGAAGGTGGCGAAAACTTTTCTCATTGTTTTGATAAAAAATTCAAAAGCGGTCTCCTTTCTGGGGAACTTATCGAGGCTTGTAATACAACACATCACCTCAAAATTGGATTTATGTAAACACGTTTTAAAAGGCTAACGATAGAGAAAGCTTCTCAAGACTTACCGTGTGAAAGAAGCGTTTTATTCTGGGATATTAAGTCTTCATTAATTTTGAAGCAGGTGTTCGGCAGGGTAAAATCAGTGTTTACACACTTGCAAGAGAACCTAGGAGTTCGGTGTTAGCGGCAAGAGGTCGCAATCAGTCCCAAACAACAGACAAAGTGAAAGCGCACTTCTTGAATTCATTCTTTGCATAATGCGGATTATTTCCTAATCATGAAGTTGAAGAAATGGAGAAAATAAATTGATAACCAACTTCTTTTTCCTAGGAGATGAAGCATCTACTCCATGAATAATTTCCTAATTGTGAGAGGGATTGCTAGACTTGATAAAAGGCCCTTACATCTTGGTAATCTTCCTGCATGTTATGAGAGAAGTCTAGCCTCTCATACTAACAGAGGACTATATGAAAGTTTTCAGTTAAAACTCTTTAAAGGTATAGAATAATATTGACTATTACACGTATATTAATCTCCATTTCCATGAAATAAATTTTTCAGTGCAACTTACATAAAAAAATCAACATATGCTTTTTTTCATTAAAAAAAAAAATATTTCAGTGACTGGAAAAGCTACATCACATCATTCTGTGGGAACTACAATCAAAACTGATAAACAATAGACGAAATGCAAATTACAATAAACATGAGATTACCTTAAGCCCTCCTGTCCCTCCCAGTAATCCCTCATGCCATTAGTCAAGTAGATATATATTAATGAGATGCAATCTAAGGAAACAGGGGTTAATCATGAAGTAGACTTCCTCGACCTTCCAATTTCGTGTGAAGGTTTGATTGGAATTTTCAGTGAGTTGATCTCTATAAGAACACGGCTGCTTTTTTTGGATTGTTAGACAAAGCCTAATACGACGGAATTAAAGCTAACTGATACAAGTTTTGTTCAGCGGACGGAAAGTGAATGGCCAACACTAGGAGTGGCATTTTTCATTTTTTAATTGCCAATATGCTGCTTAGAATTTCGGAGGGTAAACATAATTCAATCATTTAGCAATTTTTTTTTGCATCGTACTTTTACCCACTCCCATTTGCTCTTACTATTTATATTTCTGATACGAATTTAAATGCTAATTAACAGTCCCTAACCAACAGTATTTTCAATAATAAATCTATGAGAACGTATCTATAACGAACCTGTAATATATTACAGGGTACCAGGATTATATTTCCATTTTCCCGACCACCCCCCACCCTCCACAAAAAAAAGTTTCAGAGTCAATCACTCCGAAATTAATATTCAACCAAAGTCATAAACATCTGTGAAATATTAGTTTGCCAAAATATAATACAATCTCTCTTATTTTTCAATCACAAGGTCGACCTGGCGAGAGAGAGAGAGAGAGAGAGAGAGAGAGAGAGAGAGAGAGAGAGAGAGAGAGAGAGAGGGCAGTAGTATCCCAGGTAGACACACAAATCAATATACATAAACAAACATTTTGATAAACAGAAACCTTGATACACATGCATGCATGCATGCAAAACATGCTAATAAAAAAAAAAAATAGTCCCGTTCCCCGCATATATATGCAACAGCGAACACAATAACCCTCCGCGTCAATTTAAACTCATTCTGAATTTTATATCAATGTTTACGAATGGAATCGAATCACCAGAAATATTTTTTTTTATCGAACAGGAAGTGATATTAGCCTATAGATTACGGTTCGCCGATAAGTTTGGAAGTGTAACAGGGCAAACGCTCGGTTGAACGGGTGATTCGTTGTCCCACTCGGTTAATGTTCCATCGGTTAATGTCCTACTATGTTAACGTTCCATTGAATTAATGTCCCACTAGATTTATGATCCATCCTTTAATGTCCCACCAGGTTAATGTTCCATCAATTAAAGTTCCACTAGGTTAATGTTCCATCAGTTAATGTCCCACTAGGTTCATGTTCCATCAGTTAATGTTCCACTAGGTTAATGTTCCATCAGTTAATGTCCCACTAGGTTAACGTTCCATCAGTTAATGTCCCAACAGGTTAAAGTTCCATCAGTTAATGTCCCACTAGGTTAATGTTCCATCAGTTAATGTTCCACTAGGTTAATGTTCCATCAGTTAATGTCCCACTAGGTTAATGTTCCATCAGTTAATGTCCCACCAGGTTAATGGTCCATCAGTTCATGTCCCACTAGGTTAACGTTCCATCAGTTAATGTCCCACTAGGTTAATGTTCCATCAGTTAAAGTCCCACTAGGTTAACGTTCCATCAGTTAATGTCCACCAGATTAATGTTCTATCAGTTAATGTCCCACCACGTTAATGTTCCATCAGTTAATGTCCCACTATGTTAACGTTCCATCAGTTAATGTCCCACTAGGTTAATGTTCCATCAGTTAATGTCCCACTAGGTTAATTTCCATCAGTCAATGTCTCACTAGGTTAATGTTCCATCAGTTAATGTCCCACTAGGTTAATGTTCCATCAGTTAATGTCCCACTAAGTTAACGTTCCATCACTTAATGTCCCACTAGGTTAATGTTCCATCAGTTAATGTTCCACTAGGTTAATGTTCCATCAGTTAATGTCCCACTAGGTTAATGTTCCATCAGTTAATGTCCCACCAGGTTAATGTTCCATCAGTTAATGTCCCATCAGCTTAATGTTCCATCAGTTAATGTCCCATTAGGTTAACGTTCCGTCAGTTAATGTCCCACTAGGTTAATGTTCCATTGAATTAATGTCCAACTAGGTTAATGTTCCAATGGTTAATATCCCATGCGGTTAATGACCCATTCGTTTAATGCACTATTGGTTAATGTCCTATCTGTTAAAGTCCCACAAGGTTAATGTCGGTTAATATCCTACTCAATTAATATCTTACTCGGTAATGTCCCATCGATTAATGGCCCTTCACTTAAGGTCATTCTCGGTTAATGCTCCACCAGTTATTATCACACTTAGTTACCGCTCCATCATTTAATGTCCCACTCACTTGAAATCCCACTCGGTAAATGTTCCATCGATTAATATCTCAAACGGTTAATGTCCTACTCAGTTGATGTCCCACTCGGTTAATACCCCACTTGGTTAATGTCGCATTAGTCAATACCCCATATGGTTAATGTCCCACTTGGTTAGCATCCCCCTTAGTTATAACCCACTCAGCTAATGTCCCATCGATTCATGTCCCATTGGATTAATGTCCCATCGATTCATGTCCCATTGGATTAATGTTCCACTCGCTTAATATCTCACTCGATTAATGTCCCACTTAGTTAACGACCAACTCGGGTAATGTCCCACTCGGTAAATACCCCACTTGGTTAATGCCCCATCAGTTAATACCCTATTCGGTTAATACCCTACTTAGTTAGCATCCCACTCAGTTGATATCCCACTCGGTTAATGTTCCAACGATGCAAGTTCCATTCGATTGATGTTCCAATTGCTTAATATCTCACTCGATTAATGCCCAAGTTAGTTAAAGACCCACTCGGTTAATGTCCCTTCAGTCGCTCACTAGTTACTTCAGTTGAAATTCGCTTTAGCATTTATAGATTCTCAGTCCACTCGCTGTACAGGAGAACTGAACTGAAAAATAAAGCTTCAATTAAAAATAGAAGCCTTAATTTTGATGAGAAAAATTTATCACATCAATCTTAGCTCTCAGTGCCACCAAGTAGGGGTAAGTATGTGGAGTGGCGATACCTAATTCCTGTTTATCGTATTATTGAGCCTTTAACATTCGGCCTGTCCTGTCAATTCCTTGTTTTATCACTGCCATCGATTTTGTCAAATTTCCTTAGCAAGGCTTGCCAGTTGCCTTGTAGATCTGAACTATAAACTTTATAAAATCTATGGAAAGTATGGTCATTAAATTTTATACTTTCATTTCCACTCCATTTCATTACACTTGTAAAACTATATGGTACTTATATCTTTAAATAAGTTATTCATTCCTGATTAAAGATCTTAAACAGTCAAATATATATATATATATATATATATATATATATATATATATATATATATATATATATATATATATATATATAAATAATGTGTGTGTGTGTATACATACATCATATATATATATATATATATATATATATATATATATATATATATATATATATATATATATATATATATATATAGAGAGAGAGAGAGAGAGAGAGAGAGAGAGAGAGAGAGATATAACTTGTAATCGAGAAAGAGATGGATAAAGAGAGAGAGAGATAACTGAACGGATGTAACTTGTAATCGACTACTGACCTCAGAAATAGATGGATAAAAACTCTCTCTATAAGCTCTCTCTCTTTGCCTGTTTTCTCTCTCTCTCTCTCTCTCTCTCTCTCTCTCTGTCTTTCTCTCTCCTTTATTTCCAAGCAACTGCCCTTGTTGTCTAATTATTATGAAAAAGTATATAGATTATCACCAATGATCTACAAAATTTGAAGGTCCATAATCATAGTGTTCTATAATGGAACGAATAAAGGGGGGAAATAATTCATACGAAATAAAAAAATATATTCCTGAGGAGTAACTCGGATGTATAAAACGGAAGGAATGATGACCATCCCCCTCTAACAAAAGGCTTCGTGAACTAATGTAGGATAATGACAAAGGAATATTATGATTACAATAACCGCGCAAAGCCTCGAGAAGTTTTGCGATAAATATGACCAACTTAAGGGCGCATGTGTTCACGCCCGAATGGGATAATTAAAGTAACAGGTTCTTCCTGTAGGGATTGATAGCCCAGAGGAGGCGAAAACTTTTCATTGGTTTTAATAATATTCAAATGTACCATCAATTACCCTCCAGGGAAGCTCACCAAAGCTTTGAATGCCCTAAACGCCCCAAAGATTTATGTATCCTTGCTTTAAGAGGCTAATGGGACTGGCGCCAGAGAGAGAGAGAGAGAGAGAGAGAGAGAGAGAGAGAGAGAGAGAGAGAGAGAGAGAGAGAGAGAGAGAGCTACGATGCACGAAAAGGAGACATTTTTCCTAGAATAGTTTCAGCTTAGGTTCTAATCGATTTATTCAATGCGAGCTTAATGTGCTTTTAAGTTCATGATGAGACCTGTTCAGTTAAAGGTAGAATTGTTTGTCTTCCTCTTCCCAAAACATTAGTGCTAACAAACTTCCGGAAGACATTAGGAGTCTGGTGTTAGTGGCAGGTGGCCACAGTGAGCATGAAGAAGAACCAAACGAGTGATTAACTCTATCTAAGGCACCTTCTCTGTGTAACTAGGATGGGATGGCTGGCGCCTAAGTAACTCTTAGCCTTGCAATCTGCTGCTAATCGTGCTTCTTTTATATCTGATAGGAATCAAAGTACATTCTGCACTTCATCAGTTCTTTTGAAACCATGAGATAATTGATTTCTTAATGGCATATCTTTCTGAATAAACTAATGGTCACGTGGCAAAAAGGCTTCAACAAACGCACGTCTAACTTTCCTCAGCTTTTGATTGGTCAAAGATTCTGCTCTTACCTCTGGATTCGATCCTTTTATTCTCTTCAGTACGGTATCTTCTCTGTGGCCTTAGTAAAGTCACTGTTCTGCTGAGACCAAGAGAAGAGTATCTTTCCTTATCAGGCGGCTTCGTAACACCTGTCAAGCGGCCTCCTCCTGCATTTATCGCTTTAAAATCAGTAATCCACGATTTGGTTATCCAGCGACGGTGT
>NC_089752.1:108671852-108704352 GCF_040412425.1 Macrobrachium rosenbergii
CTGGAGACCTCACGAGGATCTACGACAATTTCATGACTTTTTGCTGTGAATATTCTTTCCTGCATGATAAATCTCTTGACCTTTGCAGAGGTAAACAAGGAATACAAATTTAACATCGAATATTAAAATTTCTTTTAAGTACTCTGGTGAAATGTAACAGTCCCGTCTCTCACCGGAAATGCCTGCGTTCGATCCCCGTACGGGGATGGTGAATGGGGAAGGGGGATTGAAGGAATAGTTTGAGCGAGTTACTAAAAAATCCTGTATGCCTCTGTTGATTTTGGCACTGACTTATGAACCTGGTTTAAGTCAACTGTTGTGATTGCAGCTGATGAAAAAGAGCAAGAGAAAGAAGACAAGGATAAAATAAAAGACCAGACTCGTCAAAATGAATACCTTCATATCATATAAAAAGGAGGAGGCCTCGTCGAGGTAGGCCTAAATCCCTAAACACAGTCGCTAGGCCTCCTTGCCCCCGGATGAAACTATTCTTAAGATATTTCATCAAATGCTTCTCTCTCTTATGGATTCCTAAGTTTGACTCTCACAAACCTTGCTAGCCCTTTTTTGCTTTCTGATTAACGGCTCTTATCACTGACTGAGTCATTGACTGAAGTCATATCACCTGACTGAAAGAGAAATTGGAAACATAAACCACCATGAAAACCGCGTCAAGTTTCCTCGGGCGTAAAGAAAGAGGACATATAAAAGAAGCTTCAGTCAAACCAAGAGAAATTCTCGCAAATTCTCGTGAGGGGAAACTCGGCTGTAAAACCCGGACTGGAGGAAAACAGCTCCTCTCCAGCGGAAGGCTTTTTTAACTAATGTCGGGTGATAACGACGGAATATTGTTGTTATAATAACCAAGAAAAGCCTCCGGAAGTTCGGCGATAAATATCAGCAACTTAAGGTCGCTTGTGTTTACGCTCGAATGGGATAATTAAAGCAACGCGTTTACCCCCATAGATACCGATGGATAAATAAATAGCAGGCAGAAAGTTTTCTTGCTTTTAACAATATTCAAATGCCCTTTCGCTTACTGTCAGGGAAGTTCTCCATAGCTTGAAATACATAAAAACGTCCAGATTTATCCATATAAGCATTAAACGTTTAATTGCCTATCTGCTGGAGAAAGAGAGAGAGAGAGAGAGAGAGAGAGAGAGAGAGAGAGAGAGAGAGAGAGAGAGAGAAATGCAAGGGAAAATTAAACAAGCACATAAAAAGGAAAACTTTACGTACACTCATTTCAGAGTTAAACGTCTGGGTGAAACAACTTATCCAGACCAATTTAAGCTTAATGAGGTTTTTGAGCACGTGGTCTGAGATTTTAGGCGGAAGAGCCCTTATTCATGTCTTCGGCAATATTTTTAAACCTTTTGTGCCTTCACTGCTAGAGTGTGCTATCTCAAAAGCATAAAGTTCAAAAGATAAAATAATGAACATCTTTACTGTAACTCCTAAGTAATTCCTTAAGCATATGGAAAGATATATTAGTGTATATATCCCGGCTTTAAGAAAGAATAAAAACATTTTTTTAGAACTCGTGCTTTCATTACCACGGAAGTCAAATGGAAATTAGAGGCAGTTGTGGGTTATATTATGAGACATATTTACCTGTTACTGAGATTTTTTATCACACTAATAATTTTTTTCAGGAACCTAAGATTTCTGTGAAGAGAAATGATGAAAACTTACCGGTTCGAAAATAATGTCAGAGCACCTTCCTTTTAGGTTTCTGTAAAAGAAAACTATTGCGCCGGCTTCGTCTGTCCGCCCGCCGCTCATTCTGTCCGCCCTCAGATCTTAAAAACTACTGAGGCTAGAGGGCTGCAATTTGGTATTTTGATCATCCACCCTCCAACCATCACATATACCAACTGGCAGCCCTCTAGACTCAGTAGTTTTTATTTTAATTAAAGTTAAAGTTAGCCACAATCATCGTCCTATATCTTAGTGATAGCGAATAGCACATACAAATATATTGTAGGACTGATAAGGAAGGAGAGAAAACGGACTGACGTCAAAACTGCAATGACATCAGTCACGCCGTCCAGTTGTCTCTGGAGGCATGACTTCCGGAGTCATTGAAAGCCTTTGGTCTCAAAAAAACAAAAGCAGAATTCTTGATAACCACAGCTCTCTCTCTCTTTCTCTCTCTCTCTGTTTAGATCCTAAGGTGCAAAGAGAGAGCAGCAATATCTGCAACGCAGTTTTCTGAATAAATAACACCCTGAGCTCCATACACTTTAGGTCTAAATATAACTCATCTGCAATACGTCTGAATCCCAGAAGCATTTCAGGGTAGGTTCCAGCTTGTAATAATTGAGAAAGACTTTAATGAACAAGGCCCTCTGGGTACTAAGAAAACCTGAAACGTGCTCTGCGGCCGCAACAATTAGGTCTCTGCTTCTCATCTTCTATGACGACGAACTAATAGTTCAGAGAGCGAGAGACCACACGACATGGAAGATTTAAGGTGTATGAACAGGATCTCGATTTCGGAATTTTCAGTCAGTTTCTGAGGGAGAGACAGAGATCTAATATCACACCTGTAGAAGTTACAGGGTTTTTCCAAAAGCACAAACATCGATACATAATTGTGAAGAAGAACAGGAGCGTTTAATCGTGATATCAGGCGAAAAAAAAAGGCAGCAGAAAAAATAAGTGACAGCAACTTTAACACCAGAGGGAATATAGCAGCAGTATAATAAAAAAAAACCGGAAATCATCACACAATGGAAATGTGTAGTGTTTGAAGCTGGGTACAAGGATATATCCCGCTGTTCTAAAAAAAAAAAAAAAAAGAAAACAAGAAAGAGGGAAGCTCCTTTCGAAGAATTAGCCCTGATGAACAGAAAGTCTATTGAAAGGTTTCCAAGACTTTGCACAAAGAACCACAACATGAATAGAACAGTAAGGGTGCAGGCAAAATGAAATGATTTAACTTTCATCTTCTCAGAAGCTGTCAAAACAACTAAACACATTTCGAAATAATATTAGGCATGAAGTATAAGATCAGGTGCAAGAGGTCCTTCTGACAGGATAAAAAGGATGAAAAGCTCACAAAGAAACCTCTGACCTTTACCCTGACTTAATATTAAATTGAATGGTTCATTTGTGTGTTCAACTGGCGTTGCAACAAAGAAGACAAACGACAGCTGGTCCGCTGGTATAGTGGTTAGTGTCAAGGAATGCGACTCATATGTCGCTGGTTCGCATCTCCCACAGGAGATGAAAAATCACTGGATCTGTATCACGATCAGTTACTGCTGCAGTGTGGGGTCTGCGGTGGGAGGTTGAAACCAACATTCTTTGGAAGCTTGGATTTCAAGTCAATGGCCCCTTTGGTGTGCTTGCTCCGTGTGAATAGGTTTCATCTACTGAAATAATAATAATAATAATAATAATAATAATAATAATAATAATAATAATAATAATAATAATAATAATAATAATTTAATATCAGTGATGAAATAAGCCATATCACAGAGTGAGCAGCTTTCACGAGAGAGCTGTAATTACAGAAACACTTTTAATTAAAAAAGGATTAATGTTAGGTTTTAAAATGTTGCACAGATACTTAATATGCACGTATTGCATTTATGTGCGCACCTATACGAGCGAAACGCCAGCAGACGGAAAGTAGGAGGTCACAAACTACGGCGCACTTAAAGACTACGATTTTACTCTTCCAGTCTTGTACATTTCCTGTCGGAAGGATAGGGTTGCCTTTCACAACAAGTGCCTCGGTCATCAGCGGCGAGCGGCTTCAAAGACTGTACTTTTATCAGAATCAAGAGAGAGAGAGAGAGAGAGAGAGAGAGAGAGAGAGAGAGAGAGAGAGAGAGAGAGAGAGATACAACCTTTCTAGGAAATGAGTGAGTGTTACTTCGACTGCGGTCTGTTCCATTTCCAATGGAAAATAAGAGCATGTTTTCCTCAGTGGTAAAGTATTATACATAAAAAAAGGTATTCTTTAACAAAAGATGGAAGCATGGCACGCACACACACATACACACACACATATATCTATATATATATATATATATATATATATATATATATATATATATACAGTATATACATACATACATATATATATATATATATATATATATATATATATATATATATATATATATATATATATATATATATATATATATGTATGTATGTATGTATATATATATATATATATGTGTGTGTGTGTGTGTGTGTGTATATATATTATAAATAAAAATATACACAAATATATATATATATATATATATATATATATATATATATATATATATATATATATATATATATATATATATATATATATATATATATATATATATATATATATATATATATATATATATATATATATATATATATATACTTTCGTGAAATGGCTCTGCTAAGATATATGTCTCAAGCAATCTATGGAGAACCATTTGCCGCATGATACTTTCTCTCTGCCCCAGTAACAATAGCAAATTGAAAACCGATCAAACGACATAATGGTGGTTTCTGGTGAAAGTGATCGAGTAGGAAAATGAATAATCAGTAAAAAAGTTAAACAAGTAAAAAATGCGCCGAAATTTTCCTCGGCACAATCAAGTTTTCTGTACAGCGCATAATCAAGGCCATCGAAAACAGAGCAATCTTTCGGTGGTCTCGGTATAATGCTGTATGAGCCGCGGCCCACGAAACTTGAATCACGGCCCGGTGGTGGCCTATCCTATATCGTTGCCAGACGCAGGATTATGGGTAGCTTTGACATTGAATAAAATAAAAACTACTGAGGCTAGAGGGCTGCAATTCAATATGTTTGATGATTGAAGGGTGGATAATCAACAAACCAATTTACACCCCTCTAGCCTCAGCAGTTTTTAAGATCTGAGGGCGGAGAGAAAAAGTACGGACATAATAAAGTGCCGACGGACAGACAATGCCGGCACAATAGTTTTCTTTTACAGAAAACTAAAATGACTAAAGAGGAACGAAAACTTCACAAAAAGGGTTATTTCATCTCTCCAACTTTATCGTATTTTTGAGGTTTATTGAAAAGTATGATGCAAATTTTCCCGTAAGGCTAATAGTTATCAAATCTTTGTTCTCCTTTACAGAATTTAGCCAAAATACCTTACTGATATTCTTAGGCAACTGGATGGTATCATTTCTAATGAAAATATAAGGAATAAAGCTGACTTAGATGATATATATTAAATAATTTAGAGATTAATAGTGATTCCCGTATTGTTAGTTTCAATGCTAAACTATTTTTTACCAAAATGCATATTCACGATTTGTTAAAATTTAGTCTGACACGTTACAGAGCAAACAGCTGGAAATACCAGTCTATTAGAACATCTTTAAAGAGCTGATTCAAATACGCGTACAATAATGTAAGCTTGACCTTGGAAATATTGCTCTAGCAATTTTGGCCTGACTGTTGGAAATTCTCAATCTTCATCTTTAAGCAAGTGTACAAGGACTTTTTTTTTTTTTTATCTTTGAGAGCAGCATATTAAGCCAAATCATTCCACTTAATGTAATACACTTTCGTTATACAGATGACTTGATGTGCATTTCGGCGGGGACCGGAAATGCAGGTACTTTCTTTGGTATATTAAGTAAATTTGTGCCGTTAATAAAATTCACAGTGAAAATGGAGAATGGTTGTGGCGTACTCTTTTTTTTTTTTTTTGACAGCCTAATACTTACGTAAATTTAGCGTACAAAGAATACTCACCAATATTTTTCAGTTTATTTTCCTTCTGGCTAAGATAACAAGTAAAATCGGATTTTACATTCATTATGTGTTTTTAGCCTTGTATATAGTGACGAAACAGAAGTGATCAAGAATACTTTTAATAATATCTAGTGATGAAAGCGCTTATAAACAACTCTCCTGACAACACTAAAAAACGTATATCATATCACATATTATTCATTTGACAATTTTTATACTATCGAGGTGGAAAATCATTAATGAAGAGAACAGAGGATTATTAAAAATTTGTAAGATATATTCGTTCCATCCATCCTTATTCAACAAATATGTGCAAAAGTTCTTGACTCATAGATTTCAGCCACGCCGATCTGCACCTTACGTACCTAAATGATTAATGTATGCCTCTATTCATTTGATTTATTTCAACACATTTAAACTACAACTGCGGACAGTAATTCATAATATTCTTCCGGAAGTGAATAGTAAATTTATATATAACAAGTAAAAAATGCGCCGAAGTTTCTTCAGCGCAATCGAGTTTTCTTTCCGGTGGTGGCCTCAGCCACGGCCCATAAAAATCTTAGCCGCGGCCCATGAAACTCAGCCACGGTCCAGTGGTGGCCTATGTTGTTGGTACCTATACCGCTGCCACAAGTACGGTCATGGATAATTTTAACCTTAAGTAAAATAAAAACTACTGAGGCTAGAGGGCTGCAATTTGGTGTGTTTGATGATTGGAGGGTTGATGATCAACATACCAAATTGCAGCCCTCTAGCCTCAGTAGTTTTCAAGATCTCAAGGCGGACGGGCAGACGAAGCGGTGCGATAGTTTTCTTTGACAAAAAAACTCTCACAAAAATCAACTTCCGGCTTTGATACAATCTTTGCTGGCCTGTTGCTTTGCTTTCCCGAATTGAAAAATTGGGAAATACGCGGGAGCCACCAGAAGATTGCTCAAAAGGAAGGACAGATTCTCGTCTCGGAGTCAGTCACCGAACGGGATGTACTTCAAAAACAAAAGAATTTTTCTACCATACGAAATCATCATTGAAATAAATGGGAAACTTTGTTTTCATATAGAAATTTTCCTATCGTTCCCCAAGCACCAGATGACTATACTGTCTCTTTCCATTTTGGAATATTTGACTGTTGATTAGCTCTTGTCGTCCTAAATAGTCAGGCGTCTTCCACAGTTCAGTTTATAGCATAATCGACGCCCTCCCTTCCAAAAGGAAGAATGTTATAATTTTTAAGTTAGATACTGGTCTAAGTTTTCTTTTCGCTTTTAATTTTTTTTCATTTAGATTATTCAATATTTATTAAGAATTTCAACTTTCTAGATATTGCTTTTGATGAGGCTGCTTTTAATTTGTATATTTTGTTATTTTACAGCCTTGAAGATGAGACTTTACCTCTTAAAAATTTGATCATTAAATTTAAATTGCTATGCTAGCTGTTTTCCACCTTAATTGTGTCACATACACATACACACATATATATATATATATATATATATATATATATATATATATATATATATATATATATATATATATATATACACACACACACATATATATATATATATATATATATATATATATATATATATATACATATTTATTTATATATATATACATATGTATATATACAAATATATATATATATATACAGTATATATATAAATTATATATATATATATATATATATATATATATATATATATATATATATATATATATATATATATATATATATATATATATATATATATATATATATATATATATATATATATATATATATATACACACATATATATATTCCCATAAGTTCCTTTCCCCCGACTATATTACAAGCGAAGAGAAAGTTCAATTAAATTTTCAAGAACCGGTTCCAATAAAAGTAGGTAAGGGAGTAGACAGAAAGCCCAGGAGGCTCCTCTTCCAAACTCAATTCTTCCCTGTCATCTGAGACCGAGAGACTCCGTTTTTTCTCCCTGTTTTTGAAGCGCTCCGCCAAAAAATCTCCTTTGTGTAACGCAAATGAAAAAGGACGCTGAGATTACAGTGGTTATTTTCAACTGACTTCCGTCTTTTATCCACTGTTTTCCTTCCGTACCCTACTCCCACCCCTCTCTCTCTCTCTCTCTCTCTCTCTCTCTCTCTCTCTCTCTCTCTCTCTGTCTGTGTGTATAAGATTAATCTCGAGCTTCATCCGATTATTTTGGCATGATTAATATCGGATACATAGGCGGTAAATGAATTGTGTGAATGAATGTAAATGCAAGAATGCAAATGTCAATATTTCACATCTTAAATGTCTCCTTAAGACAGTCAGGGCATTCGAAACAGAATTTTTTTAAAGCATTATAATTGTGATTCTTTGATTAATGGATCATTCAAAATTGAAGTGTAAATTAGGCTTATGTCAAACGACCAGTTCAGGCCGCCCACAAATTGCCTGTTCAAATCATTCCCATACGTGACGATTACTCTGCAGTTCACTTAACTGTCAGACCAACTAACAGTTTAACTGGTCACCTATCAGCCGTGGGCGGGGGGAGGCTGTAGTTCACGGAAACTGAAATATAATTTAAATAGGAAATCTTTGTCATTAAAATATTGCGTTCTATATAAAAGAAGATTCCTGGAGTCAAACTTAATATTGGGTGTGTGACACTGTCTTCAATTTTGCCTCCAATATTGGCTACTTGATTCAAAGTTTGACACTAAAATGTACCAGAAAACCTCTCTCTCTCTCTCTCTCTCTCTCTCTCTCTCTCTCTCTCTCTCTCTCTCGTTTTTGTGTGTGACGCTGCTTTCATTTTCGGCAGCCAATAGTTAGCATTTTTCGTCTTCCGAGAATCGGAAGAAACAGTCATCAAGAGAGCTTAATTTGTTCCCGTATGACCGCCACCGAGTAAAAACATATTTCAAATTACCACAATAAGCTGTTGCATAGATTATTTGGAAAATTAATTTTGTCTCATATTTACAAGACAATTGTCTGACATATTCAGAATAAACAATAATAAATAAGTAAAAAATGCGCCAAAGCTTCTTCGGCGCAATCGAGTTTTCTGTACTGCGTATAATCAAGGCCCCCGAAAATACATCCATCTTTCGGTGGTCTCGGTATAATGCTGTATGAGCAGCGGCCCATGAATCTTTAACCACAACCCGGTGGTGGCCTGGCCTATATCGTTGCCAGACGTACGATTATGGCTAACTTTAACCTTAAATAAAATAAAAATTACTGAGGCTAGAGGGCTGCAATTTGGTATGTTTGATGACTAGAGGGTGCATGATCAACATATCAAATGTCACCTTAAGGTCTTAGCCATCTTTTCCAAAAGGTGAATTGAGTAACATGACAAAAATCTACGAAATTTGCCTCTGAGCATCAAGGATTCTTCTGAAAATGTTCTCAGACAAAATTCTTATAAGTTAAGTATACCTTAGTTTAACCAGACCACTGAGCTGATTAACAGCTCTCCTAGGGCTGGCCCGGAGGATTAGATTTATTTTACGTGGCTAAGAACCAACTGGTTACCTAGCAACGGGACCTACAGCTTATTGTGGAATCCGAACCACATTATAGAGAGGAATGAATTTATATCACCTGAAATAAGTTCCTCTAATTCTTCATTGGCCGGTCGGAGAATCGAACGCGGGGCCAGCAGAGCGCTAGCTGAGAACGGTACCCACCCGGCCAATGAGGAACTTAAAAAAATCTCCAAACTGTAAACGCGACACGGGTCGAATTTTGACGGGATTATCACTAAAGATTTAAAATGGTTGTTTTATCAAGGGTAATGGCCTACGAGTAATTACCAGGTAATTGCCAGGTCAATTATGTTTTACTGATTAATGTAATCAAAGTGTCCAGCTGACATTAAATTTGCCATGACTTTATTATGTTTATAATGACTATTATCTAAAACTATTTTCGGAATTACAAATGAGACAATCGCAACATTATCTGGCATGTTGAAATTTACTAACTTTCATACACCATTGGATATATCCATCTAATTATTAGTGCTATTATTATTATCATTATAATTAGGGCTGTTCTTGTTTTTCAAACTGTAAACTAATTCTTACAGAAATATCCTATTTATATCACTCGTAGGCTTCCAAAGAACAGGAGCCACATGTATGAAATAATATATAAAAGAGAAAGAGGAGGCGGTGAAAAAGGAATATGAAACATGAATTACATTATAAGCCTCATGCCTTCCGCAAAGAACGCGTAATTCCCAATACGAGAACATTTTATCTACCAATTACGATCGCTGGAGTCTTTAATCACGCAGGTGAAATGATTTTTTAATGGGAACACTGATGGGACGGGCGACCAATGTCATTACCCTTCCGAAGAGAGAAAAAGAGGAAAAGGAAAGGGGGAAGGAAGAAAAGAGGCTAACTACGACCTGCCTCTTATCGGTTCAAAGGCCAAGGAATTAAATGGAATGTAAAGTTTAGCACAAAGGCAAAGCGCTGGGGCGTATGAGGTCATTCAGCACTGGAAAAAATGCTGAATCATTGTTAGGAGAGGGTGGAAAGTAAGATAAAAGAGAGTGTGAACGGAGGTACAGTAAAAGGAATGAAAGGGGTTGCAGCTGGGGGCCGAAGGGACGCTGTAAAGACCTTGAGTAATGCCTACTGTGCACTGTGTGAGGAGAACTGACGGCAGTGCGCTCTTCTGCGGGGATTAATAGGCGAGTAAGAGTATATAAATAGAGAAAGCAAAAAGATGCGAGTGGAGAGAGATAATTGTAAGATCGGAGGATTACTGATTCCTAGAGTAAATAAAAGGAGAAATAGACTGCCTTGGGTTACGAGACCTTTTGATAAGAAGAGCTCTCGCTTCGAGCTCAACAAAGCGACGACCAGAAGCAAGTTCCCGAGATGTATGCTAACACTGCACCAGCCCCTAGGTTAGGTTAGGTTAAGTTGGGTTAGGTTAGATTAGTTACTTTGTAAACATTTTGGGTGTGGGATACATAATGAGATTACTTTCGAGAAAATTCTATGGTTAGTCTTTAAGATATGGCGTCCCGCTTTTTATCAGGGAAAGGTCTCGGTACTCGGTTACATCTCGGGAAAATGCTGACCTATAGATGAGAAACAGTGAGAAATCACCCTGGGCTAGAGAGAGCAAGGATCGAGAAGAAGGGTCAGGATAGGATCATTGATCAAAAGAATTGCCTACGACTTAGTATTTTCTCGTGGCGGCAAAATGTGCAAGCATCCAAAATGTGACAGTAACATTCTACACAGAAGCCATTAGGGGCAGCATACAGCTTTCTTAACTGGGTTGAAAAATACACTTAATTTTGTTAGAAGCAGATACATTAATGTGATTCGTATTATCTCTCCAAAGCAATCTCGCCGTGACGCGGACATCAAAGACGTGGATTGTAAGAAGTTTAATTATATTTTCCTCAGATGTAATCGAAGATCTGAAGGGGAAATGCAAACGAACCAGGTAGGAATTGAATTTCGGAGGCATTAAATTTCACTAAATTATGGAATTCCATTTAGATAAGATCAGAAAACATTAATTAACAAATAAAGAAGGGGAAATTCCAGATCGAGTAAAAACAACAGTGAAAGAAGAACACCGTTGATATAAAAGGAGTGAAAAGGAAAAAATGCGCCGAAGTTTCTTTACAGCGTATAATCAAGGACACCGAAAATAGATCTATCTTTCGGTGGTCTCGGTATAATGCTGTATGGACCGCGGCCCATGAAACTTTAACCACGGCCCGGTGTGGCCTGTCCTGTATCGTTGCCAGACGCACGATTATGGATAAATTTAACCTTAAATGAAATAAAAACTAATGAGGCTAGAGAGCTGCAATTTGGCATGTTTGAATGACTGGCGAGTAAATGATCAATATACCAATTTGCAGCCCTCTAGCCTCAGTAGTTTTTAAGATATAAGGGAGGGCAGAAAAAGTGCGGACGGACAGACAAAGCCGGTACAGCCTTCTTTTCAGAAAACTAAAAAGAGTAAATGAGAGGATGGCGCCTTGAGAAACGCCACGAGAGGTCTGAAAAGGAGGAGATATTGCTCCATCAACAACAGAAGATACAAAACGGTAAGACAGAAAGATGGAAACAAGATGGCGGAGAGAAGAAAATCCGTAAACAGGAAGTTTGGCTAACAAAATCTTTTGTCAGTCTCTCTCGGAAGCCTTAAGAGAAATAATTTTTATTATTATTATTATTATTATTATTATTATTATTATTATTATTATTATTATTATTATTATTCAGAAGAAGAAGAACCCTGTACTTACGGAACAAGCCCACCATAGGGGCCATTGACTTGAAATTCAAGCTTCCAAAGAATACGGTGTTCATTCGAAAGCAGGAACAGAAGGAAATGGGAAATACAGAAAGGTGAGATTAGTAAAGAGCCCACAAAGATAACTAAATATCACTGATGAAAAAAAGGTCATCAGTAAATATTACTTTGACATTTTAACAATGGTAGGTAACGCGTACTTGCCAGATATCTTAGGAAGGAAGAGCGCCTATCTGACATGTATTTGGTATAGTGGTTAGTGTCGTGGCATGCCACTCAGATGCCGTGTATCATGATCAGTTACTGCTGCAGTGTGGGGTCTGCGGTGGGAGGTTGAAACCAACAATCTTTGCAAGCTTGAATCTCAAGTCATTGCCCCCTTTGGTGCGTGTGTTCCATGTGAATAGGATTCATCTACCGAAATAATAATAATAATAATAATAATA
This sequence comes from Macrobrachium rosenbergii, assembly GCF_040412425.1. Classification (NCBI taxonomy): domain Eukaryota; kingdom Metazoa; phylum Arthropoda; class Malacostraca; order Decapoda; family Palaemonidae; genus Macrobrachium; species Macrobrachium rosenbergii. The sequence goes on from NC_089752.1 coordinate 108,684,346, forward strand.
ATAATAATAATAATAATAATAATAATAATAATTCCCATCTCCCAACCCATTCCTACTCATTGAGAGTTGAATCTTTCTTTTTTTTCAGATGTAATATTTTTTTTTAAACGGTAACTGTTCCCCACTGAGGAAAAATATGCCCATAAATGCAGTAGTCAATATTTTCTTGTTTTTTTATTCTGATTTTAAATGTGTTCTAAGACCACAAAAAAAAAAAAATGAAGTAACTAAACGAAAGTAACGAAAGAAAGAGAAAGAAAAAATCACGACAGAGAGAAAGACAGAGAGAGTAAGGAAAGCAAGAGAAAGAAAACAGCACAAGAGAGAGAGAGAGAGAGAGAGAGAGAGAGAGAGAGAGAGAGAGAGAGAGAGAGAGAGAGAGAGAGAGAGAATAAGGAAAGCAAAGGAAAAAAACACCAAATACAGAGAGGCAAAGAAATATTAAAAACACACCAAAGAGAGAGAGAGAGAGAGAGAGAAGAAATTAGAAAAACACCAAAGAGAGAGAGAGAGAGAGAGAATAAGGAAACAAGAGAAAGAAAAAACCAAAGAGAGAGAGAGAGAGAGAGAGAGAGAGAGAGAGAGAGAGAGAGAGAGAGGGAGGAGAAAGATTAAAAAACATCAAAGAGAGAGAAGAGAGAAGAGAAAGAGAGAGAAAAAGAGAGAGAGAGAGAGAGAGAGAGGGAAAGAAAAAAACATAAAAGATAAAAAGAGAGAGAGAGAGAGAAAGAGAGAGAGAGAGAGTAGCAGAATTAAAAAGAGAGAGAGAGAGAGAGAGAGGAGAAGAGAGGAAAGCAAAGATTAAAAACTTCAGAGAGAGAGAGAGAGAGAGAAGCAAAGAAATTAAAAGAGAGAGAGAGAGAGAGAGAGAGAGAGATAAAGAACACCAAAGAGAGAGAGAGAGGGGGGGCAAAGAAATTAAAAGATAACCAAAGAGAGAGAGAGAGAGAGAGAGAGAGAGAGAGAGAGAGAGAGAGAGAGAGCTCGGGCGCAATTTGCTGCCGCTGGTGCACTAAGGCTGACGGGCAACTGGGGAATTCATTATTGCAAAACTCCGGGGCCCAATTACAGCGTCACGGCGATATAAAACCCCGCGTCTCGCCTGCGCTTAACTTGATTATTAAAACCAATATATTTCCCCCTCTTTAAAAGATCCTGCTTGTAATGAATTCCTACCGCTGGCGAATAATAAAGGCTCCCTTTGGCCAAAGGCATCATCATCATCATCATCATTATGATTATCATTATTTTTTCATCAGAATCATCATTCGTCTTTGTTGCTATGGTAACATACGCAGGCTTTTTTATTTAATTTTCTAAGATGTCATATCACTATCATTATCATCATCATTATCATCAAAATCTTCATTCGTCTTTGTCGCTATAGTAACATACATAGACTTTTTTTATTTTATTTTCTAAGACATCATATCACCGTCATTATCATCATTATCATTATCATCAAAATCATCTTTCGTCTTTTTGCTATGGTAATATACACAGCTTTTTTTTTTTATTTTCTAAGACATCAAATTATCATCATTATCATTATCATTATCATTATCATCAAAATTATCATTCTTATTTTATTTTCTTGGTATCACAGTCATTATCATCATCATTATCATCAAAATCACCATTGGTCATCGTTGCTATGGTAGTATGCACAGGCTTTTTTTATTTTTATGACATCATATCACCATCATTATCATCATCATCATCATCATCATCATTATCAAAATCATTCGTCTTTGTTGCTATGGTAACATACACAGGCTTTTTAAAATTTTCTATGACATCATATCACCATCATTATCATCATCATCAAAATCATCATTCGTCTTTGTTGCTGTGGTAACATACACAAGCTTTTTTATTTAATTTTCTAAGACATATCACTATCGTTGACATCATCATCATCATCATCATGAAAAATCATTAGCCTTTGTTGCTATGGTAACATACACAGTCTTTCTTTTTTTATAATCTAAGATTTTTTCATACAATCTCTCAATCACTTTCTCTCACACATGATGATACTGACGAAAAGACAAAAATAAAATAAAATAAATAAATAAATAACAAGTAAAAAATGCGCCGAAGTTTCTTTGGCGCGAGCGAGTTTTCTGTACATCGTACTGTATAATCAAGGCCACCGAACACAGATCTATTTCGGTGGTCTCGGTATAATGCTGTATGAGCCACGGCCCATGAAACTTTAACCAAGGGCCGGTGGTGGCTTGTCCTATATCGTTGCCAGATGCACTATTATGGCTAACTTTAACCTTAAATAAAACTACTGAGGCTAGAGGGCTGCAATTTGGTATGTTTGATGATTGGAGGGTGGATGATCAACATACCAATTTGCAGCCCTCTAGCCTCGGTGGTTTTTAAGATCTGAGGGCGGACAGAAAAAAAGGGGACAGAAAGAGTGCGGATAGAAAAAGTGCGGATGGACAAACAAAGCATGCACAATAGTTTTCTTTTACAGAAAACTAAGAAAAAGAGGAATAAAGGTTGCAACGATATTCATGAAAGTAACTGTACACACCTACACACACACACACACACACACTTATCTACATACCCATCCCTAGTAATTTGGTTAGAATTGTTAGGCACTATCCTTCTGGCGTCGCACCTTGTAAGGGGAAAAGGGTGTGACTGTATGTATGTATATAATATGTATGACTATGTACAAACACACACACACACACATATATATATATATATATATAAATATATGTATAACTATAAATACATATAAATATATGTACAAATACATACATACATACATACTCTTCTTCTTATTTTAACGTGCTTTTATACCCATTTTTATATATATATATATATATACTTTGATTTGGCGGTGGGGTATGTATCGACCGGCTGCCCTATTTATATATAACGTACATATAAATCCCTTTCTCCCATGTGTATAACTGGGCGGGTAGTCCACTGTTCGAGACGTGTGAGTGTCTGTTATGTTTTTAGAAGATGTTGGAGTGGCTTTGTTTATGTGTATATATAACATCCATTTGCTTTTCATAAACCTATCCGTTGATTACATACCTAATCCCGGGATGTCTACACGGATATATTTCCGCCTCTGACTGGTCGGCTGCGGGGATTGAACCCTCGCCACAGGCTTCTATGTGGTTGCCATACTACCAACATCACTCTACACACACACACACACACATATATATATATATATATATATATATATATATATATATATATATATATATATATATATATATATACAGAGTATATAAACGAGGAGAAAAGCGACACTGCATGAAACAAAAAAAAAGTAATACGTAAAAGAATCAGTTTTATAAATAAATAACCAATTAAAATTAAAGAAGTATAAAATAAAAGCTTGCAAACATCATCATATTTGAGGTTGATCTTACGACAAGAAAGAGTTCACCTGGATTAACCCAATTAATAGGATTAACCAAGAAATGACTCCCACGTGCATTAAATGGTTTCAACTTCTTTAATTCTTAGTTATCTTTTTAAAATCGATTTTCTCCTCTTTTTCGTAATTTTTTTTATATAGTTTAGTTGAGAAAGCCTTAGAGTAAAGGCAAAAGATCTTGCACTCTGTGGTTTCACTTTTATCATGATGATAAACTCTGCTTATTATTCTGATCGCTTTTAATTCCCTTGATAGACGGTTTATATCTATCTATCTGTCTCTCTGTCCATCTATGCATATATATGTATATACATATACACAAATATATATATATATATATATATATATATATATATATATATATATATATATATATATATATATATCACAACCTTATGCGCGGAGAATAGAAGAGAGGCGGGGCTAAATGATGCAAGAGCAGAAGGGATAAATTTAAGTTCAAAACTGTTTGTGCAAGTGATTCTTGAGGACGCAAGGTCAGTCAAGAAGCTGAAGAAAGGAAGAGGCCAGGAGTTGCGGTAAGATGGTGAGAGTGTGACTGATTGACTGACCAGAGTTTATAAGGTAGGCCTGGATCAAGGAAAGGTTCTAAGGGAATGAGTGAGAGGAATAATAAAGCTAAAGGTGACAGAGGTAGTTGTAAAAATGATAAGGCATATCATTACTTAGAAAAATAAGGTAAGTGTATGGTAGGATTCTGACTGACTAAGGAAAATAGATAACATATGACTGATAGGGTCCAACAATGGGGGTTTATACAAAAAATATAATTGGAAAATCTAATGGTAGAATCAACAGAGACCGCTATGCCGAATCGAAGTAATCCGAGATGTATAAATGCACTCAATTTGGGCCATGAGGCCCGTTACTGCTGCCTGTTTTGAGATGGTATGGTCATGAGGAGAGAATGGAAGGTAATCAGTTGGCGAAAAGGGTATACTATTCAGAGGTGTTAAGGGAAGGAAGAAAAAACTTAGAAAGAGTTGGATACTTGTGGTGAAAGAGCTATCGGCAAAGAAGGGCTTTCAATATTCACGAAACCTGAGAATGTGTGTTACTTCGGAGTAAATGGTGTGGTGATTTTGTGAATGGGGTTCGACGAACTGCTGAATAAGTATATGAAGCAGGTATTGCTGTGGAAATTTAACTGTACAGGGGTCTCATCAACGATTCAACAGTTAAAATATGTGTGTGACAGTGATCGTTATGTCATTTTCTAACACAAACATATACTGTATATATATATATATATATATATATATATATATATATATATATATATATATATATATATATATATATATATATATATATATGTGTGTGTGTTGTTTGTGTGAATGTACGTAAGTGCGTGTAGGCACAAGTAACAATGAACGTATCTGTATTTGCAATAAGGGCAACATGAACCCAAGGAAATCTCGAAGAAGAATATAACCAAGACTGAAAAATCGAATAAAGAGATTCAGCAACGTGAAACTGGAGGTAACGAACTCAAACTCCGCCTGTAACCAACAAACAACAAAAGAATAAGTAACCCTCTTTGTTCCTCGGTTCCTCTTAAAGTTTGACAACGAAAGAAAGTAATTATAAGTTGGACTCTGATCAAGTGAATTATCGATAATTAAAGACTCGAAGACTCCACTCCCTTAAGAATCTACGTTACTTTCTTTCATCGGATTTTAATTATGAAGAATATCCCAGACTAGTTTTCTACTGATGAAGTTATAATTGAGATTCCTAATTGCTTGCTGTTATTTCTCGTAAACAAGTAAGTGATTAAGATATGAAACATTAAATATATATACTCTCTAACAAGACGCCATAAATAACTGGATGAATTTCAAGGTGAGCAGGTGACATTGGGTGTATAATATGTCAAAGGCTTCGAGAGATTCCGGCATATTTTGACTTGGATTCAGTGCATTCACCTCAGTGTTAGATTCCCGTGGAGAGGCAATGCTGCCAGTTCGCCTCATGCGGTGCACTGTAGGCATTAATGACGGCCGTTTGTAGCAGCATCCATTCGGCCCCTAACTGCACCTAATTTTTAGTTTTCTGTAAAATAAAAATATTGTGCCGGCTTTGTCTTTCCGTCCGCACTTTATTCTGTCCGCACTTTTTCTGTCCCCTCAGATCTTAAAAACTACAGAGGCTAGAGGGTTGCAAATTGGTATGTTGATCATCCACCTTCCAATCATCAAACATACCAAATTGCAGCCCTCTAGCCTCAGTAGTTTTTATTTTACCTAAAGGTTAAAATTAACCATAATCGTGCTTCTGGCAACGATATAGGATAGGCCACCACCGGGAGGTGGTTAAAGTTTCATGGGCCGCGGCTCTTATAGCATTACACCGAGACAACCGAAAGCTAGATCTATATTCTGTGGCCTTGATTATACACTGTAGCGGCTGTGCAGAAAACTCGATTCCGCCGAAGAAACTTCCGTCTTCGGCGCATTTTTTACTTGTTATAAAGCGTTCTACTTTATCTCCAGTCTCGCTCCGTTCAGCAATCTTGCTGTCCAACCTCTCTGACAATTACTTCTTAGTGCAACTATGGGATATCTGAATGGCCAGAAGTGCCCCAGTGCTTGGCTTGGTAGCCTAAATTTCATAAACCAATTAAATCTAATAGTTAAAGACTTGCGTCGGAGAAAGGAAAAATGGAATTAGCAACTTGGCAAAACTGACTAATTGATAGCCACAATAAAATACAAAATAAAATATTCAACATTATTGGCGCGTTCGTTATAAGGTGGACTTTTTATCCCATCGGCTTCTACAAATTTTAAAACGAAACATCACAGAGATTTCACAGCGCAAAACGAGTTGGCAAAATCAGTAAGACGAAACAATCGGATCAAACCGGATTTGTGTCCGGGCCTTCAAAACAAGTAAATACGTATAAATGTATATTATTAGACTTTTCATGTAACTTAAGGGGATCATGACTGTGAAAGTTGTCTTTATAAAACTATGAATATAAAACTTACTCGTCTTTCTAAACCGAGAAATGGCTAATTCAGAGGGCGTCATCTGAATTCGCCATCTCTCTAAACCTCGAAATGGCTAATTCGGATGACGTCATCTGAATTCGCCATCTCTCTAAACCTCGAAATGGCTAATTCGGATGACGTCATCTGAATTCGCCATCTCTCTAAACCTCGAAATGGCTAATTCGGATGACGTCATCTGAATTCGCCATCTCTCTAAACTCCGAAATGGCTAATTCGGATGACGTCATCTGAATTTGCCATCCCTCTAAACCTCGAAATGGCTAATTCGGATGACGTCATCTGAATTTGTCATCTCTCTAAACCTCGAAATGGCTAATTCAGATTACGTCATCTGAATTCGCCATCTCTCTAAACCTCGAAATGGCTAATTCAGATGACGTCATCTGAATTTGCCATCTCTCTAAACCGAGATGTGGCTGATTCGGATGACGTCATCTGAATTCGCCATCTCTCTAAACTCCGAAATGGCTAATTCAGATGACGTCATCTGAATTCGCCATTTCTCTAAACCCCAGAAATGGCTAATTCTGATGACGTCATCTGAATTTGCCATCTCTCTAAACCGAGAAATGGCTAATTCGGATGACGTCATCTGAATTCGCCATCTCTCTAAACCTCGAAATGGCTAATTCGGATGACGTCATCTGAATTCGCCATCTCTCTGAACCTCGAAATGGCTAATTCGGATGACGTCTCCTGAATTCGCCATCTCTCTAAACCTCGAAATGGCTAATTCGGATGACGTCTCCTGAATTCGCCATTTCTCTAAACCTCGAAATGGCTAATTCGGATGACGCCCACAGAATCGACGCATTCTGTAGGCGTCATCTCTCTAAACCTCGAAATGGCTAATTCAGATGACGCCTACAGAATCGACGCATTCACGCGCGCTCACTTGTCCACAGTAAGAGAACACGAGCAAAAATTTCGTTCGTTCTGGAATACGAGAAATATCATTCCAGGAGGGACAGTTTATTTTGCCGGGAGTATTCGTAATGATTCCTCAGAGATGTGGCCAAAGCATAGACCGTAATTTCGGTAAGTGCGCTGCTGCATAATGTTGATTTGCTCGCACAGCTAAATCTTTGTTAAGAGTCAGTTACGCGCTTCGGACAGTTCATAAGGAATGCCTCATTAAAAGTGTCTTAAACTTGTATACACTTTTAATTACGGGTCTACTCTCTCTCTCTCTCTCTCTCTCTCTCTCTCTCTCTCTCTATATATATATATATATATATATATTTATACATATATAACATATATATATATATGTATACATACACACATATGTGTAAATAAATAAATATGTGTATGTCTATATATAAATCAGTATCTAATTTTTCTAAATAACAATAAAAGGAAAGATCAATACAGTGAGGTTTTAGAAACAAAGACACTTCAAAGTTAAATAACCATAACCATTACCGTATGCAAACAATGAAACCCTCGTACAATGTAAAATAAAAAAATAAAAATAAAAAGACTGAAATGACTGGTAAATAAAAAAAAAGATATTTAAATACGAATTCTGACCTATCCATCACCTATGCTGACTTATTCATCACTTGCTTATGTCTTCAAGTTTCCCACCCTTTCAGTTTTTCTTATGCCAGTTACATTATGTGACAAACAACGATTCACCTCAACAGTTCCCGTTCCTTCAGCTCATTGCTACGACCGGCACCCGCCCTCCCCTGGCTCCCCTCCCCAATACATTTTATGGCAACAATCCCTTCGTGTAGTTCCCCCTTTGGTTTCTATAGGCACTCGAAGTTTTTCCAATATACCATATAACCATGCAGTTAGTGCTTGGTGGAGGGTTGTGGAACCCTTGGTAGGGATGGAAGGCCGCTAAATAGCAGATGCGGTCTACCATGATTTCGCTTCTATGGGATGCTGTTAAAGGAACCCTGGAGCAATTTTTCGTGAAAGTCATACGTACACAGACACACACACAAATATGTATGTATATATGTATTATGTATATATACACAGAGATACAATGGTTTGGACATATGAGAAGAGAGGAGGAGGATTCTGTATATGTATACACACACACACACACACACACACACACATGCATATATATATATATATATATATATATAAAGATATATATAAAGAAGAAGAAGACACTATATATATATATATATATATATATATATATATATGAAATTTAATACTATATGTATGTATCCTTGAGTTTGCATAAAAGAGAATCCATATGAATAACTACACAATTACCGCTCTCACCATTGACCAGAACTCCTACTTGCTTTCTGAAGAAGAAAGGTTAAAAAAAAAACCTTTCCAGCAGTAATTTTCGCATGAAGCGCCTCAAAAAAAAAAAAAAAAAGTTATTCCATCCAGCGTCAGCTTTTCCCGTTTCCCTTCAACATGAAGTGTTTTCCTTTGACAAGGGAAATCAGCGAACGCAGGAAAATCAGATAAAATATCCCTTAAGGCCACAGGGGGATCCATGCAGAGGTTTTGATCCTCTCAAAGGAAACAAAAGCTGCGAGACATAAAATCCAAATTGTTTTGTTCTTTATTTTTTACTCTCCCTGGATTTCTTTTGTCCATTGATACCGTTATGGAATCAAACTTCATTGGCTAATGTTTGGGGCTTGTGTTACTCTGGATTTCGCCACTTGCAATACGATGCCAAATGGGAAGGTGTTGATTGATTGTGACACAGTTTGTGGTATGATGTTTCCCTCGGGGGAGAAAGCATATTCTGACAGGAAAAGCCACTGACTGATTTCCTTCTGGTGATAAATGTATGAATAAAGAAAGGGAGGGAATTGATGAAATCTCAGATACAATTAATTTTATGATATTGTGAGTGATCATTACGTATATTCACTTCCAAATTAAATAAATGAATTTCATATCATATTTACACACTAATACAATTAATTTTATAATATTGGGAGTGATCATTACGTATATTCACTGTCAAATTAAATCAAATAAATGAATTAGATCTCATATTTACACACTAATACAATTAATATTATGATATTGGGAGTGATCATTACGTATATTCACTGCTAAATTAAGTAATATAAATGAATTAGATATCATACTTACACACTAATATAATTCCGCTGTAATTTCTTCAGTATGAAATGAAACAGTCATCTGAAGGGTTACTGAAGCTTTGAGTCAATATTTACTACGTGTCTAAGAAACAGAGGTAATCAATTAATCAAGGATACTACTAATATAATAATTTTAAATTTCAAAGTATCCCCTTTGAAACAGTACTGTACGTACAAAATTCGTCTAACCTAACAGTAATCACTGCGTGCATTCAAATTAACCACCCAGAGTCTCCCTGGTAAAAATATTAAAATGGAATTAGATATATATATATATATATATATATATATATTTATATATCTAAATAAACAGTCATATGATATATTACTGATACATAAATCAACATTGAATATGTATATAAAAATATATAATATATATATATATATATATATATATGAAATTTAAATATATATAAATATATGTATATATAAATATATATATAACCTAATATAATCACTATATATCAAATATAAAGAAAAGTCTTGGAAAAATGTTACGAAAAGGCTGGAAACTTCCAAGTATATAAAACGGAAATAACCAATAAATAAATGACTGATTAACCCCGATGATTAGGTTTTGTAAATATATTTTTAAATATAGAACAGTAAATGATGTTTAAACAACTTTATTACGAATAATGATTTAAAGTACAGCTTAACAACACGCAAAATAACGTAGCGTAACTGGTTAAACAAAGCAATTAACCAAGTTAGTAGCATTTTTTTTAGTTTTCTGTAAAAGAAAACTATTGTGCCGGCTTAGTCTGTCCGTCAGCGTCTTACTCTGCCCGCGGTTATTCTGTCCGCACTTCTTCTGTCCGACCGCAGATCTTAAAAACTACTGAGGCTAGAGGACTGGAAATTGGTATGTTGATCATTCACTTCCGATCATCAAACATACCAAATTGCAGCCCTCTAGCCTCAGTAGTTTTTATTCTATTTAAGGTTAAAGTTAGCTACGATCATGCTTCTGGCACCGCTATAGGCCATGCCACCACCGGGCGATGGTTAAAGTTTCTGGGTCGCGGCTCATGCAGCATCATACCGAGACCACCGAAAGATAGATCTATTTTCGGTGGCCTTGATTATACGCTGTACCGGCTGTACAGAAAAATCGATTCCGCCGAAGAAACTTCGACGCGTCTTTTACTTGTTTTTATTTAATCTCGGTACCAGACTAAAATCTTTTATTTTCTGAATATAATCTCTTCAAGATGAAGACCGATGTATAAGGTCTCTAATGAACTGCATAATTTCCGACAGGAAGCTGATGTACTGATTTTTTGTTCAAGCGTATCAGAGTAATTTTCTGAAAGTTTCTTTTCGACTTGAAAAATAATAATTACATCTCCTCTTAATGAATGGATACCGAGGAAATGAAAGTAAAAGTCTTTCCTATCTTCATAATGATTTAAAAAAAGAAAGGAAAGCAAACTGAGCGGTAAATTAATGAGAAGGAGGAAATTAACTCAGTGTCTTGCTCTTGAAGTCGTATAGCAAAGGATTATATTACAATTTTCCTCTCCATCTTATCTTCGTAAGGTCAGACAAAAATAAAAAAAAGATTGAAGAGTACCTCGATGAACTTTCCTCTCCTCAACAAACATTAATACTTCTTCATAAAAGGTGATGCAACTAAAAGTTAACGTAAACACAACTGGACACTAAAACAGATATTAACTATAGTTACAAAACAATAATATAAAAGTCAACTGACAATATATAAAGATCAGACTGATCAGATAAAGATTAAGTTTAATTTAATATATAGAGATTCTATAATTCTCGAGTAAATCTGGTTTGAGGAGTTGTCTAAAATATCAAAACACTCGTTACTTGAACAATACGAGATTAAGTGGAAGGAGAGGGAGAGAAGTAGCAATAAAAATTCAGTCTATGATTCGCGTCCCCCCAATGTCTGCCAAATGATGAATTTGATCCATACATTTATACTGAACTAAAATGGGGTGTGCTATTTGCATGATGATATCTGTACATATTTATTTAAACAAGGAAGAAGCTGCATGTTTGCCAGAGAGAGAGAGAGAGAGAGAGAGAGAGAGAGAGAGAGAGAGAGAGAGAGAGAGAGAGAGAGAGAGAGAGAGAGACCCTGCAAATAGATATCAATGTCAAGACAATTACGCGTTTATTGGGACCATCACAAAATAGCTGTCTGAAATTATTTTATGTTTGCTTGCCAGAAATTTCTTTCGAAAAATGTAAAAAAAAAAAACATTCAGCAAAATGATTCCAACACTCATGAAGTAATATTTTTTGGCCTCCCTAGTGCGAAAAAGTTTATTCGACCAATAAAAAAAATCAGAACATGCAGGAAAAGCAAATCAAATGTTTACTAATGCCACGAGGGATCTCTGTGTATACTAGCTTGAAAGAAGTGTTGATTCCCTCAAAAGGATACAGAAACCGGCTGACGGGGTCAAACCGTTTTGATTTGAGTTCCTTTTAATGTCTGTGGTGATTTTTTTTTCAATAATAACGTCTTCGTTGTTAGCTTCACCTCCTAAATATTAGCACAAGTAATTTTAACTAAAACTAATAACAATTTAAGAAATGCATATGGGCAACTTATATATATATATATATATATATATATATATATATATATATATATATATATATATATATATATATATATATATATATATATATATATATATAGAAATAATCAACACACAATCACGTGTGGAACAGAAATAAATTTATTTCTGTTCCACTCGTGATTGTGTGTTGATTATTTCGATCATATTCGCTCAGAAAGGATAATTCAGAATGAAATGCTGTCAATTGGGTCACTTCTGAGTCGAGAAGTTGGGGAAAACACGCTGGTATGCAAGCAGTCATCCTGCCTAGGTAAAGCCTTGGGCACAGTGCCCAGGTTCCAACTTTTTTCATGACTTGTGTGGCTTGGTTGGCGGCGGTCTCGTCTTTCAATTGAAACACCTGGGTTCGATCCTGATGTGAGTCAGATATATATATATATATATATATATATATATATATATATATATATATATATATATATACACACATATATACACACACATATATATATATATATATATATATATATATATATATATATATATATATATATATATATATATATATATATATGCAAATATGTATCTGTGTATGTGCATATAATGGTGATGGGAATTACCTACAGCCTTTTCTTTACTTAAGATTTTCCAGGAAATATTTCCTTAAAAGTCTCTAACGACAAACTAGAATTAAATGGATTTTTTTATATAGTGACGGATGTATAAGCCCTAATTAGCTCAAAAAGTCCACCAAGATTCAAGATTTCACAAATGTATATTCGAAAGAGTATAGAGCATAAAACAGCATTCCTTTGCCTCGTTCATTATTTGACAAGAATTTGAAATGATGATTCAGATTGGTAATTAGTGTCATAAATGATAGTTTTCACATCAGTTGCCATCTATTTTCCTGCAGCACTTGCCTGGAATCAAATTATAAAAATACAAGGCTCACTGCTTGGAAATTTTGGAATCCATAATTATTTCTCAAAATGAGCACGATAGATAAAGTGCAACCGTTATATTACTTTTTTCTCAAATCTGTGACAGGGAACGAAAGTGAAACATTATATTATGTTCTTCCTCAAATCTGTAACAGAGAACGGGACTCTTTGGTTGCTGAGAGGAGAAACTTCCCAGAAAATTAAGTGGACTTACCTGGGGCCTTTTCATTTATTTCAGAACTCTCCTTTTTGAAGCTCCGTTGAAAGCTCACTTGAACAGGGTCGTGGGTTCTGGTTGTTATTGTATTAAACTGTAGTCTCGAAAGTGATATACCGTAAAGTTTAACCACGCCCGAGAAATTCTCTTTATTGGCTAAACCAACTCTTAACTTTAAAATGTCAGTTCCAGGATAATTCAACTCCGTGTATGCTTTCTTGAACTCTGAAACGATATTATAACTTGTTAAGAATGAATAGAAGAAACAAGTGAAGCATTTTGGGAAATTGACGAAATTAAATTTCGTGTAAAAAGTGGTGAGATCTCCAAGAAGTTAATCACGGAGCCGTCATAATAATTTTCTTACTTGTTGAGCTTTGAAAATGAATTATTTACAAGCAACTTCTATGGGTTTACTCACCATATCTTTTATTAATTTGTTGAGCTTTGAAAATGAATTATTTACAAGCAACTTCTATGGGTTTACTCACCATATCTTTTATTAATTTGTTGAGCTTTGAAAAAGAATCATTTACAAGCAACTTCTGTGGGTTTATTCAGCATACCTTTTATTAATTTGTTGAGCTTTGAAAAAGAATAACAAGCAACTTCTATGGGTTTACTCAGCATATCTTTTATTAATTTGTTGAGCTTTGGAAAAGAATCATTTACAAGCAACTTCTATGGGTTTACTCGCCCTGCTACAGTTACCGATTGGACACTTTTTTTATTTTTAAGTTTCAAAGGATCACTAGTGATACGTTACTCTGATTAAAATATTGAGCTTATTCTCTTATCAACGGCGAAGTCATTGAGAGGAAAATTCTTGAATAGGAATAAACACTGACTAATGCTGTGACAATTTGCCACACATGACAGCAGTAACACGAAGGACTGTTCTCTGCCTCAATAAATTTCTTTTCTTGGTATGAGAACATCGCAAAGAGTCACAATAACACAAACAACGACAAAAAAAAAAGAATGTCAATATAATTAATAACAATAAATCTGTAAGTGGTAAGTATGACAACGATCCTGTTAATAATAATAATAATAATAATAATAATAAGAAGAAGAAGAAGAAGAAGAAGAAGAAGAAGAAGAAGAAGAAGAAAAAACCCACGGAAATGACTTACCCTTATATTTGTTGTTCTCTTGCTGCCAACCCTTCCCTTCTCTCTCTCTCTCTCTCTCTCTCTCTCTCTCTCTCTCTCTCTCTCTCTCTCTCTCTCTCTCTCTCTTTCACGGAGGAAGAATTCAATCCTGCGGAACATTATGTTCATGCATAATCAAGGCGATTACCTTTGGAGGCCAACATGGTTCGTTACCCCAGAGGTCGCACGAAATTACAGTCAGGGCTACATTACACAAATAGAAGTACCAAGGGAACACCAGCAAGAAGAGGGAAAATCTCTAAAAGGTTACCAAAAAATGCAAATGATTATGTATCGTGAGACGCGAGTATATTAAAAGAAATGTAAGAAGTATTTTGAATTATTTTAGGTAAGTGTATGCAAATATAAATTACGTGGTGAAGGACTTTCATGTCTTATATGGGAGTTGTGTCAGATAAGTACAGCGTTCTAGTCGCCAAGCAAGTATGTGGGGATGAGGATGGTAGCCCCACGCCCTTTTTCTTGACCACAGAAAACTCATATATATATATTAAAATTTATATATATACACTATATCTATCTATATATATATATATATATATATATATATATATATATATATATATATATATATAATATATATATATATATATATATATATATATATATATATATATATATATATATATATATATATATATATATATATATATATAATTATCCTAGAAGGACGATCATTGAAACTTATATAAAAGGAGTTAACAATGCCGGTCATGAAAGCTTAACAGTTAAATTTAAGTTAAAATTTATATCGTGCTGCAGGTAAAATATAATAAACATTGAATAAACTTAAAATTGACGGGGAAGAATTATACGAATTATGGAATTTATTACGAGCAGCCTAGCCAAACCAAAGGGAATTTTGGAAGCATTAAGCCATTTACTGAAAAAAAAAAAATAATGAGGGCATGGAAATAAAATAGTAAAATATTTTCTGGCTAAAAGTCAGCAGCAGAATATGTGTCAATAAGCATCATTTCCTTTGCAAGGAAAGGTTTCTATTTTGATCGGTTGTTCTCGTTAGCCTTACTGAACAAAAATAAAAAAAAGCAGTAAGATGAAGTCTATCAGCATTAGTACAAATATACATCCATACAACGGTGGACGTTTTATCCATCGCATAATTGGGTTAAGATTTATTAGTAAATATCTATAAGAATTTCATTTTTAGTAGACTGATATTATGAATTCAAAGCTTCAGATAAATGTTACAAATACGTCTTATAAAAAGTAAGCGAAATAATATGCTGTTAAGAATGAACTGCAAATTTAGGAAATATAACTAAATACAGAATAGAATCTGCAATAAAGTTAACGACATTAAGGCCAATATCTTGCTCACAGGGAATATATAAATGGAATAAAAAAAATAATTTGATATTTAAATAAAGAAACGACAGAAATGGACGAGTATATGTTGACATTATAGAAAAGTAACCATAATATTTTGATTCTTAGTATTTGTAATGGAAAACAGGTTGCGGAAATATCGATTTATGAAAAAACGCTGTGACTGGCATTACGAAAGCCATTATAAAGAAAAAAGGCGAGTATCCCCAAAACGTCACTGGAGTTGGCAGCTACGCGTTCCGTCCTTGTGCGCTAGCAATCACCTGGAACTACTATGCTGTCCGCATGTCGTGTTAAAACTGGTCAGAAGTTGCTAAAGAAAATCCATCGATCCTACTCATGAAAGGTGGGTAGCTTTGTAACTATCGGAACACTCAAGAGTAAACGAAATATGGTGCGATAATACCGTAGAGTTTATGAAATTTTCCGGTTTTTTCTTTTTGTTGTAAGATAATTTTTTTGTTCCAGACTGGTTACCTACTCGCTAGAACTCGCTGCTATCACCCTTTCTCTCAGGGTTTAAATGGATTTAAATCCTACCTGTTGAACCTTTTCTTTTAATAGACCATTATTTTCACCTTCACACCATTATTAAACCTCTCATTCTTATTCATGACATTTTTATCACGTCATCGAATGACTCTTACAAGCTGCTCGCTGAGCAAGAGCCCGTGCTGGAATGAAGCCAGATTAATCTTAAACAACAACAGCTAAAAAAGCCCAGTTGTTTCCTATAATCCTGTGTATGAGTTTCCTTACAAGGGAAATGCGAATAGAACATACAAAATTTATATAAAAAAAAAACCAAAGTTTGAAAGATTGTTAAAGGAGACATTTCAGGAATACATGACCATAGATCATATCTGTAAAAACTCAGATTGCTTTGCTAAAGAAAAGAAGCATGCTTATAGGAAATCTTACTCTGCTATTTTTAATAGAAAAGAGAAATACATTCAGAACTGATGGCAGTATGTATGTGGATTCATTGTTAAAATACACTAAGCTGAGGAGAGTAAATTTTCTCATCACGCATATTTTATTCACTAGCGTTACCCTCTCGAGCTACGCTGTGATAGTTTACCAGTCTCTCTAGATTCTTGTTATGCCAAATAACTCAAAATCAATCAATCAGTCATCCAGTCACACTTGTTTCTTTTTACATTCACTTCTCTTTTATATTCATTGCTCGAATCAGAATTGTTATTCTTCAGAGCTGATCTTCGGAACAGATGGTCCCAGGAGCTTACGTGTTAAATATTGCATGGCTTGCATAGATGGTCATTCATTTCTGCTCTGATGGAGTCCAATATTGCTACACTTTACAGTACAAGAGACCAACGGTGAACCAAATGTATTACTAAGTCTTAAACGTAAGCGCTTTCATCTAATAGGGAGGCTTTTACAAACAAGTTTTTTTAAATAATGATAAAAGAATTCCTCGCCATTCCCACCCAGCGTCTCTCCTTCCGCAAACGGAATGAAACGTGGCCACGGTGACGGAAGACCTAACTAGACTCCTCTAAAGTGGCCTTCACTCCTCTGCAACACGGTTCCATTGCAATAAATTAAGGACTCCAATTGCAAGACGCGGCTTCCAGCTTTGCATTACGGCTGACAGGTCGATGTTGAAGCGGCCGCCTCTCTATCTCGCACGTCACTTCCTGTTTGGGGATGCAATCCCCTGTCTTAGGTCCCAACGCTCCCTTTGAAAGGGCGTCTCTCTCAGCCTTTAGGAGTGAATCTTTAAAGGTAATTTTCACTTAAATATATTAAATATTTATCATTTATCTTTGGGGTCTTAATTTTATTGATAATTTATTTCACTGTTTGCAGTTCATCGTTATTTTAGATACGATTGAAAAGTTTCCGTTAACTGAAATACATTATTTTCCCCGTTTGAGCTCGTTATGTAAGTTTGCCATCAAAAGCATTAAAAATATAAGAATGGGTTGATACGTTTTCACCGGAATCCAAAAACAGATTGAGTGACATTTTCGTACTGGCAGTAATCGAATTCCTTATGGATTTTCACTGGAAACGCAGAGCGAATGATCAAAGTGAATTGTAGCATTTCTCCCCCTGAGCTGGAAAATGTTTGTACTCGACATCTCGTACAAAGTTATTTTGTCTGTACAAGATTCAGTCTTCTGTCTTCCTTTTTTTTCCCCTTGCATTATAATTGCTAAATAGAACAGTGAAGGTTAAGAGAACAAGATGGCGCGGTTGTTATGCTTGGCAGACATGTTGCAAACTTGCGGAATACATCTTCTAATGGGATGCCTTCGTAAGTAGTCTTTTTATCAAACTACTTACGAGCACACAGGCAAATCAAATTCAGAAACATAACATATGTATATATATATATATATATATATATATATATATATATATATATATATATATATATATATATATATATATATATATGTACAATAATATCTAAATATATACAGTATATACATATATATATACTGTGTATATATATATATATATATATATATATATATATATATATATATATATATATATATATATATATATATATATATATATATATATACATATATGCGTGTGTGTGTGGGTATGTGTGTGTGCGTTGTGTGTTTGTGTGTGTGTCCCTCCCAACATTGTGTCGACAAAATACAACTAATGAATTTTCACTCATTTCAGTTGCTGCCAATTAGGTTGCCAGGATGAGACCATTCTTTGTCTAAGGAGGCATTACAAAATCTTATTTCCTCACCTCAGGTAAGTTAAACAGAATAAAAAATAGAATCACTACCCTAACTTTTTCGTTATGAATCTCCAGTTGTGACTGGTTGGCATAACAGCATGCGCTTTGGTCGGCACCTGAATCCACTACAGTCACTACCTTGTCAGGGTTTAATACCTAAGGCTTGATTTCCCATCCTTTAACATAGGCCGAGCGATGTATCGTCCGTAAGACGCTATTTATCTAAAACAATGGTTGTTAACATTTTTATTACCACGCCCCCTCTAAGAGTTGGTCCTTCCCTCCACGCCCCCCTTCGATCTATGAGTAAAATCCCCTCTCAGATTTAAAAAAAAAAAAAACAGATAGAGATGGGAATGAATTAGTGAGAAATTTGACACTGCTTCTCAGCGACTCTTGTTATGAGAAAACGAATATAATTGGGGAATTTATAATTCTTCCCTAGGGCTCGTGACACCCCACCCCCGCTGGAAATTGCTGACTCCCCCCCCGGTTAAGAACCAGATGTGTAACTGATTGCCTCATTTTAATGACTTCAAATGCTCTTTTTGTTTCCATGACTTTAAAGGAACTTGCTGTTGTCTTCTGGGCAACTGATACCATCGTTTTTAGCTCAGGACAATTACGCTACTCGGTACCAGTCAGTCGCGATGAAGCTGTTATCGAAAAACAGCAAATAATTCTCTAATTGAGAAGACACTCGTTATCTTCTTCCGAAAGGACAGACAAAAATGCATGCAGAGGACGATGGCCTCTGCATGACAGACGTATTTGAAATAGGATTTTCGCAGCCTCCTCCGCTCTGTTCCCCTCCAGAGGGTTGTCATGGCAAGTTCACTACACTGCATGAAAGGAAAATCAATCGCAGATCCTTCCCGCTTGCCTCTTGACTTTAAATAAACAGCAAAAGTCAAACAATACCAAATTGCCGGAAGTTTTTGGAGCAGGTCTCACGGCGTATCAAATCGGAATTCGATACAAAGTGGGCGTTTATCATTTCACCTTGTCATCCCTAAACCATTTTTGATGCTCTTATAAGTGCGCAATTTCCAGTCGTAGGACATAAAAAATACCTTGTAAGACACGTCCTTAAAACAGATTGGGGTCGAATACAGAGCGAGTAGGGAGGAATACTGTCATCATTAAAGTTTTCTGGCGCATCCAAGTGTTCAAATTCCTGTCACGTTTCAATCAGTCTCATTATATGGGTCCTGGTTTACCAGTCATTAACCTATTTATTACTCATATTTCGATGTGAATTTTTGGAGAGAAAAGCTCTTGAAGCAATATTATTTCTGGTCGCGTGGGTTACAAATCAGTGTAAAGAACAACACTGTGTCGTTTATTTTGACCTCACTCTGATACAAAACATCTTGTATAAAAACAAACTCAGTGTCTTTTGAACTCTAGCAAATGGTCCTCATTTACTTATGCATCTGATATCCCTCGGCGGTCAC